>NC_091303.1:42014065-42349065 GCF_038502225.1 Cherax quadricarinatus | reverse complement strand
CCTCCATGTATCTTGGCCCCCATGCGGGTCCAAGTTCTCCCAATCGATCTCCTTGTGGTTAAAGTCACCCATGATCAGGAGCTTTGCCCTGCATGCATGAGCTCTTCTGGCCACTCTAGCCAGTGTGTCAACCATCGCTCTATTGCTCTCGTCGTACTCTTGCCTTGGCCTCCTGCTGTTCTGTGGTGGGTTATACATCACTGCTATTACCACCTTGGGACCTCCAGAGTGAAGCGTTCCCGCTATGTAATCACTTTCTTCTCCGCTGTCTCCTCTCTCCAGCTCATCAAAATTCCAGTGATTTTTTATCAGCAATACCACTCCTCCACCCCCCCTGTTCCCTCTGTCTTTCCTCAGGATTTGGTATCCCATTGGAAAGATGGCATCTGTTATCATACCTGTAAGCTTGGTTTCTGTGAGAGCTATGATGTCCGGTGATGCCTCTTTGACTCTTTCATGCCACTCCTCCCACTTATTTGTTATACCATCAGCGTTTGTGTACCATACCTTCAGTTTCCTTTCCAACACTGTGGTTTGTGGGGCCTGCTCTGTCTCTGTTTAGGAACACCCTCTTGTACTCTTCCGAGTATTTCAATCGTGGTTTCTCTTGGAGGATCCTGTTCCGCACTCTTTCCGTCCTGAGAATCCGCTTGATTGGTCGGTTTCTCCCCTTCGAGTACCCCCCTATTCTCTGAAAATTTTCAATCTCGTCCATCTCTTCACCTATTTCCGTGATGATTTTCTCAATCTCCTTACTTTCTTCCTGCTGCCTTTCAGTATGTGTCCTTTCCTCTCTCTCCTGAAGCCCATGGATACACAGTGATTTTGCCCTTTCTTCCTCCCATTGCCTCACCCTCTGTGACTCTGGATCCTGCCTGTATGTGGTCAGTTTCTCCCTTGATTTTTCCAGTGGCTCTTGATAGCATGGTTGTGCCTCAGCATTCGACCTATCACCCTCTCCGTCTGCAACCAGCTGTGTGTGTGTGTGTGTGTGTGTGTGTGTGTGTGTGTGTGTGTGTGTGTGTGTGTGTGTGTGTGTGTGTATGTGTGTGTGTGTGTGTGTGTGTGTGTGTGTGTGTATGTGTGTGTATGTGTGTGTGTGTGTATGTGTGTGTGTATGTGTGTGTGTGTATGTGTGTGTGTGTGTGTGTATGTGTGTGTGTGTGTATGTGTGTGTGTGTGTGTGTGTAATTATGTGTAAAATTATGTGTGGGTTTAGTATGTGTTTGAAAAGTAGGTGACTTGTGCTTGGAGTGGCATGTGGATTCTCAGTGGTCGCTTGTGACCACAACCTCTTGTGACCTGACCCCAACCCTCCTGGGACTTGCCCACACCTTCTTACAATGTTGCCTATGCCTGACCTACCACCTTGGTTATAGTAAGTTACTCGCCTTGTTCAATGGATTACCAATTGCTATTCCTTATTGAATACCTTAGTGCCTATTCTTTATCGTGCTATGAGAGACCATTTGCCATCAGCTTGGCGGTTAATTGGAACCTGGAACCCCACACCCATACAACCACTCAGGTGATTACAGAACTTGCAATGCAGCTGTAGCAGCCTGTAGATTGTCCAGCTCGATGTGACATCCTGGCGTAGATCCACCCCAATTTCTTCTCGTTAATAATGTACCCTATTCACTGTATTTATCACACTGGTCACACGATTGTTTCACTTTATTATCTTTCTTGGGTGACACGTGACAACGTCGCCTGAGCACACACTAGCCTGCCAGCCCTGACTGCGCACCACGTTTTATTTTCTATATCGCTTACGAAAATGCGGCTCTCCCTACACTTATGTGGCTCAGGCAGATTATAAATCCTTCAAGGAATTGTTCACTATCCTAGCACACTTAGATACCCTTCAGAGCACTTGGGTAGCCCTCGAAAACACTTAAATCCGCAGAGCGCGGAAGGCGTGACCTGCGCACGCACTGACGAGACTGTGTGTGTGTGTGTGTGTGTGTGTGTGTGTGTGTTGTGTGTGTGTGTGTGTGTGTGTGTGTGTGTGTGAGTGTGTGTGTGTGTACTCACCTATTTGTGGTTGCAGGGATCGAGTCTTAGCTCCTGGCCCCGCCTCTTCACCGGTTGCTACTGGGCCCTCTCTCTCCCCGCTCCATGAGCTTTATCAAACCTCGTCTTAAAACTGTGTATGGTTCCTGCCTCCACTACGTCATTTTCTAGGCTATTCCACTGCCTTACAACTCTATGACTGAAGAAATACTTCCTACTATCTCTCTGACTCATTTGTGTCTTCAACTTCCAATTGTGGCCTCTTGTTTCTGTGTCCCCTCCCTGGAACATCCTGTCTTTGTCCACCTTGTCTATTCCACGCAGTATTTTATATGTCGTTATCATGTCTCCCCTGACCCTCCTGTCCTCCAGTGTCGTCAGGCCGATTTCCCTTAATCTTTCTTCATAGGACATTCCCCTTAGCTCTGGAACTAACCTTGTCGCAAACCTTTGTACTTTCTCTAGTTTCTTGACGTGCTTTATCAAGTGCGGGTTCCAAACAGGTGCTGCATACTCCAGTATGGGCCTGACATACACGGTGTACAGTGTCTTGAATGATTCCTTACTAAAGTAACGGAATGCTGTTCTCAGGTTTGCCAGGCGCCCATATGCTGCAGCAGTTTTCTGATTGATGTGTGCTTCCGGAGACATGCTCGGTGTTATACTCACCCCAAGATCTTTCTCCTTGAGTGAGGTTTGCAGTCTTTGGCCACCTAGCCTATACTCTGTCTGTGGTCTTCTGTGCCCTTCCCCTATCTTCATGACTTTGCATTTGGCAGGATTAAATTCGAGAAGCCATTTGCTGGACCAGGTGTCCAGTCTGTCCAGGTCTCTTTGAAGTCCTGCCTGGTCCTCATCAGATTTAATTCTCCTCATTAACTTCACATCATCTGCAAACAGGGACACTTCTGAGTCTAACCCTTCCATCATGTCGTTCACATATGCCAAAAATAGCACTGGTCCTAGGACCGACCCCTGTGGGACCCCGCTCGTCACAGGTGCCCACTGTGATACATCATTACGTACCATGACTCGTTGTTGCCTCCCTGTCAGGTATTCTCTGATCCATTGCAATGCCCTTCCTGTTATATGCGCCTGATGCTCTAGCTTCTGCACTAATCTCTTGTGAGGAACTGTGTCAAAGGCCTTCTTGCAGTCCAAGAAGATGCAATCAACCCACCCCTCTCTCTCGTGTCTTACTTCTGTTATTTTATCATAAAACTCCAGAAGGTTTTTGACACAAGATTTGCCTTCCGTGAATCCGTGCTGGTTGGCATTTATACTCTTGTTCCGTTCCAGGTGCTCCACCACTCTCCTCCTGATAATCTTCTCCATAATTTTGCATACTATACACGTCAATGACACAGGTCTATAGTTTAGTGCCTCTTTTCTGTCTCCTTTTTTAAAAATGGGAACTACATTTGCCGTCTTCCATACCTCAGGTAGTTGCCCAGTTTCCAGGGACGTGTTGAAGATTGTGGTAAGTGGCACGCACAACATATCTGCTCCCTCTCTAAGGACCCACGGGGAGATGTTGTCCGGTCCCATTGCCTTTGAGGTATCGATGTCCCTTAGCAGTTTCTTCACCTCCTCCTCATCTGTATGTATGTCGTCCAACACTTGTTGGTGTATTCCTTGCTGGTGTCCCCATCTGGTCTGTCCCCCCAGAGTCCTTCCTGTCTCTACTGTAAATACTTCCTTAAATCTCGTGTTGAGCTCCTCACATACCTCTTGATCGTTTCTTGTGAGTTCTCCACCTTCTTTCCTCAGCCTTATCACCTGGTCCTTGACTGTTGTCTTCCTCCTAATGTGGCTATACAGCAGTTTCGGGTCAGATTTGACTTTCGATGCTATGTCGTTTTCATACTGTCGCTGGGCCTCCCTCCTTATCTGTGCATACTCGTTTCTGGCTCTTCTACTAATCTCCTTGTTTTCCTGGGTCCTATGCCTCCTGTACCTTTTCCATTCTCTGTTGCACTTAGTTTTTGCCTCCCTACACCTTCGGGTAAACCAAGGACTCGTTTTGGTCTTCCTATTATTTCTGTTTCCCTTGGGAACAAAACTTTCCTCTGCCTCCTTGCACTTTGTTGCCACATATTCCATCATCTCGTTTACTGATTTTCCTACCATTTCTCTGTCCCACTGAACCTCCTGCAGGAAGTTTCTCATACCTGTGTAGTCCCCCCTTTTATAGTTTTCCTGTCCCATTCAGTTCCTGTTACCTTCTCCACTTGTAACTCTACTATATAGTCAAAACTCAGAACCACGTGATCGCTAGCTCCAAGGGGCCTCTCGTAAGTGATGTCCTCAATGTCTGAACTGCTCAGGGTGAACACAAGATCCAGTCTTGCTGGTGTATGTGTGTGTGTGTGTGCGAGCGTGCGTGCGTGCGTGCGTGCGTGCGTGCGTGTGAGTCTGTATGTGTGTGTGTGTGTGTGTGTGTGCACTCATCTAATTGCACTCACCTAATTGTGGTTGCAGGGGGTCGAGACCCAGCTCCTGGCCCTGCCGCTTCCCTGACCGTTACTGTGTCCTCCCTCTCACTGCTCCATGAGCTATATCATGCCTCGTCTTGAAATTATGTATCGTTCCTCCCTCCACTACATCGCTTGCCAGACTATTCCACTTCATAACAACTCTATGGTTGAAGAAATACTTCCTAACATCCCTTTGACTCATCTGAGTCTTCAACTTCCAATTGTGACCCTTTGTTTCTGTGTCCCATCTCTGGAACATCCTGTCTCTGTCCACATTGTCTATTCCACGCAGTATTTTGTATGTCGTTATCATGTTTCCCTTAACCCTCCTGTCCTCCAGTGTCGTCAGACCGATTTCCCTTAACCATTCTTCGTAGGACATTCCCCTTAGCTCTGGAACCAGCCTTGTTGCAAGCCTTAGCACTTTCTCTAATTTCTTGACGTATTTGACCAGGTGTGGGTTCCAAACTGGTGCTGCGTACTCCAGTATGGGCCTGGTGAACACAGTGTATAGAGTCTTGAACGATTCCTAACTGAGATACCGGAATGCTATTCTCAGGTTTGCTAGGCGCCCATATGCCGCAGCAGTTATCTGGTTAAAGTGTGCTTCTGGCGACGTACTCGGTATTATACTCACCCCTAGATCTTTCTCTTTGGGTGAGGTTTGAGGTCTTTGGCCTCCTAGCCTATACTCTGTCTGCGATCTTCTTTGCCCTTTTCTGATCTTCTTGACTTTGCATTTGGCGGGGTTAAATTGTAGGAGCAGGTTGCTGGACCACACGTCCAGCTTGACCAGGTCTCTTTGTAGACCTGTCTGGTCCACATCTGATTTAATTCTCCTCATTAACTTCGCATCATCTGCAACAGGGACATTTCTGAATCTATCCCCTCCTTCAAGTCATTCACTTATACAAAGAATAGCACTGGTCCCAGAACTGACCCCTGTGGGACCCCGCGTCACAGGCGCCCACTGTGATACCTCATCACGGACCATGACTAGCTGTTGCCTCCGTGTTAGGTATTCTCTGATCCATTGCAGTGCCCTTCCTGTTATACATGCCCGATCCTCTAGCTTCTGTACTAATCTCTTGTGAGGAACTATGTCGAAGGCCTTGTTGCAGTCCAAGAAAATGCAATCAACCCACCCATCCCTCTCATGTCTTACTTCAGTTACCTTGTCATAAAACTCTAGTCGGTTTGTGACACAGGATTTGCCTTCCATGAATCCGTGCTGGCTGTTCCACTCAGGTGCTCCACCACTCTCCTCCTGATAATCTTCTCCATGACTTTGCATATTATACATGTCATTGACATTGGTCTTCATTTTTTTTCTCCTTTCCTAAAGATGGGGACTGCATTTGCCATCTTCCATACCTCAGGTGGTTGCCCAGTTTCATGGGATGTGTTGAAGATTGTGGTAGTGGCACACACAGTGTCTCTGCTCCCTCTCTAAGAATCCATGGAGAGATGTTGTCCAGTTCCACGGCCTTTGAGGTATCAAGATCACTTAGAAGCTTCTTCACCTCCTCCTGGGTTGTGTGAATTTCATCCAACACTTGATGGTATATCCTTTGTTGGTGTATCCCACTGTTTTGTCTTCCCAGTTTCCCTTCAGCCTCTACTGTAAATAATTTCTGAAATCTCATGTTGAGCTCCTCACATACTTCTTGGTCATTTCTTGTGAACTCCCCACCTTCTTTCCACAGTCTGATTACTTGGTCCTTGACTGTTGTCTTCCTCCTGAAGTGGTTGTAAAGCAGTTTCGGATCAGACTATGCTATGTCGTTTTCTTACTGCCGCTGGGCCTCCCTCCATGTCTGTGTATAATCCTTTCTGGCTCGTCGACTAATCTCTTTATTTTCCTGGATCCTTTGCCTTCTGTACGTTTTCCATTCTCTAGCGCACTTAGTTTGTGCCTCCCTACACCTTCGGGTAAACCAAGGGCTCGTTCTGGTCTTTCCATTATTTCTGTTGTCCTTGGGAACAAACCTTTCCTATGCCTCCTTGCATTTTGTTGTTACGTAGTCCATCATTTCGTTTACTGACTTTCCTACTAACTCTGTTTCCCACTGAACCTCCTGCAGGAAGGTCCTCATACCTATGTAGTCCCCCTTTTTATAGCTTGGCTTTTCCTTTTCTACTTCTGTTACCCTCTCCACCTGCAGCTGTACGATGTATTCAAAGCTCAGAACCACTTGGTCACTAGCTGTGTGTGTGTGTGTGCATGTGTGTGTGTGTGTGTGTGTGTGTGTGTGTGTGTGTGTGTGTGTGTGTGTGTGTGTGTGTGTGTGTGTGTGTGTGTGTGTGTGTGTGTATAAAACAGAATATTTTAATAAGAAAACTTTTCACCACGAATGGTAAAAATGTTTCCTCATTAAAATATCCTAACACTATGCATGTGTCTTATTTCACATGTGTTGGCATTTTATACGACATCTTATCCAGTGCAACTCTTGGGGATCTTTATTGAGGAAACGTTTCGCCACACAGTGGCTTCATCAGTCCATACAAAGGAGAAACTTGAAGAACAGGAGGAGAATGAGGTAATCAGTCCCTCAACCTTGAGTCGATGTGGTCAGTCCATCAATCTTGAATAGAATTCGGTATATGAGCGGAGAAGCAGCTTATAAACCGTAGGCAGGAGAGGTGCAGCAGCCGTAGGTGATGTCACATTTGTCCAATGTGGAAGTAGGTCGTGCCCAAGGGTTAGGCAAGCGAAGAATTCCCAAGTATTAAGATCCCAAGATTGATGGACTGACCATATCGACTCAAGGTTGAGGGACTGATTACCTCATTCTCCTCCTGTTCTTCAAGTTTCTCCTTTGTATGGACTGATGAAGCCACTGTGTGGCGAAACATTTCCTCAATAAAGATCCCCAAGAGTTGCACATGTGTCTAATTTATCAACGTGTCTGTTCTCTGAACCATTCATCAACAATCTTATCCAGGAAACTTGTTGATCCGAACCATGTGTGGTAATTATGGAGCAGTGGCAGCATTATGGAGCAGTGGCTGCATTATGGAGCAGTGGCTGCATTATGGAGCAGTGGCAGCAATATGGAGCAGTGGCAGCATTATGGAGCAGTGACAGCATTATGGAGCAGTGGCAGCATTATGGAGCAGGGGCAGCACAATGGAGCAGTGGCAGCATTATCGCATTGCCGGATGTTTACACTCACATGGTTCATTCCTCATTTTATTATTTTATGTTATTATAACACATATGTCATTTTTTTTACAGAATACTTCAAGCAGTATAAGAGCTCACGCTTGCACTATAAAATATACATCAAGTGGATTTTGAAAAGTGTTGCTTAAGTAGTGCGTTTACACTTGAGACTTGAGGAATAAACAGAAATATTAGGCATAAAAAAGTCTCTCATTTTCTATATTTTATAGGTAGCTGAGGCTCAAGCACTGATCCAGAGGTACTCCGAGGTCTCACTGGCTCTACTTTTCTCAAACAGTATCATGACAATTCTTATCGGCCTTTTCTACATCTTAAAATTCAACGCCACAATCATCGCTTACTACGTATTCTTCAAACTCATCATAACAGTGACAATTCTTCATGCTCCTGGTTACCTTCAGTCTCAGGTAACGTTCTTCATGCTCCTGGTTACCTTCAGTCTCAGGTAACGTTCTTCATGCTCCTAGTTACCTTCAGGCTCAGGTGATGTTCTTCATGCTCCTTGTTACTTTCAATCTCAGGTAAAGTTCTTCATGCTCCTAGTTACCTTCAGGCTCGGGTAAAGGTCTTCATGCTCCTAGTTACCTTCAAGCTCAGGTAAAGTTCTTCATGCTCCCAGTTACCTTCAGGCTCATGTAAAGTTCCTCTTGCTCCTAGTTACCTTTAAGCTCATGTAAAGTTCTTCATGCTCCTAGTTACCTTCAAGCTCATGTAAAGTTCTTCATATGTTCCTAGTTACCTTCAGGCTCAGGTAAAGTTCTTCATGCCCACATCCTCTCAGTATTTTATTTATCGTTATCATGTCCTCCCTATCTTTCCTCTTCTCCAGTGTCACCAGGTTGATTTCCTTCAACCTCTCCTGTAGGACATACCCTTTAGCTTCGGGACTAGTGTTGTTGTAAATCTTTGCATCTTTCTTTACTTTCTTGACGTGCTTGACGCGGTGTGGGTCCTGTATACTCCAATGTGGGCCTGACATACACGGTGTACAGAGTCTTGAATAATTCCTTATCCAGGTGTCGAAACGCTATTCTTAGGTTTGCCTGGGGTCCATATGTGTTAGGTAAGACACATATGCAACAGTTAGGTATCTTTATTTTGAAACGTTTCGCCTACACAGTAGGCTTCTTCAGTCGAGTACAGAAAAGTTGATAGAAGCAGAAGATACTTGAAGACGATGTAATCAGTCCATCACCCTTAAAGTTTTGAGGTGGTCAGTCCCTCAGTCTGGAGAAGAGCATTGTTCCGTTGTCTGAAACAATATGAAGTTGAAGTGACAGGATGGAGCCTTTTATAGTGCCAGGAGGTGAGACGTAGGTTGCGTTGGGAGGGCAGGTCCCTCTCAAACCCAGCCGTTCTCACTTGTAGAGATTGTCGAAGTTGATGGTCTGTACCAAGATACCCTTGTGTTGCAGTGTCTGACAGAATGGACATTAAAATGGTATAAAATACCGACAGATTGTTAGGTAAGACACATATGCAACAGTTAGGTATCTTTATTTTGAAACGTTTCGCCTACACAGTAGGCTTCTTCAGTCGAGTACAGAAAAGTTGATAGAAGCAGAAGATACTTGAAGACGATGTAATCAGTCCATCACCCTTAAAGTTTTGAGGTGGTCAGTCCCTCAGTCTGGAGAAGAGCATTGTTCCGTTGTCTGAAACAATATGAAGTTGAAGTGACAGGATGGAGCCTTTTATAGTGCCAGGAGGTGAGACGTAGGTTGCGTTGGGAGGGCAGGTCCCTCTCAAACCCAGCCGTTCTCACTTGTAGAGATTGTCGAAGTTGATGGTCTGTACCAAGATACCCTTGTGTTGCAGTGTCTGACAGAATGAACATTAAAATGGTATAAAATACCGACAGATTGTTAGGTAAGACACATATGCAACAGTTAGGTATCTTTATTTTGAAACGTTTCGCCTACACAGTAGGCTTCTTCAGTCGAGTACAGAAAAGTTGATAGAAGCAGAAGATACTTGAAGACGATGTAATCAGTCCATCACCCTTAAAGTTTTGAGGTGGTCAGTCCCTCAGTCTGGAGAAGAGCATTGTTCCGTTGTCTGAAAAAATATGACTGATTACATCGTCTTCAAGTATCTTCTGCTTCTATCAACTTTTCTGTACTCGACTGAAGAAGCCTACTGTGTAGGCGAAACGTTTCAAAATAAAGATACCTAACTGTCGCATATGTGTCTTACCTAACAATCTGTCGGTATTTTATACCATTTTAATGTTCATTCTGTCAGACACTGCAACACAAGGGTATCTTGGTACAGACCATCAACTTCGACAATCTCTACAAGTGAGAACGGCTGGGTTTGAGAGGGACCTGCCCTCCCAACGCAACCTACGTCTCACCTCCTGGCACTATAAAAGGCTCCATCCTGTCACTTCAACTTCATATTGTTTCAGACAACGGAACAATGCTCTTCTCCAGACTGAGGGACTGACCACCTCAAAACTTTAAGGGTGATGGACTGATTACATCGTCTTCAAGTATCTTCTGCTTCTATCAACTTTTCTGTACTCGACTGAAGAAGCCTACTGTGTAGGCGAAACGTTTCAAAATAAAGATACCTAACTGTTGCATATGTGTCTTACCTAACAATCTGTCGGTATTTTATACCATTTTAATGTTCATTCTGTCAGACACTGCAACACAAGGGTATCTTGGTACAGACCATCAACTTCGACAATCTCTACAAGTGAGAACGGCTGGGTTTGAGAGGGACCTGCCCTCCCAACGCAACCTACGTCTCACCTCCTGGCACTATAAAAGGCTCCATCCTGTCACTTCAACTTCATATTGTTTCAGACAACGGAACAATGCTCTTCTCCAGACTGAGGGACTGACCACCTCAAAACTTTAAGGGTGATGGACTGATTACATCGTCTTCAAGTATCTTCTGCTTCTATCAACTTTTCTGTACTCGACTGAAGAAGCCTACTGTGTAGGCGAAACGTTTCAAAATAAAGATACCTAACTGTTGCATATGTGTCTTACCTAACAATCTGTCGGTATTTTATACCATTTTAATGTTCATTCTGTCAGACACTGCAACACAAGGGTATCTTGGTACAGACCATCAACTTCGACAATCTCTACAAGTGAGAACGGCTGGGTTTGAGAGGGACCTGCCCTCCCAACGCAACCTACGTCTCACCTCCTGGCACTATAAAAGGCTCCATCCTGTCACTTCAACTTCATATTGTTTCAGACAACGGAACAATGCTCTTCTCCAGACTGAGGGACTGACCACCTCAAAACTTTAAGGGTGATGGACTGATTACATCGTCTTCAAGTATCTTCTGCTTCTATCAACTTTTCTGTACTCGACTGAAGAAGCCTACTGTGTAGGCGAAACGTTTCAAAATAAAGATACCTAACTGTTGCATATGTGTCTTACCTAACAATCTGTCGGTATTTTATACCATTTTAATGTTCATTCTGTCAGACACTGCAACACAAGGGTATCTTGGTACAGACCATCAACTTCGACAATCTCTACAAGTGAGAACGGCTGGGTTTGAGAGGGACCTGCCCTCCCAACGCAACCTACGTCTCACCTCCTGGCACTATAAAATGCTCCATCCTGTCACTTCAACTTCATATTGTTTCAGACAACGGAACAATGCTCTTCTCCAGACTGAGGGACTGACCACCTCAAAACTTTAAGGGTGATGGACTGATTACATCGTCTTCAAGTATCTTCTGCTTCTATCAACTTTTCTGTACTCGACTGAAGAAGCCTACTGTGTAGGCGAAACGTTTCAAAATAAAGATACCTAACTGTTGCATATGTGTCTTACCTAACAATCTGTCGGTATTTTATACCATTTTAATGTTCATTCTGTCAGACACTGCAACACAAGGGTATCTTGGTACAGACCATCAACTTCGACAATCTCTACAAGTGAGAACGGCTGGGTTTGAGAGGGACCTGCCCTCCCAACGCAACCTACGTCTCACCTCCTGGCACTATAAAAGGCTCCATCCTGTCACTTCAACTTCATATTGTTTCAGACAACGGAACAATGCTCTTCTCCAGACTGAGGGACTGACCACCTCAAAACTTTAAGGGTGATGGACTGATTACATCGTCTTCAAGTATCTTCTGCTTCTATCAACTTTTCTGTACTCGACTGAAGAAGCCTACTGTGTAGGCGAAACGTTTCAAAATAAAGATACCTAACTGTTGCATATGTGTCTTACCTAACAATCTGTCGGTATTTTATACCATTTTAATGTTCATTCTGTCAGACACTGCAACACAAGGGTATCTTGGTACAGACCATCAACTTCGACAATCTCTACAAGTGAGAACGGCTGGGTTTGAGAGGGACCTGCCCTCCCAACGCAACCTACGTCTCACCTCCTGGCACTATAAAAGGCTCCATCCTGTCACTTCAACTTCATATTGTTTCAGACAACGGAACAATGCTCTTCTCCAGACTGAGGGACTGACCACCTCAAAACTTTAAGGGTGATGGACTGATTACATCGTCTTCAAGTATCTTCTGCTTCTATCAACTTTTCTGTACTCGACTGAAGAAGCCTACTGTGTAGGCGAAACGTTTCAAAATAAAGATACCTAACTGTTGCATATGTGTCTTACCTAACAATCTGTCGGTATTTTATACCATTTTAATGTTCATTCTGTCAGACACTGCAACACAAGGGTATCTTGGTACAGACCATCAACTTCGACAATCTCTACAAGTGAGAACGGCTGGGTTTGAGGGGGACCTGCCCTCCCAACGCAACCTACGTCTCACCTCCTGGCACTATAAAAGGCTCCATCCTGTCACTTCAACTTCATATTGTTTCAGACAACGGAACAATGCTCTTCTCCAGACTGAGGGACTGACCACCTCAAAACTTTAAGGGTGATGGACTGATTACATCGTCTTCAAGTATCTTCTGCTTCTATCAACTTTTCTGTACTCGACTGAAGAAGCCTACTGTGTAGGCGAAACGTTTCAAAATAAAGATACCTAACTGTTGCATATGTGTCTTACCTAACAATCTGTCGGTATTTTATACCATTTTAATGTTCATTCTGTCAGACACTGCAACACAAGGGTATCTTGGTACAGACCATCAACTTCGACAATCTCTACAAGTGAGAACGGCTGGGTTTGAGAGGGACCTGCCCTCCCAACGCAACCTACGTCTCACCTCCTGGCACTATAAAATGGTCCATCCTGTCACTTCAACTTCATATTGTTTCAGACAACGGAACAATGCTCTTCTCCAGACTGAGGGACTGACCACCTCAAAACTTTAAGGGTGATGGACTGATTACATCGTCTTCAAGTATCTTCTGCTTCTATCAACTTTTCTGTACTCGACTGAAGAAGCCTACTGTGTAGGCGAAACGTTTCAAAATAAAGATACCTAACTGTTGCATATGTGTCTTACCTAACAATCTGTCGGTATTTTATACCATTTTAATGTTCATTCTGTCAGACACTGCAACACAAGGGTATCTTGGTACAGACCATCAACTTCGACAATCTCTACAAGTGAGAACGGCTGGGTTTGAGAGGGACCTGCCCTCCCAACGCAACCTACGTCTCACCTCCTGGCACTATAAAAGGCTCCATCCTGTCACTTCAACTTCATATTGTTTCAGACAACGGAACAATGCTCTTCTCCAGACTGAGGGACTGACCACCTCAAAACTTTAAGGGTGATGGACTGATTACATCGTCTTCAAGTATCTTCTGCTTCTATCAACTTTTCTGTACTCGACTGAAGAAGCCTACTGTGTAGGCGAAACGTTTCAAAATAAAGATACCTAACTGTTGCATATGTGTCTTACCTAACAATCTGTCGGTATTTTATACCATTTTAATGTTCATTCTGTCAGACACTGCAACACAAGGGTATCTTGGTACAGACCATCAACTTCGACAATCTCTACAAGTGAGAACGGCTGGGTTTGAGAGGGACCTGCCCTCCCAACGCAACCTACGTCTCACCTCCTGGCACTATAAAAGGCTCCATCCTGTCACTTCAACTTCATATTGTTTCAGACAACGGAACAATGCTCTTCTCCAGACTGAGGGACTGACCACCTCAAAACTTTAAGGGTGATGGACTGATTACATCGTCTTCAAGTATCTTCTGCTTCTATCAACTTTTCTGTACTCGACTGAAGAAGCCTACTGTGTAGGCGAAACGTTTCAAAATAAAGATACCTAACTGTTGCATATGTGTCTTACCTAACAATCTGTCGGTATTTTATACCATTTTAATGTTCATGGGGTCCATATGTTGCAGCAGTTATTTAGATGATGTGTGCTTCAGGAGATGTGCTCGATATTATAATTACCTTAAGATCATTTTCCTTGAGTGAGTTTTGCAGTCTGGCTACCTAGACGGTATTCTACATTCTTCTTTCACCTTCCCCATTCTTCATGACTTTGAATATGTGGACATTAAACTCCAGTAGCCAGTTTTTGGACCAGTCTTGCAGCCTATCCAGATCTCATTTTATTCCAACCTGATCTTCATCCACTTTAATTCTCCTCATTAGCTTCACATCGTCTGCAAACTGGGACACCTCTTAATCTATCCCTACCGTCATGCTATTTACATATACCAGAAACAGCACCGGCTCTGGAACTGACCCTTGTGGAACTCCGCTCGTCATAGGCGCCTCCTCTGACAGCTCGTCACGCATCATCTCTCGTTCTTCCCTTCTGTCAGGTATTCTCTGATCCATTGCAATGTCTTTCCTGTTATTCCTGTCTGCTCCTTTAGCTTTTGCACTAATTTCTTGTTCAGAACTGTCTGTAAAGCCTTTTTGCAGTCTAAGACTATGCAGTATACCCACAATTCTCTCTCCTGTCTTACTTCTATCACTTTGTCGCGAAGCTCTAGTAGGTTTGTGATGCAGGATTTCCCCTCCCTGAAACCGTGCTGGTTATCGTGTATAATCTCATCTTTTTTCTACGTGCTTCACCAGTCTTCTCCTGATAACCTTCCCCACGACTTTGCATACTATGCATGTCAGTGACACTGGTCTGTAGATTAATGCCACCTGTTTGTCTCCTTTCTTAAAGATTGAGACTATATATGCCATCTTCCATACCTGAGATAGGTGTGCTGTTTCGATAGTTGTGTTGAAGATTGTTGTTAGTGGCACAAACAGTGCCTCTGCTCCCTTTATCAGGACCCATGGAGAGATACTGTACTGTCGCACCCCCTTTGAGGTATCTGGCTCACTTAACAGCCTCTTCACCTACTCCTGTTGTCCAGCACTTGTTTGTAAACTTTTCCTTCCTGATTTGCTGGAGTCCTTTCTGAAAAACCATACCACGGGCGGGGATAGAACCCGCGATCGAACTCAAAACTCCAGACCGTCGTGTTAGCCCAGTGGCTAACGCGATGGTCTGAAGTTTTGAGACTCTCTGGTCGCGGGTTCTATTTCCCCCATGGCATGGTTTGTTTGCAATCGTGTCATTACGATTTCGTGAGACCTTTCTGTATCCATTCAAAACACTTCCTTGAATCTCATGTTGAGCTCTTCACTTTACTTCTTTGTCGTCTCTTGTGATCTTCCCTCCTTCCTTCCTCAGTCTGATTACCTGATTTTTTACTATTGTTTTTCTCCAGATAAGGCTGTACATCAACAGCTTTTGGACAAATTTGGCTATATCGGATTTTCTGTATCATTCTCCTACTGCTGCTGCTGGGCTTCCCTCCTTATCCATGCGTATTCATATGTGTCTCTTCGGCTAATCATCTTATTTTTCTGGGTCCTTTGTCTTCTATACTTTCTCTATTCTCTAGCTCACTTTGTTCTGGCCTCTATACACCTTTGGAAGAACCAAGGGCTCATTTTGGGCTTCCTATTGCTTCTGTTGCCCTAGGGTATGAACCTCTCCTCTGCCTCCTTGAATTTTGTGGGCACATATTCCATCATTTCATTTACTGTTTTTCCCCACCAGTTTTCTTTCACACTGTACCTCATGTAGGAAATTCCTCTTACCTGCGTATTCCCCTTTTTTGTAGTTTGTCTTTTCTTGTCCTACTCATGCTGTTTCAATCTCCTCTTATATCCTCTTATATTCGAAGCTCAGGACCACATGATCACTAGCTCCAAGGGGTCTTTCATATGTGATGTTCTCAATGTCAGAACTGCTAAAGGTGAATATGAGGTCCAGCCTTGCTGGATCGTCCTTTTCTTTCTCTCTGGAAGTGTCTCTGACATGTTGATGCATGAGGTTTTTTAGTACCACCTCCATCATCTTAGCCCTCCACGTTTCTGTTCCCCCATGTGACTCCAGGTTTTCCTAGTCAATCTCCTTGTGATTTAAATCACTCACAACTAGTAACTTTGCCTTACCCATATGGGCCCTTCTGGCCACCTGAGGTAGTGTGTCCACCATTGCTCTGTTGTTCTCATCATATTCATGTCTTGGCTTCCTGCTATTGTGTGGCAGGTTGTACATCAACACAATTACCACCTTAGCCCACAAGTTTAAAGTGTTCCTTCTCTGCAGTCCCTTGCTTTCATTCTGTCCATTCCTTCTATTTCCTAAAATCTCCACTGTGTTCCGATGAGCAGTGCAGCTCCTCCCCCTCTGTTTCTTCTGTCTTTCCTCAGAATCTGATATCCAGATGGAAAGATTGCATTTATTATCATCTCTGTGAGCTTCATTTCTCTGATTGTTATGATGACTGGAGATGCCTCCATGATTCTTTTGTGCCACTCCTTGCATTTATTTGTTATTCCATCTGTGTGTACTAAACCTTCAGATTATTTTCTAATATGGTGGTCTGGGGAGGGTTGGGGTAGTGTAGAAGACCTGGTAGGATACCATGGGGGGCTGCTGTAAAGGTGAAGTTTGGTGTGGGGGCATTGGGGCTATGGGTATAGACTGTGAGTTGTTTTGACTTAATTTGCTGGGTTGCAGTTGGGTTGTTGGGGTTGATGGTCTTTTGTTATTGGTTCTGACGGAGGTTGTATTTGCTCTTCCTGCTGAGCCTAGTTTTCCCCGCCCGTCTGCATCCTTGACCCTCTTTCCTGCCCCTTGCATCTTTGTATTTTCTCTCTCTCAGTTTCTTTCTTCCTATGTTTTATCGTAGTCAAGGTACACCCAATGGTAATTTGATGAGCCACTTAGTCGTGCTTTCTTCTGCAGGATCCTGTTTTGCATTGTTTTTGACTCGAAAATCAATTTGACAGTCAGTTTCACCCCTTGAGAACCCTTAATCTCTGATAATTTGCCAGCTTCAATCTCTCTTTCCTCCCTTTGTTGTCATTCATCGTAAGTTTCCCCTACAATATCCAAAACCCCCTGAACAAAGCCTGACCTCTCTCTTTCTCCCTTTCATCCTCGCATTGCATTTTCTTTTGTATTTCTCTTTGTATTTTGCCGCTTTCCTTAACATTTCCTGGATCTCTCATTGGTCTGACAGCACCTTTGCAGGGGACCTCTCTCTTCCCCTTCCTTCAGTCCCCTCTCTGTCTGCTGTCCCTATTCCCAATGTTTTGCCTCTTTCACTCCTCGACTTTTCCCAGATTTCCCGGTATGTGTATGACTTATGTCTTCCATTCCTTCAGTCTCCTCACTGGTTGCTGATGATCCTGTTCCTGATGTCATGCCCTTTCAGCTCATCAATTCTTTAACCCATTTGAGCATTTTCAGTTCTATCTCTGAGCTTTGTATATGGTATCAAGTACACTTAGCAGCTTCTTCACCTCTTCCTTGGTTGTATGTATTTTATCCAGCACTTGTTGGCATATTCGTTGTTTGTGTACCCCCCCCCCCCACTATCCTGACTTCCCGGAGTCTTTTTCTGTCTCCACTGTAAATACTTCTAAATACTTCCTTAAATCTCATGTTGAGCTCCTCACATACTTCTAGGTCGTTCCTTGTGAGCTCCCTACCTTTTCTCAGCCTAATTACCTGGTCCTTGACCAGGTCTTCCTCCTGATGTGGCTATACAACAGCTTCTGGTCAGATTTGTACATACTTGTTTCTGGCTCTCCGACAAATCTCTTCATTTTTCTGAGCCCTGGTCTGTAGTTTAGTGCCTCATGTCTGTCTCCCTTTTTAAAAATTGGGACTACATTTGCCATCTTCCATACCTCGGGGAGTTGCCCAGTTTCAAATGATGTGTTGAAGATCTTTGTTAATGGTACACACAGCATCTCTGCTCCCTCTTTAAGGACCCACAGAGAGATGTTGTCTGGTCCCACCACCTTTGAGGTGTCAAGTTTGCATAGCAGCTTCTTCACCTCCTCCTTGGTTATATGTACATCATCCAGCACTTGCTGGTGTACCCCTCTGCTCTGATTTCCTGGAGTCCTACTGGTTTCCACTGTATATACTTCTCTAAATCTTGTGTTGAGCTCCTGACATACCTCCCGGTCGTTTCTTGTGAATTCCCCATCACCCTTCCTCAGTCTGTTTACCTGGTCCTTGACTGTTGTTTTCCTCCTGATGTGGCTGTACAACAGCTTTGGGTCAGTCTTGACTTTCGATGCTATGTCATTTTCGTATTGCCGCTAAGCCTCCCTTCTTATCTGTGCATATTCGTTTCTGGCTCTTCGGCTAATCTCTTTATTTTCCTGAGTTCTCTGTCTTCTGTACCTTTTCCATTCTCTAGTACACCTACTTTTTGCCTCCCTACACCTTTAGGTGAACCAAGGACTCGTTCTGTTCTTCCCATTACTTCTGTTTCCCTTGGGAACAAACCTCTCCTCTGCCTCCTTGCATTTTGTTGCCACATAGTCCATCATTTCTTGTACTGGTTTCCTGTCAGTTCCCTCTCCCACTGAATGTCTTGAAAGAAGTTCCTCAAGCATGAGTAGTTCCCCCTTTTGTAGTTTGGTTTTTCCCACCCTATTCCTGCTGCTCTCTCCACTTGGAGCTAAACTATGTAGTCGAAGCACAGAACCACATGATCACTAGCTCCCAGGGGAATTTCATACATGATATCCTCGATGTCAGAACTACTCAAGGTGAATACAAGGTCCAGTCTTGCTCGTTCATCCTCTTCTCTCTCTCTGGTGGTGTCTTTAACATGTTGATGCATGAGGTTTTCCAGTACCACATCCATCATCTTGGCTCTCCATGTTTCGGGACCCCCATGGGGCTCCAGGTTTTCCCAGTCAATCTCCTTGTGATTGAAATCACCCATAACTAGCAACTTTGCCCCCCCATGTATGCTCTTCTGGCCACCTCGGCTAGTGTGTCGACCATTGCTCTGTTGCTCTCATCGTATTCTTCTCTTGGCCTCCTGCAGTTCTGTGGTGGGTTGTACATTACTGCAATTATCACCTTATGTCCCTCAAATTGGATTGTTCCTACTAAGTAGTCCCTTTCGCCCGTGCCATCCATTCCTTCCATTTTCTCAAAGCCCCACTGGTTTTTAATGAGCAGTGCAACTCCTCCTTCCCCTCTCCTCCCTCTCTCTGTCTTTCCTGAGGATTTGATATCCGGATGGAAAGATTGAATCTGTTATTATTCTGGTGACTTTTGTTTCTGTGAGTGCTATTATGTCTGGGGATGTCTCCTTGATTCTTTCGTGCCACTCCTCATACTTATTTGTTATTCCATCTGCATTTGTATACCACACCTTCAACTTCTTTTCTAAGATTGTGGTCTGGGAGGTGTATTGGGGTTGGGGAAGTGGGAGACCTGATAAGGAATTATGGGTGGTTGCTGTGGGGGTGGAGTTTGTAATGTAGTGGGTGGGGGCATTGGATGTGCCATGGGTGTTTTGGTTTAGAGTGTTTGGTTTCACTGGGGTTGACCTGGTTGGGAGGCTTCTGTAGGAAGTTGTGAGGGAGGCTGTATTTGATCTTCCTGTGTCTGGGATCTCCTGTCTGTCTTCTCCATCCCCTCTCTTTCCTCCCTTCGCCTTTGTACCATCTCTCTCAGTTTCTGCCTTTCTGCTTGTGTTCTGTCGCTGTCGTCCCTTAATCGTGCTTTCTCCTGCAGGATCCTGTTCTGAGTCGATTCTGCCTTGAAGGTCACTTTCACTGGCCGGGTTCTTTTTTTTTACAAACCCCCCTATTCTCCGAAAATTTTCCAGCTGGGTCATGTCGTCTTCTCCTATTGCTTTCATGATGCTTTCAATTGCTTTTTTTTTCTCCTTGTTTTCTTGCTTCATATGTTTCCCCTTCAACTTCCTGAAGCCCATACACAAAGACTGACCTCACTCTTTCATTCTCACACTGCATATCCCTGTGTATCCCCTCATTCAATTTGATTTCCTCCATTGCAGCATTCCTTTCTTCAGTATCACTAGCTAATGTATTTGGGCTCAGTGGCCTGTCATTTTCCCTTCTCGGCTTTCCTTGGGCTCTGTTGTTGTCTGTTAGGGCCTCCACATAAAGCTTAGCTCTTTCATTTACTACAGTCTCCTCTGATAGAGCCTCTCCATGCAATTGTGCTCCTTCTTTCCCTACTGTCCCCTTATTTGTGGCTGAGGTAGCAGTCTCTGTTGTCAATCCCAAAATGTTCTTCAGTTCTTTAGGCTGTTTCAGATTTTTCAGTTCCTCTTCTAAACTCTGTATCCTGGCCTCTGCTGCTTTGACTTGCACCTCCCACTTCCTGCTTTCCATGTCTATCCTCTCTTCCATTCTCATGCTAAGTTCTTCTAGTTTCTTTTCCCATTCATGTTCCCTTTTTGTGAGCTCTGCTGCCCAGTCTTCCTTTGCAGTTTCCTCCTCCTGTCCCTTGATTTTTCTTGTTTCTCTCTGGCAACCCATTTTTGTTTTATCCTGATTGCCTCAGAGTGGGAAACCTATGTAATTCTGTATGTTAGGTTAGTATTGTGTGTGTCAGAGTGTGGGGGTGGGGAGGTAGAGGAAGAACTGTGGCTATGTGGGAGAGTAGTGGGGAGGGGGAGTGGGAAGGAGGGAGAAGCAAGTGGGTGAGTGGGAGGGGGAGAGGGGGAAGGAGGGAGAGGTGGGGAGGGGGAGGGCGAAAGAGGGCAGGGAGGGATCAGGTGAAGGAGTGAGATGTCGGTGGGGGAGGGGGGAGTGTATATGTGAGTCTGGCAATGTGTGTGTGTGTTGTGTGTGTATGTTGTGAGTGTGTGTGTGTGAGTGTGTGTTTGTGTGTGTGTGTGTGTTGTGTGTGTTGTGTGTGTGTGTGTGTGTGCATGTTGTGTGTGTGTTGTATGTCTGTGTGTGTGTTGTGTGTGTGTTGTGTGTGTGTTGTGTGTCTGTGTGTGTGTGTTGTGTGTGTGTTGTGTGTCTGTGTGTGTGTTTGTGTGTTTGTGTGTGTGTGTTGTGTGTGTGTGTGTCTGTGTGTCGTGTGTGTGTGTTGTGTGTGCGTGTTGTGTGTGTGTGTTGTGTGTGTGTATGTGTGTGTGTGTGTGTGTGTGTGTGTGTGTGTGTGTGTGTGTGTGTGTGTGTGTGTGTGTGTGTGTGTGTCAGTGGTCCTTGACTGGCTGCAACTTCTTGTGACCTGACCCCCACCCTCCTGGGACTTGACCCCACCTACTTACAATGTTGCCCTTAAATGCTGTGTGTATGTATGTGTGTATATGCATGTTTTCGTGTGTATGGGGGAGGTATGAGGGGGAGATACTGTTAATACATAGCAGTAATTCTGGGTTATAAAAAGTGGAAATTGCTACTAGGGTCTAAAGCTTCTGTGAGTTAACTATTCAAATATATTTTTTTCTTTTGTTAGCGAGACACGTCATCAGTGATGCTAGAACATCTGATGTTACGTGAGCAAGATCATCTGGTGGTGTTAAAGGTGCGTCATATTCTTGCATTAATGCCTTCCTTATGTGCTAATTTTATTGATTAAATAAGTTTATTTATATTCTCAAAATTTTTGCTTATATCAATATATATGGACAAGTATTTTGACAAGCTATGTGATAGGAAGTAGACGAAAATGAATTGAAACAAACGATATTACAGTGCTCAAATGAACGAGATATAAATATTGTCTTAGTAGTGAGGGTAGAAAGAGGAATGTACAGAAGAAGAGGATGGTTAGTAAAATTTAAGCTCATTTGCAAATATGATAATGTCTTCCCAGTTTTCACGTCATTATCCTGGAGACTTAGCTTAGTATTATCAAATTATCAAACACAGATTACGTTAACACCAGAATAAAATTTTATGCAAATATCTTAACATGTAAACTATCATACCTGAACAAACTTAATAAAAAACAAAATAGTTTCTACACCAATACACAAGCACACTTGTAAATGAATTTACAAACACTTTAGGACACTAAAATACACTTGAACATGTTTCGATAGAATAGATTATTTATGATAGAAGATATCACGTAATCACTGGGATTAGTAATTGAATAACAACCTGGGTGAATGATGAATGAAAAGAAAACCAGGATTTGATACTGCTACTGAGAGACGGACAAGATTCCCCTGCTAACGGCGAAGTTTCTCTACACATACCCATTTGTTTCTGCCTGGAAATCTTGCCCGTCTCTCAGTAGCAGTATCGAATCCTGCTGACTGCTACACACACACACACACACACATATATATATATATATATATATATATATATATATATATATATATATATATATATATATATATATATATATATATATGTAGAAATATATATATATATATATATATATATATATATATATATAGAAATATATATATATATATATATATATATATATATATATATATATATATATATATATATATATATATATATATATATATATAGAAATATATATACACACAGATAGACAGAAATATATATATATATATATATATATATATATATATATATATATATATATATATATATATATATATATATATATATATAAATATATATATATATACATATATATATATATATATATAAAAATATATATATATATAGATATATATATATCTATATATATAGAAATATATATATATATCTATATATATATATATATATATATATATATATATATATATATATATATATATATATATATATTTCTATATATATATATACACATTTTTATATATATATTTTCACATATATATATATATATATATTTATATTTATATATATATATATATATATATATGCAAAACAACCACTGTGAAAGAATAGAGAAATTCCAAGTGCTTTCGAGACTACTCACATTATCAAGGAACAATGAAAGTAAAGCATCAAAGGAAGGTATATAAAGGGGTAGCCCACACCTCACTATCAGATCCCACAACACCTGACGCGAGACAGCAGGCCTGCCGGCCAAACTAGACAGGTCCTTCACACAACCCACCAAGAAACTATTCTACCCAAGAAATAAGAAATTTAAAAAAATATTATTTGTCCAATGTATTATTAAATTTTTCCCAAATTCTATTAATTATAAATGGATCTAATTTATATAAACAAAAGGAAATATTCCTATTATTGTCAAAACTGCTTTTTATGAAACAAGATTCAATTATATTCCTGTCGACCATGGTCTTGCTTGATACTACTTTCTCAACTTTTTGAAAATCAATTGGATGGTTAAAATTTCTTACATGAATAAATAGAGCATTGGAATCTTGTCCATTTCTAATGCTATATTTATGTTGTTTTAATCTTAGTTCGAGATTTTTACCAGTTTGACCGTAATAAACTTTATCGCAAATTTTACAAGGAATTTTATAGACACATCCATCAGCATTTTGGGGGGAATTCTTTATCAAAAGTTTTTTTTACTGTATCAAGATTTTTCAATACAACTTTAATTTTAAAAGTCTTAAGAAGAGAAGGCATATCAACCAAGTTTTCATGGTAAGGGAGAACCAACATATTTTTAGTTGAATAAGGCTGGTTGTCCCTTTTTGGATTATAAAAAGTGTTTCTAGCAACTTTAAAATATTTATCAATTACATTTCTTGGGTATTTCAAATCACTACCTTTTCATTAAATTTTGGATATTTCTTCATCTATGCCCAAAAATGTACATATACACCATTTCCTTGGCAAATTAAATAGCTTAGCCCATTCTATAAATTTTACTGTTGAATTTGAAGAAAATAACTCATTGCCTTTTCTAGATGTTTTAATTATTAAGGGTAATAATGAATTTAAATTTAAAATTTACAGAAAACCTACAAATGACTGTTCCTATGTCCACTATTATTCTTCACTTCAAGATAGAGTTAAACTGTCTGTTTTCTCATCAATGTTTTTGAGAGCTTTACGAATCTGTAGTCCAGAGTTCATAGATGAGGAAATATCCAAAATTTATGAAATAGGTAATAATTTGAAATACCCAAGAAATGTAATTGATAAATCTTTTAAAGTTGCTAGAAATACTTTTTACAATCCAGAAAAGGACAACCAGCCTTATTCAACTAAAAATATGTTGGTTCTCCTTTTCCATGAAAACTTGGTTGATATGCCTTCTCTTCTTAAGACTTTTAATATTAAAGTTGTATACAAAAATCTTGATACAGTAAAAAAAACTTTTGATAAAGAATTCCCCCCAAAATGTTGATGGATGTGTCTATAAGTTTCCTTGTAAAATTTGCAATAAAGTTTATTACAGTCAAACTGGTAAAAATCTCGAACTAAGATTAAAACAACATAAATATAGCATTAGAACTGGACAAGATTCCAATGCTCTATTTATTCATGTAAGAGATTTTAACCATCCAATTGATTTTCAAAAAGTTTAGAAAGTAGTATCAAGCAAGTCCATGGTCGACAGGAATATAATTGAATCTTGTTTCATAAAAAGCAGTTTTGCCAATAATATGAATATTTCCTTTGGTTTATATAAATTAGATCCATTTATAATTAATAGAATTTGGGAAGAATTTAATAATACATTGTACAAATAATATTTTTTTAAATTTCTTATTTCTTGGGTAGAATAGTTTCTTGGTGGGTTGTGTGAAGGACCTGTCTAGTTCGGCCGGCAGGCCTGCTGTCTCGCGTCAGGTGTTGTGGGATCTGATAGTGAGGTGTGAGCTACCTCTTTATATACCTTCCTTTGATGATTTACTTTCATTGTTCCTTGATAATGTGAGTAGTCACGAAAGCACTTGGAATTTCTCTATTCTTTCACAGTGGTTGTTTTGCATATTCTGAAATCACCTGTTTACTGTGATCTTATTCTATATATATATATATATATATATATATATATATATATATATATATATATATATATATATATATATATATATATATATATATATATATATATATATATCCTTTACCAAACTGCGGCAGGCCAGGACTCAACCCTACAAACCGTATAACGCCTCCAGAGACAGCACAATGTACGCATCGCCTTACCACTTTAGCCAGCGATCATACAAGAACCAAGCACACAGCACGTAGCTAAGTATTTTCTGTAATTCTGCCACAATTTGGTAATTGATTTTAGGAATTATCACTTCTATGGCTGGACTGGGGACCCTCATCCTCAGAGAAGACAATAAACCTACCTCAGGAAAAACTCAAGGTTCTCCCCAGAGCTGTTTGAATACTTTCTTCTCCTACCACCTCCTATATTTTATGTTCTATGTGAACATTTATTAATAAACAGAATACATTCACAGAAAACACAAACATGAATACAATGTATCAAAGATCATGAATCTCCTCCAGCTCCTCCGAAGCCGGACGCGAGCCAAGCATACAGCAAGCATTTCCCCTCTGGATGGCCACGCTGAGGCGCTGGAACATGAAAGTGGCTGCCCTTGGGTCCCTGGTGGTGTCGATGAGTCTGGAAAACAATTCTTTAAGGAAATGTGTGACTTTTTTCCCCATGATCCCAAGGTCTCTGATCCCACTCGGACAAATTGATACTGTTGGCTTATGTCCCTGTACTTGCTGATTCTGTACTCCTCCCTGTGGTTAGCAGCTCCTCCCTGTCGCCGAGCACTGTGATGGATATAGGTGTCAGCCAGTGTGGGCACACAGGTATAGTCTCATGCTAAGAGCTTGCCATTCTTCCAGGGATAGGTGGTGATCCCATCGGTGTGGTTTGCTGGATTGTGGGTATTGTTGGCTGCTAGTGATCGTAGCTCCCTTTCTGCTGGGCATCCAGCTGTAGCAAGGATTCTCTTTATGATGTCGTTGACCTCATTGTGTCTTGCATGCCAGCCCTTGGTTTTGGAACAGTTAAGACCATGTAGACCATATTGGTCTGCTTGTGCTTCGCCGCAAATACACATATATTCTGTGTGAATTGGGGCAGCAAGGCACAGAGCCACTGCAATATGGAGGGTCTTAGGGTCGAGTCGCGTTCCCACTGCCGATATGGTAACTGTTTGGAGGAAGTCCCTAGAGTGATGTGCGCTCACAGCCTGGAGACGGGCAGTCTTCCTATCTGATGTTGCAGCCCTGAGCATGTTGGCAAGCACCTTTTCAGCGATCAGGCCATCCCAGCTTGGCTATTTGTGAGCCAGTGCTGCACTAGGGTTTGGTGCTGGAGCAGCATGAGTCTCCCATTCAGTAATGGCACTGGCATAGCTTGGGTCCTGTATTCCTGCTGAGTCACTGAGGTTATCAGGAAGAATTTGTCTTATCATCTCTTATGCTATGGAAGAGGATAGGAAAGATGGTAGAGCAATCTGGGAGGATCTGCATACTCCTTGCCCCCTAAGCCTGACCGGAAGTGAGGCTTGCAACCACTGTCCATCTTCAAGGGAAAGATTCAATACACTCTCTAGCATGGTCTTCAGGAGTCATATTCCTTGAGATTTGGACTGCTGATGGCTGGGGAGCATCTGAGAAAGTAGGTAATTTTGGGATTGACAGGCACCTGTTGAGTAGGTAGAAGGCATCATGTTTGTCAGTGTCTTTCATCCTGCTTTCCATCATCCGGAGGTCTGAGACTTTTCTTTCTAGGATCAGAGTGATGGCATTGGACCCAAGAGGAGCACCAAGGAGAGAGCTATTGGCTGGATCAATGGCTCGTGCTTCTGGTAAAATGGCGCTAATATTCTGGATCATCTGTCGATTGGTAGAAACTATTTCACATTTGGCGGAGTTTAAAGATAGGCCCAGGCTTTTCCCCATGTCTTTAATTTTACTGATGTCCTCTAGGAGAGATTCTGTTGTGCCAACTAGGGTACCATCCTTGATGACCAAACAGTATAGAAAGGGGGCGAGAGGGTCCCCCTGTTGCACGCCCTCACATGAGTCAATTTCATGGTCCCCAAACAATAGTTTGGAAGTCACACTATAACACGATTCAATGAAAGGATAAAGGGAAGGGAAGTTTCTAAAAACTGCTTGGAGAGCAGCATCTCTTCTGACTGAGTTGAAAGCATTGGCAAAGTCCAATTTGGCCAAGGCTTTTTCATCAGACATGTTTTTGATATATACTCGTGCTGCATGGGCAGCTGCTTCACAGCCCAGTTGAACGCCAAAACCGAGCTGAGTTGGTTTCAGTATTGCAGCAGCCTCTTGACTCACCCTTCTTACTGCAGCCTTGGCGACTAGGCACCGAAGGGTGTTGTCCACTGTAATGGGCCTGATTCTGCCATCCTTTTTCTGGAGGCCACACAATGAGGCACCAAAGAAAAGGGGTCTGATGGCCTCTGGGACACTGCCAGCCAGGCACAGGTTGGAAAATTTGGTGAGTTCAGACAGCAGCCTCTCTGAAACATCACCAAGTGCTGGACTGAGTATTTGTTTTAAGTGTTGAGGTCTTAATTAAACCGGTGAAATCTCCTGCTGAACCCTGTGGAAATGACAGCAGCTTTATACACATCAGCACCCTGTAAGGTTAGATGTTCTTCGCCTGCTGCGATGTCAGGGAGGTCAATGTTGGTACTGGGAGCCCTGGGTGGATGTTTGTCCTTCAGAGCTAGCGCCGTGCTGACGTTCTTGGGAGCGATGGTATCCTCACTCGTTATAAGCCTCAGAGCTCCAATAGTATTTCCCTCTTCTATTTTTTTGCTAACTTGGGCTCTGATTTTTGAGGCATCGGGTGTCCTGTTGTTGGCATTTGCCCGGCGGGTGTTTGTCGCCCTAGGGGAAAGACAGACGAGGTTGTCATCCCTTGGGGATGCATTTATTGCCCTAATAACATGTGTTGCTAGTGACTTGTCCCTCCTTGGTGGAACAGCCAAACAGGCATTGGCAAAAAGCAGCAGGTTGTGCCTGGATCTGTTGTTTGAAGGAGCATCGTTGACTTTCTTCAGAAGGTCAGTGAATTTACTAGCAGCTTGAGGGCGAGCTGCTTTGGGAATGTGTGTCAGAGTCCTGGTGGATGTTAATTTGATTGTAGATTTGAGGTCCTCTGTAGAAGTGAAGTCATGGTAGCTGTCACCACTGTCTGCTGGGAGGGGCTGTTGGTTGTTCTCATTTGGAGCTCTCCTGGAGCATAAACATCCATTGTGTGCACGAATGTTGCCAGTTAAGGGATTGAATGCACATTCCCTGTAGCACACCCAGCAAATGCCTCGTGAACGACGGCTTTGGCTTTGTTGTGAAGAGTCCTGGGAACCCGCGACTACTTGTGACATTGCTGATATCGTGGGGGTGGGAGGGCGCCATCTGTGGGGTGAAGGGAGAAGGACAGCAGGGATGCATGGGGGATGAGGGTGGGGGAGTAGTGAGAGGCAGGATTTGTAATTGGTGGGACACTAAACGGCAACACCCTTGGTCAAGAAGTCAGTGGGCCTAGGCTGGGATTAGGGGAGGGGATCTGGGATGGGGGTGGAGGAAGTCGTCCTGTGTGCTCGCTCAAGATGTACATGCACACTGCACTTTCACTGATACAGAAGCAACGGTCTGATGCAGAGGATTGTCACAACTCTGTAATCTCCGGTGGATACTCACGATGATGTCTGCCGAAACTGGCCCATGTAAACCGTGTTGGTTCTTGGTTTACACACAAAATGTATGGAGCACCACAAACTGGCTCCCTCCCTCCACGCCGGCAAGCTTTATATGTATATATATATATATATATATATATATATATATATATATATATATATATATATATATATATATATATATATATATATATATATATATATATATATATATATATATATATATATATATATATATATATATATATATATATGATAAATTAGACACATGTGCAACTCTTGGGTATCTTTATATATATATATATATATATATATATATATATATATATATATATATGCAATAAGATCACAGTAAACAGGCGATTTCAGAATATGCAAAACAACCACTCTGAAAAAATAGAGAAATTCCAAGCGCTTTCGTGACTACTCACATTATCAATGTGAGTAGTCACGAAAGCGCTTGGAATTTCTCTATTCTTTCAGAGTGGTTGTTTTGCATATATATATATATATATATATATATATATATATATATATATATATATATATATATATATATATATATATATATATATATATATATATATATATAAGCAGGTGATATCACAATAAGCAGAACAACCACTGTGAAAAAAAACAGAATTCCAATATGGTTAGTTTTGATATTACTTCCTTTTATACAAAAGTTCCAGTTGATGATTTATTTAGTTCTGATCTGAAGAACTTATTAATTACTATTTATCATTGCCAGTACCTACTATCATTAAACTTATTAAACTTTGAAGTGCTGATGCAAAGTTTGTTTTAATGACGAGTTTTACACTCAGAAGTTTGGTATGGCAATGGGAAATCCTCTCTCTCCTGTCCTTGGTAATTTGTATATGAAATATTTTGAGACAAGATTGCTTAACAATCCTTCCCAGTAGAGATGAGTTGTTAAAATATTTTTATGATATTTTATGTTTTATGCCTAAGTATATATATAAATCATTTCCTTATTAAATTAAATAATCTAGCTCATTCAATAAAATTTGTTGTGAATTTGAACAAAATAACTCATTGCCTTTTATAGAAGTATTACCTATTGTATTACATTCTGTCAGAGGCACCAACTGTAAGCCAGCTGAAGATGGTCAGAACAGATCTAGTATTAAAGTTCCTGGGCCGAGGGAAGGAGTTGGGTTGGGTTACAGTTGCTGCCTCAGACAGTATTACATCTGAATCCTTCCTATTATAGGCCTGTGGTAGCCTAGACGGTAGACTTCGTACATCCTTCTGTTTATTCATCGACATTTGTTTATTGCAACTTAATTTAAATTCAAAAACGATGTGACCTGGAATAGGGAGGGAGGGTAAGAATAGATCGTGAGGATCGGTTTAAGCGGCGACCATCTACTCTCGAACATCACCCCAGCCTCTGAAAATTTGTGACCTGGGACATGTTCTCCTCTCCAGCTATAGTGATGATAAATTTAATCTGTTTTTTCCACCCATTATCTTTCGTTATAAGTCAGCTTACTGATACCCATGAATAATCACTTATCTCTCCTACTCCTCTTCCAATTTTCCCTCCATACCAATGAATTCAATTTGATCATCGCCTTTGCTGTTTCCCTTATTATCTCCTGTACCTCCCAGTGGCCTGATAGCAAATCTGCGAAAGTGTTCTTAGCTCCACCCCCGTCCTTCTGTCCCCTCACTGGCCACTGCTTGAAGCCATGCTCGTTGTCATGTACGAATCCATTCATTTCTAGGTGCTCCACCACTCTTTTCCTGATACAATACATGTCAATGACACTGGTCTGTAATTAAGTGCATCCTGTGTGTCTCCTTCCTTAAAAACCGAGACTTCATTTGCTGTCTTCCACATCTCAGGCAGTTGTCCTGTTTCAATAGATTTATTGAAGATTGTTGTTAGTGGCACACACAGTGCATCTAGGCCCACCGCCTTCGAGATATCTAGTTCCTCTAGAAGTTTTTTCAAACCTCCATGGTTGTGTGTAGTGTGTTCAGCACTTGCTGGTGAATTTTACCACCTTGGATTGCTTTAAGCCTCTCTATCTCCACTATGAATACCTCCATGAATCATGAGCTGAGCTCTTCACATACATCCTGGTCGTTCGCAGTGAGCTCCACTCATTCTTTCCTCAATCTTTGAATATGTGTGTGTGCGTGTGTGTGCGTTTACTCACCTAATTCGCCTAATTTTGATTGCAGGGGTTAAGTCGTATATCCTGGCCGCTCCTTTTCACTGGTAGCTACTTTGTCTTTGAGTGTGTGTGTGTGTGTGTGTGTGTGTGTGTGTGTGTGTGTGTGTGTGTGTATGTGTGTATTTGTATATGTGTGTATGTGTGTATGTACTCACCTATTTGTACTCACCTATTTGTGGTTGCAGGGGTCGAGTCCTAGCTCCTGGCCCCGCCTCTTCACCGGTTGCTACTAGGCCCTCTCTCTCCCCGCTCCATGAGCTTTATCAAACCTCGTCTTAAAACTGTGTATGGTTCCTGCCTCCACTACGTCATTTTCTAGGCTATTCCACTGCCTTACAACTCTATGACTGAAGAAATACTTCCTACTATCTCTCTGACTCATTTGTGTCTTCAACTTCCAATTGTGGCCTCTTGTTTCTGTGTCCCCTCCCTGGAACATCCTGTCTTTGTCCACCTTGTCTATTCCACGCAGTATTTTATATGTCGTTATCATGTCTTCCCTGACCCTCCTGTCCTCCAGTGTCGTCAGGCCGATTTCCCTTAATCTTTCTTCATAGGACATTCCCCTTAGCTCTGGAACTAACCTTGTCGCAAACCTTTGTACTTTCTCTAGTTTCTTGATGTGCTTTATCAAGTGCGGGTTCCAAACAGGTGCTGCATACTCCAGTATGGGCCTGACATACACGGTGTACAGTGTCTTGAATGATTCCTTACTAAGGTATCGGAATGCTGTTCTCAGGTTTGCCAGGCGCCCATATGCTGCAGCAGTTATCTGATTGATGTGTGCTTCCGGAGACATGCTCGGTGTTATACTCACCCCAAGATCTTTCTCCTTGAGTGAGGTTTGCAGTCTTTGGCCACCTAGCCTATACTCTGTCTGTGGTCTTCTGTGCCCTTCCCCTATCTTCATGACTTTGCATTTGGCAGGATTAAATTCGAGAAGCCATTTGCTGGACCAGGTGTCCAGTCTGTCCAGGTCTCTTTGAAGTCCTGCCTGGTCCTCATCAGATTTAATTCTCCTCATTAACTTCACATCATCTGCAAACAGGGACACTTCTGAGTCTAACCCTTCCATCATGTCGTTCACATATGCCAAAAATAGCACTGGTCCTAGGACCGACCCCTGTGGGACCCCGCTCGTCACAGGTGCCCACTGTGATACATCATTACGTACCATGACTCGTTGTTGCCTCCCTGTCAGGTATTCTCTGATCCATTGCAGTGCCCTTCCTGTTATATGCGCCTGATGCTCTAGCTTCTGCACTAATCTCTTGTGAGGAACTGTGTCAAAGGCCTTCTTGCAGTCCAAGAAGATGCAATCAACCCACCCCTCTCTCTCGTGTCTTACTTCTGTTATTTTATCATAAAACTCCAGAAGGTTTGTGACACAGGATTTGCCTTCCGTGAATCCGTGCTGGTTGGCATTTATACTCCTGTTCCGTTCCAGGTGCTCCACCACTCTCCTCCTGATAATCTTCTCCATAATTTTGCATACTATACACGTCAATGACACGGGTCTATAGTTTAGTGCCTCTTTTCTGTCTCCTTTTTTAAAAATGGGAACTACATTTGCCGTCTTCCATACCTCAGGTAGTTGCCCAGTTTCCAGGGATGTGTTGAAGATTGTGGTAAGTGGCACGCACAACATATCTGCTCCCTCTCTAAGGACCCACGGGGAGATGTCCGGTCCCATTGCCTTTGAGGTATCGATGTCCCTTAGCAGTTTCTTCACCTCCTCCTCATCTGTATGTATATCGTCCAACACTTGTTGGTGTATTCCTTGTTGGTGTCCCCATCTGGTCTGTCCCCCCAGAGTCCTTCCTGTCTCTACTGTAAATACTTCCTTAAATCTCGTGTTGAGCTCCTCACATACCTCTTGATCGTTTCTTGTGAGTTCTCCACCTTCTTTCCTCAGCCTTATCACCTGGTCCTTGACTGTTGTGTGTGGTGTTGAAGATATTGGCCTTACCAGCTAAGATATAATTTATAAATTTCTACAATATGAATACAAAGGGCCATTAGCTGATAAACAGTAGACAGAGATAATATATACTCAAATCGTCTACACAGCCGCCCCTGCAGACGAGGTCTAGAAGCTGTCGAAACCATCTCAACATGGGCTGTCAAGAAATATAATTTGTAAGTATATAAATTACCCCTAGGGGGTGTTATGTCAGCATATTTCATTCGATGATGGCTGACGATATACCTACTTGTTTGGACTCAAAAGTCCACACCTTACTGCCGACTATAGGTTGATTACAAACTCCTTGCGACTCAAGAACTGCGCAGTCCCCCGATCTACAAGAAATTCGTAACATACCTTGCTCTTGTAACGTGAGCTATGGTGTTCTCAACACCTTCGACAGGTATCGGTGACTTGATAGAAGCTGAAGTGTCCTTGGATGTCCACGTCTTCCATTGTCTAGGAAACGCACACTGGTACACTATGTTCCACAAGATTTGTCTTTATTGTTCACAATGTATCACAAGAGAAGCTGATCACACTTCTCTTATGTTTATTGTGTTTGAGACACTTTGTTCACACTAACGCACAGATCAGTGTTCTTTGCTAGTTATCCTGGCGTCAGTGTCACTCTCCCAGAGTCAAAAGCAATCTGGCGATGCCACACCGCCCCAAGCCGTTGCTGCCCCTTGCACAAAGAAAAAGCTGACCTAGTACTTTTTGCTCCCTTGCCACTTCCTCGATGAAGCAAAGCAAAATGTTTGATTCTTGCTGTCTTAAGCATAGACAACAATGTCCACTATCTTTACCATGGTAATAAAGTGGGAGCAGGATTTTCCTTAATTGTCCTGCTAAAGTAAGAGATGTACTGTCTCTTATAAAAATACACTTTGCAACACCGCTGCAAGGAGCAGAGGTCACTTGACTACGTCGCATAGCATCTGTGATCAATTACTCACTGTAGCAGTAAACAAGACGCTCGCCCCTTCTGAGAGGGCTTGGCCCCTCAGGGCTGAAAGGGGCTGAAGGGGCTGAAAGGGCTGAAGGGGGCTGATACCCCCCTCCTGGAGAAAATTTCTCCACACTGGGGGGCGGCGGAGGTTCGCTGCAGGTGAACTATTCATCACTTAACATTAATTTGATTTTCTCACTCGCCACCACTGCTGCTTGTCTTTTCTGAACAGCTTTAGTCTGTGCGGTTTCTGGAGAATCACTAATTTTGTTTTCAACACTGTGTAATTCTAACGGCACTAGTTTATTTATTGTCCGCTTATTCACTACACCTTTGCTCAAAACATCAACTGTCCTGATGATTCCATTTGCATCAGGATATATGGTCACAATTTTTCCAAGTGGCCATTGGGACCTCGGACCATCATTGTCGATAATCACTATGTCACCAGGTCTTAAGGACTTATGATTTTCAGGAACACCAGCTCCATAGAAGTGTTCTCTCAATGAGGTGAGATAGTCTTCTCGCCAAATTTTCTCCCAACGTTCAATCACTTTATTAAGGTGTTTGAATTTACGTCTGAGTTGCTCAGGTTCGAAATAAGTAGGATCCTCTATGATTTCTTTATCATTCATGGGAGGAACAGGTTCGAGCCTTCTGCCATGGAGTAAATGAGATGGACTTAACACTTCTAAATTGTCCAGATCATCGGTAACATAAGTTAGAGGTCTGTTGTTGACTCTGTTTTCTATTTCAGTCACAACTGTACGGAATTCTTCTAAGTCGATTCTCTGACGATGAAGAGTCTTCCTTAAACAACGTTTTACAATGCCGATCATTCTTTCATAAAATCCGCCGTGCCATGGAGATTTAGGAGGAATGTATCTCCAACGACATCTGCGTTGATTCAGCATCTGTTGTACTTCTGGTTGATCAAAGATCTTGCTTATATAAGCAGCACCAGCAACAAAGTTCGTTGCATTATCTGAAATCATCAGTCTGGGACATGCCCTTCTGGCTGCAAACCTTCTGAATAATTTGATAAAAGTTTCAGCAGACATGTCAGTGGCTACTTCTAGATGTACTGCTCTAGTCGTAGCACAAGTGAACAAACAGATGTACACCTTGATGGGAACTTTGTCAACTGTTTTGGTTAAAATTATTGGTCCAGTGTAATCTACACCTGTCACCTCAAATGGAGTGATATGACAAACTCTTTCAGAGGGATATGGAGGTGGACCTGGATACTGACATACTCGCATATCGTAGTGACGACAAGTAATACAGTCCTTTATTTGTTTTTTCACACTTTGTCGACCTTGAGGTATCCAGTAGGATTGTCGTATATGACAAAGTGTGTCAGCTACCCCACCATGTAACACGTTACTGTGGGCGTTCTGCACAATCAGTTTTGTTAGCCAATGATTCTTGGGGATCAATATTGGATGTATGGCTTCTTTAGGTAGTGAAGAATTATGAATTCTTCCTCGACATCTTATAATCTTTTCTGAGTCGAGATAAAGTCCTAAAGAATTAATCATAACAGGTTTCTTTGGGGATTTATCTTGTGTTTCTAGAAATTTATATTCTGTAGAGAAAACATCTTTCTGTATTAGTTTCACCCAGTATTTAATGGGTTCAAGACATTCATAATCAGGTTTTATTCCTTTAATGAATTTAAAGACAAGAGCTGTAACTCTTAAGAGTTTACCCAAAGATGAGTATTTAGATCCATCAATGACTATTTCTGTTGTGTCTGCAGTATTTACACAACTTATTTCTGCTGTGTTCAAGCAGACTGTTTCTTCTGGCATAATGTGAGCTTTTTGCTGAGGCCAGTTATTTTCATTAGAGAGCCAGTTCGGTCCGTGGAGCCATAATTTATTATCCACAAATTTCTTGAGTGGGACACCACGTGACAACATGTCAGCTGGATTCTCTTGGGTAGAGACGTGGAGAAAGAGATAATCTCTCTGCATCTCTTTTATTTCTGCTACTCTGTTCTGTACATAGACCAACTTACTCTTATTATTTCTTAACCACTGGAGAACTGCTTCATTATCACTCCAGATCACGGTTTTTTCAATAGTGAGATGATCAAGTACTTTGTTGAGATAGACAGCTAATTTTGTACCTACATAGAGTGCTGTCAGTTCCAATTGTGGTACTGTTCTGACCTTCAAGGGTGCTACCCTGGCCTTTGAAGTAATTAGTGTACTTCCTTCAGCATTACTCATGTAAGCTACAGCGCCATAACCTCTGGTTGACGCATCACAGAACACATGTAATGTGTACTTGTTTCCCTCTTGACCTATTTGTCTGGGAAATTTAATTTGATGAAGTTGCTTAAACTCCCTGGATATTTCATCCCATGCTTGACTCATTTCTAGAGGCAAGTTCTCATCCCATCCAATTTTGAGTTTCCATGCATCTTGCATAAGCATTTTACCTTTTATGGTAATTGGTGAGACGAGTCCTAGAGGATCAAAACATTGTGATACCTCTGACAGTAAACTACGTTTAGTGAGTGTACTGCATGATTTATTGTTTATCCTTTTGAGACTCAAAGTATCTTCCTGTGTGTTCCAATTAAGTCCCAGCATATTGTTGCAATCAGGAATTTCAGTTTCAGGGAAATCTTCTTTGATAAGTTCCCTTAATTGCTTTGAATTTGTATTCCACATCCTTAGAGGCATATTTGCTTCTTTCATCTCCTTGTTAGCTTCTCTGTATAAGGATTTCAAATCCTCCTCTTTATTCACAGTACCTTGAAGATTGTCCACATAGAAACTTTTCTTTAAGATTTCTTTGAAGGGACTTTCAGATTTCTTCAAATGTGTATTTAGAGTAGCTTCTAGTAAGAATGGAGAGGATGTTGCACCAAATAATACTGATTTGAAACGATAAGTTTTCACAGGACTTTGAGGATCATGTGGATTTTCAGGCCACAAGAATCGAGTATAATCTCTATCTATTTCTTGTAGTCCTACTCTTAAGAAAGCCTTGGAAATATCAGCCGTGTAGGCATATGGGTTTGTGCGAAATTTCATAAGCACGTCTCCAAGCTTCTCAGTTAGTGAGGGTCCGGTCATCAGACAGTCATTAAGACTTGCTACATCTTTATTTGCACGTGCGCTGCAATTATATACAACACGTAGTGGAGTGGTTTCAGAATCTTTTCTGACTCCATGGTGCGGGAGATAATGAGCTTCTGTCTTCAACTTAACTTCGACTATTTCCTCAATGAATTTATTGTCCAACTGTTCTTGTATGATATTATCATAGACAGTCAGTAGCTCTGGATTCTTCCTGAGCTCATGTATTTGTGCTTTCATTTGTCCGAAAACCATGCGATAATTGCTAGGCAGATGTGGTGGATTTAATTTCCATGGTAACCTAACCCAATACTGTCCATCTTTATATTTGACAGTGTCCAAATATTGGTTATAAGTCTGAGACTCTTGTGGGCTTGGTTTATTTACATCAATACCTATCGCATCTAAATCCCACAACTTATCAACTGGTTCATTCATTTCTTCCAGTAATGATAATTTTTGCTGTGGTACATGATCAGCGGTTATTCTCGTAACTAGTACATTTTCCACTGAATCAATATCAGCTTCTTTCCCACTTTGAGAGGGAATGGGACCACATATCATGTGGCCTCCTGCTGTTTTCAGCAAGTGAACATCATGTTTACTTACTATATTTTGCACAAAACAGTGATAATAATCACTTCCAATGATTAAATCAATTGGACTAATTGTGTCCGTCTGTATGTCAGGACAGGCTAACTTGACCTTAGCTGCTTTCAGTGCTGCAATTGTTTCTTTTAATCCCTGGATCTGCACAGACTTAGGCAAATCATCTACTACCACAGCTTCTACTGTCTTTTTCCTGTTTCCTAGACCAACAGTGATTCTGGCTAGGTCATATGTCTGTTTACCAGAATTGTGGAAAAAACCAGCTATATCTAACTGTATTTTGGCATAGGGTTGTTTATTCAGTTTCTGCAACACTGTTCTTCTTATGAAGGACCTTTGTGAGCCTTGATCAAATAGTGTTAGCACATTGGTTTTGTGTAATTTATTAGATAACTCAACTCGAGCTATAGGGAGAGCAGTTGCTTTAAACTTATCTCTCACATTTAATGCTGTTGCTTGTTGACTTCCTGATTCTGTGGAAGTATGCTGCTGTTCAGCAAAAGCATTTGGGCATAATGCTGTATGATGCATACCCTTGCATTTAAAACACTTCTTCAGTGAGCATTTACCTCCCTTGTGTTCACCTAAACACTTGATGCATCTTTTCAGCTGATGAACACGTTGTTTACGTGCCTCCATTGATGTGTATTGAATACAATACTGTGCCCAATGTGTTCCATCACAAAGTACACATTTTGGAGTACGTTTATGTATGACAGTCTGTTTACTGTCTATTGTATTCACAGCTTGATAAATGCCTATATGGGATTTCCCATTATGTGGTTTAGTGGGAGTAGGTATACTCTTTTTATACTGAGTTGAAGGTTTGTTATCCACTGGATTTGTGGATTTTTCATCTTGTCTCGTTGCTTGCATGCATGAAACTATTGTTTGTAAACCATTGCTAATTTCTTCACAAGTGAAATAGCGTTTATTGAACATAATATTTAATCGTTCAATAGTTTGTGGTGACAGCTTATCCTGTACAATACCACTGATAAACCAATCACATTGCCTTAGGTCATATTTAGCACCTAGAGATCTGAGACTATTGTCTAATGTGATTCTAAATGCCTGTAAGTCTGAAAAACAATGTTTGGGTGGCTTCAAGCTTGATATTAATACTGCATGTCTAACTCTAGCCTTGTCTGCATCGAAGTAATTGTCTGCTAAGACACGTAAGGCTATTTGATAATTACCTTTAACCACCGGAAATGACTTAATCAGTTCATAGGGTTCTCCCTTCACAAGACATTTAAGGTAATTGAACTTAGCAATCTCATCTATGTCAGTTCGTGAATTTACTATGGATTGAAAACCACTAATGAATTCTTCATAATTATGACCTTGGAAAATAGGTAATGACAATGTAGGTAAGCTTGGTAATGGGACACTTGTTGTTGTTACAGGTGTAACAGGTGTTTGACCACTAGTTACAGTAGGTCTCTGTGACAGAGTTTTGCGGCAGATAGCCTGTACTCCTGTCCACCTTAATTGTTGATCACTAAATGTATCCAAAACATTTTTAATTTCATCCTCAGATGGATCTGATTCAAGAAATTTATTTTCATAATGTGTATAGTCTGAATTAATTATTTCCATACGTTGCATAAATAATTCAAATTTGACCTCAAGATCATCAAAATCTATGTTTGTATCTTGAATTAATCCTATACAGACAGAAATTAGATTTTCTAATTGTGTAATCTTAGTCTGTAAAGACTGAAACTGAGTTTTCAAACAAGCCATTTTAATGGTATACTGAAAATTCTAGCACCACACTTAGAGTGTTTAAAAAACACTGTACTGCTATAGACAGCTGAGTTTTTGTTATGCTTAAGTCAGCAATAATCGAGTCAGACACTACTGACCCCACTAAGCTTAACCTCAGGGTCAATGACCATGAAGGGTACAGGGTACATGTGTCTGGTGTTTATGGCTTGAGATTGCTGTGTCAGCCTGACCACGATGATTAATCGTAAATAAAGATGTTATACACTTCATTCACTATACACTATAAATGTCACTGTATAACTGTAATCACACGTGAATATTACTTACACAAATATAAATTTCACTGTTAATATATATTTGAAAGCTTACACTTTATATATAAGTTCCTTTAATATAACAGGTAGATCTATAAGAAACAAACTTTAACACAATCTTGTCTCTTAATTTCTGTCTATAAACATTATAAACACTGTGTATATATATACACTCAGACAAACAACATCACTTGGGTTGTTGTCTTAATCAGCAATTTCGAGATTGGAGCAGTTGATGGAGGGTGCAGGATACCATCCCCCGTCTTCTTGTTGGGTGAGTCACCCAGTTCCCGTTTTCGTTGGGTGAACGCTGGGTGAGCGCCTGTTTTCTTTTGGCTGCCCATTCTCTGTGATTGAGTCTGGAGGGACTCATTTATACTGATTTATATTGTAAAGCACTAGTTTTACAGCTTTTTTTGAAGGACCTTGGCTCATAGGTTATTTGTATACTGTAGTACAACATATTTGGACCACAGTGTGGTCTTTATCCGGTTCGAGCACGACCAATTCTGTTGAAGATATTGGCCTTATCAGCTAAGATATAATTTATAAATATAAATATATTGAACACTTAGCTGATAAAAGACAGCAAATCGTCTACACAGCTGCCCCTGCAGACGAGGTCTTGAAAGCTGTCGAAGGCATCTCAACATGGGCTGTCAAGAAATATAATTTGTAAGTATATAAATTACCCCTGAGGGGTGTTATGTCAGCATATTTCATTCGATGATGGCTGACGATATACCTACTTGTTTGGACTCAAAAGTCCACACCTTACTGCCGACTATAGGTTGATTACAAACTCCTTGCGACTCAAGAACTGCGCAGTCCCCCGATCTACAAGAAATTCGTAACATACCTTGCTCTTGTAATGTGAGCTATGGTGTTCTCAACACCTTCGACAGGTATCGGTGACTTGATAGGAGCTGAAGTGTCCTTGGATGTCCACATCTTCCATTGTCTAGGAAACGCACACTGGTACACTATGTTCCACAAGATTTGTCTTTATTGTTCACAATGTATCACAAGAGAAGCTGATCACACTTCTCTTATGTTTATTGTGTTTTAGACACTTTGTTCACACTAACGCACAGATCAGTGTTCTTTGCTAGTTATCCTGGCATCAGTGTCACTCTCCCAGAGTCAAAAGCAATCTGGCGACGCCACACCGCCCCAAGCCGTTGCTGCCCCTTGCACAAAGAAAAAGCTGACCTAGTACTTTTTGCTCCCTTGCCACTTCCTCGATGAAGCAAAGCAAAATGTTTGATTCTTGCTGTCTTAAGCATAGACAACAATGTCCATTATTTTTACCATGGTAATAAAGTGGGAGCAGGATTTTCCTTAATTGTCCTGCTAAGTAAGAGATGTACTGTCTCTTATAAAAATACACTTTGCAACACCGCTGCAAGGAGCAGAGGTCACTTGACTACGTCGCATAGCATCTGTGATCAATTACTCACTGTAGCAGTAAACAAGACGCTCGCCCCTTCTGAGAGGGCTTGGCCCCTCAGGGCTGAAAGGGGCTGAAGGGGCTGAAAGGGCTCAAGGGGGCTGATACCCCTCTCCTGGAGAAAATTTCTCCACACCTAGTCATAATACAAGTGTGATGTTCAAATTCAAATTCAAATTCAAAGTTTATTCTCTTTAAGGATTACAATGCTGAGTTTACAGAATTTGGTTATTGTGTGGTTTAGATGTAGTAAAATAATAATTACAGAGTGTACCACTAGAACACCTAGCATGGCTAGGCATTTCGGGCAGACTTAAATTAAATTTTAAGTTTAAAATATTACAAAATTATGAGGTAAGTTGGTATTATGGCTAAGTGACTAAATACTAGTTTGTGAGAACCTATTCTTGACATAAGTATGTTGTTCAATACTTGTCCACAAATTAGACATGAATCTTTGGCCATTATCGAGTCACGACTGAGAGAGAAAAGTAAAGTCAGAAGTGATATGAGGTAAAGAGGATAGGAGACAGCAGAGGTCGGGTGAGATAAGAATACACTCAAGGTCAGGCTAGGTTATACGTGCTTTGACAGTGTACTGGAGTAACAAACAGTAACAGAAACAAAGGCCGGACCTAAACTCTTGTTAAAAATATTGCGTACAAGGGCACTCTTACAACCCCTGAGTTTTACTGGAGTCATTTTGAGCCATATATTATTATTATTATTATTATTATTATTGTTATTATTATTATTATTATTATTATTATTATTATTATTATTATTATTATTATTAAAATTAAGCGCTAAACCCACCAGGTCATACAGCGAGCAATACATCATACTATCAGTTCTCGTGCAAATTTTGAATCAGTCTCTTCACTACATTCCAGGTGTAAATTATAGTACATCTTTCTCTCCTGCTCTCCACTTTGAGGGATTTTAAGCCTTTCCAATAACCGCCATTTCAGGAGATTTGGGCACTGAAAAAATCTCTGTGTAATTCCCGGTATAACATTTCACCTGTTTCGAATGTAGCTGTTACGGCAGAGAAAAATCCCAGTTTAGAGAAAACAATTGCCGTAAGAGTTATCGTTGGGTACACATCTCTTGTTCTGAAGGTTTTTATCTAGGATGTCATTTTCCTTGAAGTAGTGAAAATATCATTGTGTTAATTGAATTCATGATCTTCCGACACGTTACTACCAGTTCTCATACATTCCTTTACGGCTCTATTTAGTGGTTTGAGTGCGTTTTGTATTCTGTTACAGTTTTGATTGCTTAAAATTTCCAAAGCGAATTAGCTGAAAACTGTCTTTTTTCTACATTACATTGTTTTTCCATGACCCAATAGAAGGCTTGGTTAATAACATGTTTGTTGTGTCTTCGATGATATCACTCTCGTACAAGTTATAATATCATCGTCGTAGAATACAGCATTCTAAGTTTGTGTGTTTTGTGTGTCAGATATGAGAAAGATAATTAGGCTGCATGCCAAACACTGGGGAAAAGAGCTGTCGACAAAGTTGACCAGTAAAATGGTATAAAATACCGACAGGTTGTGTGAAACATAGTCTGAAACAATGTTTCAGACTATGGAACAATGCTCTTCTCCAGACTGAGGGACTGACCACCTCAAAACTTTAAGGGTGATGGACTGATTACATCGTCTTCAAGTCTCTTCTGCTTCTATCAACTTTTCTGTACTCGACTGAAGAAGCCTACTGTGTAGGCGAAACGTTTCGAAATAAAGATACCTAACTGTTGCATATGTGTCTTACCTAACAACAAAGTTGACCAGAAAAGAAATGACAAAGGGAAAGAAATCTGAGTACTTGGAATCTGATAAAACAGTAGGGCGAATGACAAATCTCCGATGTTACTTCCCACGCTACTAAAATGAGAGGTCTAACCAAGATGAGTATCGAGGACCTAGTGCAATCTTCTATTTGGCTTAGAAATTGCTGATAGAATGAGTCACGTCATATAAGAGACGTGAACAAGTAGGATGCTAGGTATGCCTTAATGCTGTTCATTTCTTGGCTGCCTTGCTAGCAGACATAAGCACACTGATTTTCACGTGTATCACACATCACCCTAGGGAGTAAGGTAACAATTTACTCGCTGAGTGATTATCGTAATTTCTTAAAAATAACCATCATCATATGTGGTTTTTTTTCAGTTGAAAAGACCCACTGCCACTTGTTCAGTAGATAAGAACATAAGAACATAAGAAAGAAGAGACACTGCAGCAGGGCTGCTGACTCATGCGAAGCAGGTCCATGTCCCCCCATCCCCCAGGATTAGCCCAATGACCCACCTAGTCAGGTCACTTCTACTTAAGGAAGGAGCACGGCATCAGACCTAGTAGCTCAAGCTAGCCAGGTCCAACTCACACCCACCCACATCCGCTCATGTATATATCTAACTTATTTTTAAAACTAACTACACAACGTTTAAGCCTCTATAACTGTACTCGAGAGTTTGTTACACTCATCCACAACTCAATTACCAAACCAGTGGCCGAATGTTAGTGACTGACGTACCTCAGAGGAGTGGCCGTCTCCTTTTTTATATAAATGAAGTCTGCATTAAGCATTAAATTCAAGGATTAGATTTGGTTGGTCATTCAATTAGATATTCCCTGACAAGAGACCAAGCACATTTTCCTAAGACGCAGTGGGGATTAAAAACTTTCAAGCTGTGACGTTAAGAACGGATACAGATGCCTAGTTCTTAAAGCTTGGCCAGGAAGTTATGGTTGGCATATCTGGTCAGTTGCTCCAGCAATGTCCGCTGCAACTATATAACTGATCTTGGAGCCATCCAGTGACTAGCAGCACATAGTGGAGAGGTTCATCAGATCAACTGAAGATCGATTTTTTAAACTACAGTGTCTAGCACAAAGTAGCAAATGAAAATCTTGCATCTCTGTAATATGGCAATGACTGGCAGTAATAACAGTGATCTGAAATAACTGATTACCACTCTTGATATTTGTGTGATCTGAAACTACATTACGTACATCCCTTTACCAAGAGGGTAATTAACCCTGCGTCTTGTAACATGTAGTTATGATGCATCTATCACAGGTAGAGGTGAATGAGTAGACATTCCAGCTTAACATATCAGCCATGTACTAACCCTGTACTGATCTCCGGCTCTCACTGTCTTGTCTGCGTTTACCAAGTTATTCTTACTTCCGATAACTTTAAAATTTATTCACTTGCCATGCAGGGGAGGTTGTATTTCCGATCTGAGACTTGTACATAAGTAACAAGTTGGACCACCAGTAAATCAGTTGTTTAAAGCAACTGCCTGTTGTCACAGTCCCATCTTGTCGGTTCAGATGTAAAAATCATGTCTTGGTAAATCTCCCTGTTTCTTTTAAGACTTTGAGCCCACTCTTCTTATTGGTAGTTGTCTTGTTGGATTTGCTTCCCTACAGAAAGTCAACCATACGATGCACTTACACACTCGCCGAAGTGTTAACTGTGAAGATACTTATTGTAGGCAGTAAGATTACGCCTGGGACTTCACCAAGTCTTACATTTGGCATTAGGTGTCTTACAGCAAAATTAAGGCTGATATGAAGTTTCTCTTCTACAGTCAAGTTATGCAAGCTGCGTCTTCCTTCCACTGTTGGGATGAGCGAGGGATGCTAGCAGTTTGCAAGTAACTGTGTTTTCAGTAAACTATCCAAACTTCAGGGACCGTCTCAGAGCACTCACAATGTGTATCCTGGCACGAAGACACGGAAGAGAGTTCTTAATATGTACATGAACTAGTCTTGAAAGCCAGCATCTTAATCCACTCACAAGATACGAGAGGAGGTGCAGAATATATCAAGTGAAAAGCAGGGGTGACATTCATCCAGTGAACAAGATGGACCAAACACACTATAACTTTCTAACACAAGATATCAGAAATATTGCCTGAGAAAAGGTATCAGTTCTAAATGTGTGTGTGTGTGTGTGTGTGTGTGTGTGTGTGTGTGTGTGTGTGTGTGTGTGTGTGTGTGTGTGTGTGTGTGTGTGTGTGTGTGTGTGTGTGTGTGTACTCACCTAATTGTGGTTGCAGGGGTTGAGACTCAGCTCCTGGCGCCGCCTCTTCAGCTGACGAGGTATGATAAAGCTCCATGAGCTTTATCATTTAATAGGTTCATTTAATAGGTTGAAAAAGTCTAGGGAACGAATTGATTTGACAGTTAAAATCAGGAGAAAGGGATTATTAGATGTGGAGTTCGAGGTATTGAAAAGATGGTAGGAATACTTTGAGCTGTTAAATGTTTATGAAGAAAGAGAGGGAGCGATTTCATGCATTATCCAGGGAGATATAACATCTTGCAGAAGTGAGGAAGAGCCAGATGTTAGAGAGAGAGAGGTGCGTGAGACAGATAGTTATATGAAATGTCGTAAAGCAGCTGTGATTGATGAGATCAAGACAAAAATGTTAAAATCAGGTGGAGATATAGTGTTCAAGTGGTTGGTGTTTTTATCTAATAAATGAGTGAGAGAGAAAGGTTAGCATATGTAAGAGAGATGGGGATTATTTTCCTGTAAGAGTAGACCTGGACAAGAATATGCGATATCGCCATGACTGTTCAACATATTTATAGATGGGGTTGTAAAAGTGAATGCTATGATGTTTGGGAGAGGTGCAGGATTAAAATATTTATAATCTAGTATAAAGTGGGAGTCGTCACAGTTTCTTTTAGCCGATGACACTGTGCTTTTGGACTATTCTAAAGAGAAATTGCAATGAACAATGGACGGATTTGAGAGGATATGTAAAAGGAGGAAATTAGGAGGGAACTAAGGAATGAGCAAGATGATGAGGGTAACAAAAAGATAGGTAATGAAAAATCGGACATCAGATTCGAAGAAGGGAGTATGGAGGAAGTTAATATGTCAGATATTTGGCAACGGACTTGTCGAAAGACGGTCCTATGAAAGACAAGGTAAACCATAGAATTGACGAGGGGGAAAAAGGTGAGCGGTGCATTGAGGCATCTGTGGAGACAAAGAAAGTTATTCGAAGAGGCAAAATGTAAACGAGCATAGTGATACCAACACTCTTGTATGGGTGTATTACCTGAACTGTAGATGAATGGTTCAGAGAACCGATATGTTGATAAATTAGACACATGTGCAACTCTTGGGTATCTTTATTGAGGAAACGTTTCGTCACACAGTGGCTTCATCAGTCTATACAAAGGAGAATCGTGAAGAGCAGGAGAACGAGGTAATCAGTCCCTCAACCTTGAGTCGATGTGGTCAGTCCATATGTTGTATTCTATTCAAGATTGATGGACTAACCACATCGACTCAAGGTTGAAGGACTGATTAACTCGATCTCCTTCTGCTCTTCACGATTCTCCTTTGTATGGACTGATGAAGCCACTGTGTGGCGAAACGTTTCCTCAATAAAGATACCCAAGAGTTGCACATATGTCTAATTTATCATCACCTGAACTACAAGAAGACTGTCTTACTGGCAAGTATTGGTGCGAAACTACTGATGAAAATATGAAAAAGTGAATAATAAACTAGAAGATAGTATTCTAATTTTCTCAAGATTAATTTTGCGTTTTTTTTTTCTTTTTAACATGAGTCTGAATCTCATTTTCTATGAAGACAATCATTTTCATTAGAAAATTAGTGTCTTCAGTAAGAATGTGGTAATATTATAATGTGGCTTTGCAGGGAATGTTCTTGACTTCCATCCTCCAAGCCCCATCCTCCTTCTCCATCCTGGGTCTCTTCACGCTCGGCAACCACTGCTACGTCTCTGTAAGTATCTTTATATGTGTGGATGTTCTTACCTATCTGTGGTTGCAAGGAAGAACATATAGCTACCACCCCTGTCTCTCTAGTCTATTGACTAGTACTAAGCTTACTCTCTTCTGGCTGTGTGAGCCCTATCATACCTATTCTTAAAACTTTGCATGCATCATTACTCCACCACTTCGTTAGGTTCAGAATTATTTTTGCGAAGTTACTGCATATTCATTTTTTCGCTTGCATTATTTGGCAAGAAGAGCGTGATTACAAAAATATACATATGCTGCTCGTAAGACTAGTACACCAAACAGGGAAGAGAATGAAATTCGCTTAGAAGCTCCCACACCTCCATTTGCCCTCGGATGGTGGCAAAACAGCTAGCTCTGCTGGCTGCGCCATTCTTGTAGGGTTGGGTGGTCTTGTGGTTTAAAGAGTCATGTAGTTCTCGCTTACCATGAGGCAGGCCAGTACAACATAGGTTCGAATCCTTGGCTAGCGCAGTGTTGTTATTGATCAATACCACTAGTTCGTGGCTAGTACACCGAACAGGGATGAGAATGAAATTAGCTTAAAGGCTCTCACACCTCTGTATGCCCTCGGATGGCGGCAAAACAGCTAACTCTGCTGGCTGCTCCATTTTTGTAGGTTTGGGTGATCCTGTGGTTCTCAGTGAGGCAGGCCAGTACAACATGGGTTCGAATCCTTGGTTAGTGCAGTGTTATTAATCAATACCACACTGCCCAGGGAGGTGCTACTGTCCTGCCAAGTGAGTGTGAAGCGGAAAACCTGTAATTGTTTTACATGATGGTAGGACTGCTGGTGTCTTTTGTCCCTCTCATAAATACGCTGGAAGACATGTTTATCTTGGTACTTCTACTTACACTTAGGTCACAGTGCACATGCATGTATGTACACACACACACACACACACACACACACACACACACACACACACTCATACACACACTCATACACACACACACACACTCATATACACTCATACACATACACACGCACACACAAACACACACACAAGGGCAAAGAAGGCCGCAGACGGAGTACAGTCTAGGGGGTCAGAGACTACAAACCTCACTCAAGGAAAAAGATCTTGGGGTGAGTATAACACCAGGCACATCTCCTGAAGCGCACATCAACCAAATAACTGCTGCAGCATATGGGCGCCTAGCAAACCTCAGAACAGCATTCCGACATCTTAATAAGGAATCATTCAGGACCCTGTACACCGTGTATGTTAGGCCCATATTGGAGTATGCGGCACCAGTTTGGAACCCACACCTAGCCAAGCACGTGAAGAAACTAGAGAAAGTGCAAAGGTTTGCAACAAGACTAGTCCCAGAGCTAAGAGGTATGTCCTACGAGGAGAGGTTAAGGGAAATCAACCTGACGACACTGGAGGACAGGAGAGATAGGGGGGACATGATAACGACATACAAAATACTGAGAGGAATTGACAAGGTGGACAAAGACAGGATGTTCCAGAGATTGGACACAGTAACAAGGGGACACAGTTGGAAGCTGAAGACACAGATGAATCACAGGGATGTTAGGAAGTATTTCTTCAGCCACAGAGTAGTCAGTAAGTGGAATAGTTTGGGAAGCGATGTAGTGGAGGCAGGATCCATACATAGCTTTAAGCAGAGGTATGATAAAGCTCACGGCTCAGGGAGAGTGACCTAGTAGCGATCAGTGAAGAGGCGGGGCCAGGAGCTCGGACTCGACCCCCGCAACCTCAACTAGGTGAGTACAACTAGGTGAGTACACACAAACACACACACACACACACACACGGGAACAGTCTATAGTTTTAAGGCGAGGTATGATAGAGCTCATGGAGCAGGGAGAGAGAGGACCTAGTAGCAATCAGCGAAGAGGCGGGGCCAGGAGCTGTGACTCGACCCCTGCAACCACAAATAGGTGAGTACGCAGGAGCTTGGACTCGACCCCTGCAATCTCAACTAGGTGAGTGCACACACATACACACACACACACACACACACACACACACACACACACACACACACACACACACACACACACACACACATGCACACATGTGGTAATGCTTTATTTACAGCTAGCAAAGTCAGGGTATTTCTCCAGAATGGTCTAATATACCACTGTGGATAAAATACTTAGCCGTTTCTTGAACACTTCTTAGTGAGTTGTTTCTAAATTCATTAATTTTATCGCACTCCAGTACATAATGACGCAGGGTGTGACAATAGTCCATCTGGCAAAGTTTACATTTCGTTTGGTCTACATCTTGTGGTGGTGATTTAACCTGCCAAAGATACTTGTAACCCAGCCGGAGCCGGGCGGTAGTGACATCCAAGAGTCTGCTTATTTTGTTGGATGCACCATAGACATGTGGCTCCTCCTGCATGATAGAATGATGATAGATGGACTCACTGGTGTCAATCTCCCTGAACCTTAAGTCCATAAAATTCAGTTGAAGTTCTTTTCGTATTATTGTTCTCAAACTACTACCTGACAAGCCAAGATTGTAATCTACTCCCTCTTTGAAAGCATACAGCTTAGCCAATTTATCAGTTCTATCATGCATCTGAAGACCAATGTGAGATGGAATCCACAGCATGTGCACTCTGACTCCACTGTCCACAATCTTACCATACCTGTGTCTGGCTTCTGACACAAGCATGCAACAATTTATACTTAATGAGTTGGTAGCATTTATGGATGACAGAGAATCAGTTACAATTAAACTGTCAATCTTTGATACATAGATGCATTTCAGTGCACCAACAACAATAACAAATAGTGTTAACGTGGTTAACGTGACCCCCCCCTCTCTTTTTCAAAGAAGGACAAGCTAGTAAACACACACACAAACACAAGTGTACACAGTAAATATTATATAGTATATATTAGTGTATATTAATAAGGAATTGATTGTGAAAATTTTTTATAATCTTCAAAAGAGTAGCGTAGCCTAGTGTGCGCACGCACACCCCCACCCACATACACCCACCCACCCACATACACCCACATACACACCCACATACACACCCACATACACACCCACATACACACCCACATACACACCCACACACACACCCACATACACCCAATACACACCCACATACACACCCACATACACACCCACATACACACCCACATGCACACCCACATGCACACCCACACACACACCCACCCACACACCCACACACACACACCCACACACACCCACACACAGGACCCTGTACACCGTGTACGTTAGGCCCATATTGGAGTATGCGGCACCAGTTTGGAACCCACACCTAGCCAAGCACGTGAAGAAACTAGAGAAAGTGCAAAGGTTTGCAACAAGACTAGTCCCAGAGCTAAGAGGTATGTCCTACGAGGAGAGGTTAAGGGAAATCAACCTGACGACACTGGAGGACAGGAGAGATAGGGGGGACATGATAACGACATACAAAATACTGAGAGGAATTGACAAGGTGGACAAAGACAGGATGTTCCAGAGATTGGACACAGTAACAAGGGGACACAGTTGGAAGCTGAAGACACAGATGAATCACAGGGATGTTAGGAAGTATTTCTTCAGCCACAGAGTAGTCAGTAAGTGGAATAGTTTGGGAAGCGATGTAGTGGAGGCAGGATCCATACATAGCTTTAAGCAGAGGTATGATAAAGCTCACGGCTCAGGGAGAGTGACCTAGTAGCGATCAGTGAAGAGGCGGGGCCAGGAGCTCGGACTCGACCTCTGCAACCTCAACTAGGTGAGTACAACTAGGTGAGTACACCCACCCCCACACACACCCACACCCCCACACACACCCTGGCGGGGCCAGGAGCTGAGTCTCGACCCCTGCAACCACAATTAGGTGAGTACACACACCCACACACACACACACACTCACACACACACACACAAACTCTCACACACATACACACACACAAACTCTCTCACACACACACACACACACTCACACACACACACACACACACACACACACACACACACACACACACACACACTTATATACAACAGGCCAAGTGTCTAATCGACATGTGCCTAGGACACAATGGTAACACACACACACACACACACACACACACACACACACACACACACACACACACACATACACACACACATACACACACACACATACACACAGACAGGATGTTCCAGAGATGGGACACAGACACAAGAGGTCACAATTGGAAGTTGAAGACTCAGATGAATCAAAGGGATGTTAGGAAGTATTTCTTCAGTCATAGAGTAGTCAAGCCGTGGAATAGCCTAGAAAGTGAAGTAGTGGAGGCGGGAACCATACATAGTTTTAAGGCGAGGTATGATAAAGCTCATGGAGCAGGGAGAGAGAGGACCTAGTAGCAATCAGTGAAGAGGCGGGGCCAGGAGCTATGACTCGACCCCTGCAACCACAAATAGGTGAGTACAAATAGGTGAGTACACACACACACACACACACACACACACACACTCGTGGAGGAGTCACGCGGTTTGAGCTCGTGTTTTGGTGGTAATTTCTGACTGTACCATAAGGAATAGTGTGTGGGATATAGGCGTGTGCACGCATAAAAGTGCATATAATCACTTAAGCCACGAAAAAAGGAAATATAAGTGATCACTGAAAAGAAAACAAAAGGAAATATTGGCTGAGTGTTTAGTGTGGGGCCGTTGGAAGGGTGAACGGTTGTGTCAGGCCTAAATAGTGTTGCCATAATAACGCAGTGGAGTATTTTGAAGAATAAGTGCGACTCAAGACCAGGGAGATAAGAGATATGTATAGATGTGTCAGTAAATACAGTGAGTGAGTGAAAAAATTAGAAGAGCTAGAGACTATAGTGTATACAGGAAGTTAGTGGAAAAATTACAGAGAAGCATCAAACTTCTTCAACTTCTGGGACAGGACAGACCCGCAACGTTACTCCACTGCCAGCCGCAAGTAATATTCACCTAGTTTGAGTAGCATGGGGTCAATAGTACCTGTCTCTAGCTGGAATTTGGGTCACTCTCCTCGAGCTATCAGAATTAGAATAAGCAGCATTTACTGGCATTTAATAGAATTTAGAGGTAGCGGCATATAGGCGAAGCCTAGTGTATTTATTTTTTAACGTAATTTTAAACGCATAAGACAGTACAGTGGGAACCAAGAGATCGGGTACATATACAATACATATGTAGTACATACGTGGGAAATAAGGACTGTTTACATAAACATATGCACACACACTAGGTGAGGACAACTCTGCTGTTAGGCACTTGAATAGCTGTAGCACACACACACACACACACACACACACACACACACACAGATGCACACCCATATGCACACACACACACACACACACACACACACACACACACACACACACACACATACAGACACACACACACACATATACAGGATTTTACACCTTCCTGTGAAGTGACCCTATAACCCTTCCTTTCCCCCCCCATCTCTCTCCCTCTCCTCTCTCTTCCTCTCTCTGTCTTTCTCTGTCTGTCTGTCTCTCTCTCTCTCTCTCTCTCTCTCTCTCTCTCTCTCTCTCTCTCTCTCTCTCTCTCTCTCTTTCTCTCTCTGTCTTTCTCTCTCCCCCTTTCTCTCATCCCCTCTCTCTTCCTCTATCTCTTCCTCTCTCTCTTCCTCTCACTCTTTCTCTCTTCCTCTCTCTCTCCCTCTCCCTCTCTCTCTTCCTCTCTCTCTTCCTCTTCTTTTATCTCTCTCTCTCTTCCCTTGTCACTCCCCCCTCTCTCTTACCTTTTCCCTCTCTCTCACTTTCTCCCCCTTTTTCCCTTCTTTTCCCCTCCTTCTAGGCTCCCCTTCTCTTTCTCCCTATCTCTCACTCTCTCCCCCTTTTTCTTTTTCTCTTTCTCTCTTTCACTAAAAAAAAAAATGGTTGGGACTCGCAGGAATCAGGGATCAGATGACAAAGGTACTGGTAGGGAGGAATGGATGGAGGAACAGTGGAAAAGGATAGAGCAAGAATGGGAGAGAAAATTAGGAGAGCTTTCTGAAAAAATGGAGAAAGAGCTCTCTGTGAAATGGGAAAAGAGGTTGGAGAAGGAGACAAAGAATTGGGAGGCACAAGTCGAAACTGCAGTAGCCAGGGTAAAGGTCCTAGAATTTGAGGTAAACAGGCTGAAGCAAGTCTCAGGGGCAGTGACCAGAGAAGACACACCATACGAAGATGAGAGGCTGAACAGGAAGGAAGGAGATATGAATTATGCTAAAGTCATATCAACCTGCAAAGAAGGGCCAGGGAGAGGAAGGGAAGAGCAGATGGGTGCAGATGGAGAGGGAGATAGGTCGAATGCTGAAGCACAACCATGCTACCAAGAGCCACTGGAAAAATCAAGGGAGAAAATGACCACATACAGACAGGAACCGGAGTCACAGAGGGAGAGGCAAAGGGAGAAGGAAAGGGCAAAAATCAGTGATTATCCATGGACTTCGGGAGAGAGAGGAAAGGACACACACTGAAAGACGGCAGGAAGAAAGAAAGGAGATTGAGAAAATCATCACGGAAATAGGGGGAGAAGACATGGATGAGATTGAAAATTTTCAGAGAATAGGGGGGTACTTGAAGGGGAGAAACCGACCGATCAAGCTGATTCTCAGGACAGAAACAGTGCGGAACAGGATCCTCCAAGAGAAACCACGGTTGAAAAGCTCGGAGGAGTACAAGAAGGTGTTCCTAGACAGAGACAGAACACAAACAGAGAGACAGCAGCTGAGGGAGAGGACAAAAAAGCGAAAGGAGCTAGGAAAGGAGACAAGCATGGAACCAGCAGAGGTCAGTCAGAGCAGAACAGAGCAGCAAGGGCAAGCACACATACAACTATCCTCAGAACCCCACAACCTATCACACCATCCCAACACACAATACAATCCATACCCACAGCTTCCACCCAACCCCCAACCATAGAATCCCACAGTATGCTACCAGGTCTCCCACCCCCACAGGCCCCCCAAACCACAGTGTTGGAAAGGAAACTGAAGGTATAGTACACAAACGCTGATGGAATAACAAACAAGTGGGAGGAGTGGCACGAAAGAGTCAAAGAGGCATCACCAGACATCATAGCGATCACAGAAACCAAGCTTACAAGTATGATAACAGATGCCATCTTTCCAGAGGGATACCAGATCCTGAGAAAAGACAGAAGGAACAGGGGGGGGAGGAGGAGTGGCATTGCTGATCAAACACCGATGGAATTTTGACGAGCTGGAGAGAGGAGACAGCAGAGAAGAAAGTGATTACATAGCGGGAACGCTCCACTCTGGTGGTCCCAAGGTGATAATTGCAGTGGTGTATAACCCACCACAGAACAGCAGGAGGCCAAGGCAAGAGTATGACGAGAGCAATAAAGCGATGGTTGACACACTGGCTGCAGTGGCGAGAAGAGCTCATGCAGGCAGGGCAAAGCTCCTGATCATGGGTGACTTTAACCACAAGGAGATCGAATGGGAGAACTTGGAGTCACATGGGGGCCAAGATACATGGAGGGCTAAGATGATGGAGGTGGTACTGGAAAACTTCATGTACCAACACGTAAGGGACACTACAAGAGAGAGAGGAGAGGATGAACCAGCAAGACTGGACTTAGTATTCACCTTGAGTAGTGCGGATATTGAGGACATCATATATGAAAGACCCCTTGGGGCCAGCGATCATGTGGTTTTGAGCTTCGAATACACAGTAGAGCTACAAGTGGAGGGGGAAGCAGGAAGGCCAGGACAAATGAAGCCAAACTACAGAAAAGGGGACTAAACAGGAATGAGGAACTTCCTGAATGAGGTTCAGTGGGACAGAGAACTGGCAGGGAAGCCAGTTAATGAGATGATGGAATATGTAGTAACAATGTGCAAGAAGGCTGAGGAGAGGTTTGTACCCAAGGGTAACAGGAATAATGGAAAAGCCAGGATGAGCCCATGGTTCACCCAAAGATGCAAGGAGGCAAAAACCAAGTGTGGTAGGGAATGGAAGAAATATAGAAGTCAAAGGACCCAGGAGAATAAGGAGAGCAGTCGTAGAGCCAGAAACGAATATGCACAAATAAGAAGGGAGGCCCAACGTCAATATGAAAACGACATAGCAGCAAAAGCCAAATCTGACCCGAAGCTGTTATACAGCCACATCAGGAAGAAAACAACCGTCAAGGACTATGTAATCAGGCTAAGGAAGGAAGGAGGAAAGACAACAAGAAATGACCATGAAGTATGTGAGGAACTCAACAAGAGATTCAAAGAAGTGTTCACAGAGGAGACAAAAGGGGGCTCCAAAAAGACGGAGAGGTGGGGTACACCACCATGTGCTGGACACAGTACACACAACCGAGGAAGAAGTGAAGAGGCTTCTGAGTGAGCTAGATACCTCAAAGGCAATGGGGGAGGATAACATCTCTCCATGGGTCCTGAGAGAGGGAGCAGAGGCGCTATGTGTACCCCTAACAACAATATTCAATACATCTATCGAAACAGGGAGATTGCCTGAGGCATAGAAGACAGCAAATGTGGTCCCAGTCTTTAAAAAAGGAGACAGACATGAAGCACTAAACTACAGACCAGTGTCACTGACATGTATAGCATGCAAAATCATGGAAAAGATTGTCAGGAGAAGAATGGTGGAACATCTAGAAAGGAATGATCTCATCACCAGCAGCCAACATGGTTTCAGAGATGGGAAATCCTGTGTCACAAACCTACTGGAGTTCTATGACTTAAGAAATCGTAATGACACGATTGCAAATAAACCATACCCCCGGCCGGGATTGAACCCGCGGTCATAGAATCTCAAAACTCCAGCCCGTCGCGTTAGCCACTAGACCAGCTAGCCACAATAAGATTCATCCAACTAGGTATATTTCTACACCATAGGAAAGTTAGCACAGGCACCTCTGTGACCACAAATGCAAGTTTTTACAGACGAATCTCCAGCTAGCGTGGCCGTGACGAACTCTAGCTCAAGTCCCTTCACTGCCGCCAACATGACTTAAGAAATCGTAATGACACGATTGCAAATAAACCATACCCCCGGCCGGGATTGAACCCGCGGTCATAGAGTCTCAAAACTCCAGCCCGTCGCGTTAGCCACTAGAGCAGCTAGCCACAATAAGATTCATCCAACTAGGTATATTTCTACACCATAGGAAAGTTAGCACAGGCACCTCTGTGACCACAAATGCAAGTTTTTACAGACGAATCTCCAGCTAGCGTGGCCGTGACGAACTCTAGCTCAAGTCCCTTCACTGCCGCCAACATGACTTAAGAAATCGTAATGACACGATTGCAAATAAACCATACCCCCGGCCGGGATTGAACCCGCGCTCATAGAGTCTCAAAACTCCAGCCCGTCGCGCTAGCCACTAGATCAGCTAGCCACAATAAGATTCATCCAACTGTAAAAACTTGCATTTGTGGTCACAGAGGTGCCTGTGCTAACTTTCCTATGGTGTAGAAATATACCTAGTTGGATGAATCTTATTGTGGCTAGCTGGTCTAGTGGCTAACGCGACGGGCTGGAGTTTTGAGACTCTATGACCGCGGGTTCAATCCCGGCCGGGGGTATGGAGTTCTATGACATGGTGACAGCAGTAAGACAAGAGAGAGAGGGGTGGGTGGATTGCATTTTCTTGGACTGCAAGAAGGCGTTTGACACAGTACCACACAAGAGATTAGTGCAAAAACTGGAGGACCAAGCAGGGATAACAGGGAAGGCACTGCAATGGATCAGGGAATACTTGTCAGGAAGACAGCAGCGAGTAATGGTACGTGGCGAAGGTGTCAGAGTGGGCACCTGTGACCAGCGGTGTCCCACAGGGGTCAGTCCTAGGACCAGTGCTGTTTCTGGTATTTATGAACGACATGACGGAAGGAATAGACTCTGAGGTGTCCCTTTTTGCAGATGACGTGAAGTTGATGAGAAGAGTTCATTCGATCGAAGACCAGGCAGAAATACAAAGGGATCTGGACAGGCTGCAGACCTGGTCCAGCAACTGGCTCCTGGAGTTCAATCCCACCAAGTGCAAAGTCATGAGGATTGGGGAAGGGCAAAGAAGACCGCAGACGGAGTACAGTCTAGGGGGCCAGAGACTACAAACATCACTCAAGGAAAAAGATCTTGGGGTGAGTATAACACCAGGCACATCTCCTGAAGCGCACATCAACCAAATAACTGCCGCAGCATATGGGCGCCTGGCAAACCTCAGAACAGCATTCCGACATCTTAATAAGGAATCGTTAGGCCCATATTGGAGTATGCGGCACCAGTTTGGAACCCACACCTAGCCAAGCACGTAAAGAAACTAGAGAAAGTGCAAAGGTTTGCAACAAGACTAGTCCCAGAGTTAAGAGGTATGACCTATGAGGAGAGGTTAAGGGAAATCAACCTGACGACACTGGAGGACAGGAGAGATAGGGGGGACATGATAACGACTTACAAAATACTGAGAGGAATTGACAAGGTGGACAAAGACAAGGATGTTCCAGAGACTGGACACAGCAACACGGGGACACAGTTGGAAGGTGAAGACAAAGATGAATCAAAGGGATGTTAGGAAGTATTTCTTCAGCCGCAGAGTAGTCAGGAAGTGGAATAGTTTGGGAAGCGATGTAGTGGAGGCAGAATCCATACATAGCTTTAAGCAGAGGTGCGATAAAGCTCATGGTTCAGGGAGAGTGACCTAGTAGCGACCAGTGAAGAGGCGGGGCCAGGAGCTCGGACTCGACCCCCGCAACCTCAACTAGGTGAGTACACACACACACACACACACACATATATGTATATATATATATATATATATATATATATATATATATATATATATATATATATATATATATATATATGTGTGTGTGTGTGTGTGTGTGTGTGTGTGTGTGTGTGTGTGTGTTCTTCTATTTTCTTAATAGTTCTTGTTCTTTATTATTTCTTATCTCAATGGGAAAGTTGGAAAGAATTCTTCCCCCATAAGCCATGCGTGTCATAAGAGACGACTATAATGCGGGGAGCAAGGGGCTAATAACCCCTTCTTCTGTATAAATAACTTCATTGAAAAGGTGAAAGTGTCGTTTTTTTTAGGTCACCCTGCCTCGGTGGGATACAGTTGCTTTGTTGAATATATATACACATGTATATATATATATATATATATATATATATATATATATATATATATATATATATATATATATATATATATATATATATATATATATATATATATATATATATATATATATATATATATATATATATATATATATATATATATATATATATATATATATATATATATATATATATATATTATTATTATATTAAAGTATCGTTAGATTCAGAATTATTTTTTGCGATATTATTGCATACACAAATTTTCCCTTGACTTATCTGGCAAGAAGAGCGTTGGAATTTAAGGCAGAATCGCAAGTTTTACCTATTTGTTATGATGTATGTCTACATGCATACATATATAAATATATATATATCATAGGTTAATTTACAATTATATAATATTGCTTAAAATCTTGTCTCTTTTTAATGATATATTTATGATGTTGTAATCTTAGTTCAAGGCTTTTGCCAGTTTGACCGTAATAAACTGTATTTCATGTCATTTTTTTAGACACACTCATCAGCATTTAAGGGTAATTTTTAATATTTTTTTTTTTTGCTGTATCAAGATTTGATTTTAAAGTTTATTTTTATTTTTTTTATTTTCAAATTCTTAAGTAATGAATGTAGTATACGAAAAAGGTTTTCATGGTAAGGGATAATGAACATATTCTTGGTTGAATATGCTCGTTTGTCCTTTTTTGTATTATTAAATGTATTTTTTGGTAATTTTAAATGGTTTGCTTTTTTTTTTCTTTTTTTTTTGATATTTTAGTTCATTAACTATTTCATAAATCTTATCATGTATGAACTCTGGGATGCAAATACATAAAGCTCTTTAAAACCTTTCGTGAGAATACAGAAAATTTAACTCTATCATTATGTAAATTATAATAGTGGACATAAGAACAGTTGTCTGTTGCTTTTCTGTGTATTTTGAATTTAAAATCATGGTTCCCCTTAATTAAATTAAGACATCTAAAAATGACAGTTATTTTGTTCAGCTCAATAGTACACTTTATGGAAAGAGTTAGAATATTTAATGAAAAAGAGAAACGGTTTATATTTATATTCTTGGACATTAGTCTTAAAACATCATCTACATATATGTACAACTTAACTTTATCAAGAAGAATTCTATTAAGCAGTCTTGTCTCAAAATTTTCTAAGTACAAATTGCTAAGGACTGGTGAGAGAGAATTTCCCATTTCGTAATTACCGAGGTTCAGACAGGAAACTTATTAAGTCATCATGTTTTGTGAACAATGAAATCGTTCACAAAACTTCCAGTTGATGATCCATTTCTTGTTTCCCTGAGACTCTGTCCTCTGCGGGTTTAGCGTTTTTGCATAATAATAATAATAATAATAATAATAATAATAATAATAATAATAATAATAATATATTAGAGAAAATATTATTTTTGAATAATATACGAAGCAGAAATAATTATCTTATTGTTTCTCATATTTCAGATAGGAAGCTTCATCATCACTTACTTCATCATCCTCTGCCAATACATTGATCCTCAGGGTGACAAGACACCAACATTTTCACAATTTAACTGCACGAGGGAGTGATTCTGAATCAGTGTAAAAAAGCATGAGTTCTACAGTACGTAAAATCTAGGCGAGTCGTGTAGGCAAGTCTCCTACACTTGCTGCAACTGTTGCTGGTCTCATCTTATGATTAATAGGTGTCCAAGGATACTAAGTTGCATCCTTGATTTCTTTCTCATCAACCTTCTTAGAATAAAAATCCAAAAATATCTTCTTACGAGGGAGTAATGGTCTGCTAGTCATTGTAATAGTCTACTAGTCATTGTATCCGTTATCTCAACATAAGATTGACGGACTCACAACTTTCTCTTGGCTGTATGGTTATTCATATGACTTAATTATGTTACACACATATAATAATAGTAGTTTTCAGTATGTTTAAATAAAGTGATGCATTATACGAATGTTTATTTAGTCAATGTTTTACTCCCACGAGCATCATCAAGCCTCACTGTACCATTAAGACTTGATGAATGTAGCCTCAATAAATATTTAGGAACTGAAAATGGATGACTTTACCTAACCTGATTTTTGGTATAATTATAGCGATCATATTCATATAGTGTGTTGACTCAGTTCTTGACCATTCGAGGGAAATTTGTGGATGTAGGGTTTGTCTCTCATTCACTTACTGAGTTATTCCTAAGCTAGCTGTGAGATGCTGCCTTGTATGGTGTCAGAGTGAATGATTGTACTATTGAAAGTGTCACACACACATTATCAATGTTAAAATGACATTAAGTAAACAAAAATCATATGCACACTGCAATATTGCTATTATAACTTCATATTATAAATAATGAATATAGAGACGAGCTATATGACAAATACCTGTTTATCACTTCAGTTGAATATCTTGGTCCAGAGCGAAACACTACCGGGATCAATGACCGATAATGAGTGTGGGAAAGAATGTAATAATGGAGCACAGAGCATAGCTTCAGCTGTCAGGAGACAAAGATCAGTATGTTTAATCATCCCCCAAGGGGATAGAGAGGGTTGTTTCTGTGTATTACTAAGCAGAAAGTGATATGATCACTTCTGACTCTCGAACACTGCCGGAATAAATGCATGGAAATGATTGTGATAGATGGGGGACAGTACATGGATTCAGGTGTCTGGGTATTACTTAATAATTGGGTGTGGCTCCCGAGAGTGTTGGCCGTCGAGCTGTGGGTCGGCGATGGTTCTACCGGGCACATCAGCATATTATCTGGCTGCACACACACACACACACGCACACACACACACACACACATACACACAAACACACACACACACACACACACACACACACACACACACACACACACATACATACATGGGGAATAGTGAGGGTTATTTTCGTGTATAACTAAGCAGAAAGTGATATGATCAGTTCTGACTCTGAACACTGCCGGGGATATATGCAAGGAAATGTCGACGATAGATGGAGGACAGAACATGGATTCAGCTTGTTGCCCTCCAGCCTGCAGCTCAGTGAAGGTTCTTCCGAGTATACCGGACATCAGTGTGAAAGTTCATAGGACAGACCTTAGTTTCGCCCGATAATTTACCGATAATTGCCAGGTGAGTGAGAGACTGCTATAGTGCGAGCATAAAACAAAAAATGAAGTATAATCTTCTCTTTGTGTGTAAAGGATAATAATAATAATAATAATAATAATAATATTCTAACTTTTCAAGGTGAAAACAAAAGTCTCACTCTGGAAATATATTTATTAGTTAACATTACATTTTTTTTATTTCTCCTCTCCCTCAGAACAGCTAGCTTCTAGGAGTACAAAACTACTACTTGCAGTGGTGGAAGATCTACCTCTCTTGTGCTGATGCTTGACCCTGGGAAAAAATTCTCCCACAGTGCTTTCTCTTCCTCACCAAATATTGCACCTGTCTCTCTTCTACACCTCCTCCTGTGCACTGTCATTAGTCAGCTCCTCTTCTGTACTGTCATTAGAGAGCTCCTCGTCTTCTTCCTCCACCTCCACTTCTGTGTTATCATTAACTAATTTAAACTGTTTCTCCTTCATCTGGATGACCATAGGATACAGAGTGATATGTATCTAAGTAAAAGCGCTTATCGTCAGATGAGCTAAGACCTAGTTTCCTAGTGGTGATAGTGCTCATCTGACCTTTTAATTTCCTAATCTGACTATATTGGAAGATATGTGTAGAACCGTCTTTCAGTGTGCTTCTAAAGTTATTATGAGTTAATAATTGTTGCTCAGACTGAGGTATGCCTTTCACGGCTATAGTGTTATCTTTATCAGCCAGCAGGATGCTATATATTTTGAGTTTAATGCAGACTATTTCTGAAATAAGGCGGTCCCCCACCTCACTTCTAAGTAAGCCTAGAGATCCCTTCCTTTTGTCATCATAGAGAAGATGGTCTATAGGCAAATTAGATGCGTCTATCCATTTGCTCAATGGTTCCTTCCCAATTTCATTGGTAAGGATTTTGATGTCCTCAAGATACACAATAAAGCTATCGGTATCAGAATAGATTAGTTTTATTCTGCCTTGGTATGTTTTCTTAAGAATCATATATCAAAAATGGTACAGCTTAAATTTGGCAAGTTCCAGTATCTGGTAGCCTATGTAATTAGGGCAAGTGAGTTTTATTTTGTTTTCCAAAAGCTTTATAGCTTTCTAAAATAGTGGCTTACTCACCTCTCACAAAAACGCTCCTGCTGATGTTATCAGCTTTGTTTTGTTGCCATATTTTGATGGATTGAACAGTGTCTTGCCGAACACTGAATTGGTCAACAATTTAAATAATTGTTGGTGGTCTTTACTAATGCTACTATTACGTTGCCTCACATTTGCTTCCACAAAGTCTGCCAGATATTTTTCTTGAGAGAATTCATATATGCTATGAATTTTCTCAATTTGCAGATCTCGAAAAACAACTGCAATAAAGGCAGTGATATTAGGTAGTTTTGTTTGGGGAGACGGTCCCCCACTAATTTAGTACTTTTATGGTGTAGAGTTTGATTACTGATAGCTAATGGCCATTTGGTGTACTCAGATAGATCATCTAATGTTATCTGTTTGTGATAGACGCATAGTGTAAGTCATCTGTGTAGCGAGCTAATTCTGAAGCTATTCCTAGAGTGTCTATAAGAAGCCAGTAACCTTTTATAGTCTTGAGGATTTTTCTGGAGAAGGCCTCCATTTGCGAGAAAACTCACCATTTCTGTGGGTGAGAGTTTTCGAATGTTTGCATAGGGCAGTGCTTCAGTCACGTAAGAACCATAGAGCGAATTAAAATCCCAGTAGAGCAAAAATTTACTTACTGAGTTTTTCTCATCAAAATTGGAGTTAATGAACTGGTTATCAGCACAAGCATTTGGTCTAACAGCAGTGGTGAAGCCGCTTCATATATTAGCCTGTATATTATAAAGCTCCTGATTGCTAATTAATTCTAATTCTACTCCACTTGTTTTTAAGAAAGCATCATAGGCAAAACTGGGGAGAGAAACATAGTGAGTAACATCTAGATTATAGATGCTGTATAATAATCTCCTATGCAAGGTGAATATGTCGGTCAGAGGCCCTACATCACAGCTGAGATATACTAGGAGATAATCTCCTAGAGTTTGACAGGCTGTTTTCTCCCAAACCAGATGTGCATGATCGAATTCTTGGATAATGTGCTTCTTAGAAAGAGAGTTGCAGAAAGCATTTTTTTTTTTTTGGGTAAAGTCTTCTCTTCGAACTTTTCTGGGGAACTGCAATATTCATAAGGAAACACTTGGTTGCCGGTTAATGAGCATCCCCTACTTTCTGGGGGTAGATGCTTATCATTGTCTCTGTGAATTTCAAAGGTGATTTTGAGGCTATGTTAACCTGAGCCAAACTACTCAAACCAACAGACAAGAAGGCTAGACTATCCAGGAAATGCAGCGCTCCTATTTCCACCTTTAGGAATTTATATCCCTGTTTCATTAAAACTTTGGGTGGGGCTTTAACACTTAGTTCTTTAAGTATTAATGCCATGTCATATGATAGGTTGTGGATAATAACAGGTAAAAATTTACCTAAATTTTTCTGTCTTAAATTGCAGAAATTGCAGAGAGCCCATAAATAATTGGTCTTAGGTATAAGATGGTCATGATGCCTCAGCTTTGGTTCGGTAAGAGTAAAGTCCCGAAGACAGATTTTCAGTAGCAAAATGTATATGCTGCTCCCTGGTTATGTGAAGTGGATAACAGGGAGTGTTGATCTTTATCCATTCCCATAAAGATGAAAGCTTACCATACATGTGAGCAATACAATGTGCCCCCGATGGACATATCTATCTATTATACTGTTATTCCTCTCTATCATTATATAGCCATAAGCTATTGCCATGTATCTAGCTGTTATTACCCCCTCCGGTTTATAATTATCGAGGTAGGCTTCTAAATCCACAAAGGCAGTATGAGAGGGTGAGTAGCCTTTGTGAGTATTTTTGAATTTGCAAACACTTCCAGTTGGGGGAAAAATCAACTTCTGTTGGTTGTCACATGAACTGGTGTGTGTTTTAAAGTTGCAAATGTTACTATATTCACTTAAACAATTCAAGTAAATTTCTCATATATTTCTGGAAGTGTTTGATTAAAGCTATATGAGTCTCTCCCAACAATAACAGGGGCACTACCAGTGAATATTTATTAATACCCTGACTAAATAAAGTAGCATGATGGATTCCCTCATGAGAAGTTACGCAATAAATACAAATTGATAATTTGTTATCAGACTAGCCTGTGCATGTCTCCCTGTTTGATGAGGAGAGTCACTCGCGAGTAATTGACAAATTTCTGAAGGTAATCACCGCTAGATAAATATCATCTGTTTTATACCAGCCCCAGTCAAGTCTGCAACAGAAAAAAGCTGCTAAACATTGAATGAAGCAGCTGTTTTTAACTCCTCTCGGGTTAAATATCTGATTTTTCCCTCGTAAAGATGTGGAATATTCTACATAGTCTACTAGGTATCTATGCACTCCATTCTTCCATAATACAATATGAAAACCCTTTACATAATCTAGTTTGAAGCCTGATCCCTCGTCCAATGAAATTTCAGCTTATAATCGTGTGCTAAGGTACTCCCCCCACGACCACAATAACTGAGATATATCATCTCGTGTACTAGACGGGTGGGGAAAGTTATGTAATGCTCACAGCTGTCATCGTCTCCCAATAGCAATTGTCTACATAATATAAGTGTCAGTTCAGCATAAATCCTAAATGCATTTTCATAAAATGTTCACCCTGATAGAATTGTGATAAAGTGCAATATATGCTGTGTAAATGCTGTTACAAGGGCCTGAAGAAATAATATGGGGTCATGTTTATGAGAGTTGAGGATCGAGTACTTTATTTGACAGTAGTAGCTATTAAAACAATTTGTTTCTTCTATTATGTGAGGTTCCTCTGAAATGGAATCATCCCTCTCATCTGTTTCGCTATCTTCCCCATCTGAACTAAAAACATTTTTTTTTACCTGACCAAGGTGGCGCTTGTGGTGGCTGGTCTCCATCTGCTGGGACTGGCAATCGGCTCAACTTGCTATTATGGGGCTGTTACAGTCGATGAGTCACTGGAGGAAACACTCTGATCTGTGTAATACAATTCCCAAAAGTTATTTATTCTTCTTAGTTTTGGTGTGATACTAGACTAATTATAACTCGGCTGATCTTTAAAAAATGTTACTGTTAAAGCATAAAACTAGGGGACGCTCTCCAATCTATGGAATTTATATATATATATATATATATATATATATATATATATATATATATATATATATATATATATATATATATATATATATATATATATATATATATATATATATATGTATATAATTCTGAAAATTATTTTTACTCTTGTTTAGTGAGACACTTTATAAACATATCTTAAAAAAATGCTCGACTGTTAATAAAAATAAATGTTTAAGACAAGAGCACCTACCTCTCTTCCTGATCTGATCCCTGAATCACCTGCTTGGAGTATTGCCCCACCACAGCTGTTGGAAAAATTATTATTATTATTATTATTATTATTAGCTCAATGACTTATTTCATTATCCGAAAATACCAGTTTTAAGAAAACATCAATTCATAGCAATAACATCGTAATCTCACCTGTCACGCATCTCCTGCAACGTGCTGTGACATTCGCCACACACACTGACAGCCCGCAGAAACTACAGGGGAATGTGTGATGAGCTGCATCCTGAGGGTACAATCGCTTGCATAAATGACATCTTCTAACTGGGTGATGCACCATAGCTGTAAATACACACAAATATTCAATAAATTATTATTTAAATAAATAAATTATAGATAATTTTTTAATCTCCCATAGACAGAGAGAATTTTTTTACCTGCGCATATCCAAGCCGGAAACAGTCCCTCGAGTGTGAGGCGCCTTTCACCTAGACGAAAGTGTGAACATATTTACAGCTCACTTTTAGGATAGCGTGGGAGTTTTTCCAAATAGGAGCAGTCGATGGGTCGATTTTTTGTTTCCATACGCGAGCAAAATTCCCATATGCTAGCAGACCTCATGGCAGGTTCCTTGACGCTGGTGAGGGGCTCTTGCTCTTGATCTAGGGAATTGTATCTCATTTGTTTGTTGGACTATCTTATTGAAACTTGAGCAATGTATGATGGAAAGATGCTTCTTAACGTACAGCAATTAGCCACCCCTTAGCGGCATTTTCGCATGGTTTTTATGGTTGTATTCTCGTTTTCTTGGTCTCATTTGATATAATGGAAGACATATTACAGAAATAGATATGATTTTGATTGCTTTTACGACGAAAAGTACCTTGAAATTAAGCTCAACACAGGAGAAATGTTCGATTGTTTTGGGTATGTTTAAGAGTAAATAAATGACGTCATTGTCCATTCCAATATGCAGTCGTGAATTGGTTGACATTATTTATACAAATAATGCAATAAGGCATAACAGTAAATCTTATATTTTTTGTGTGAATAAAAATTACAAATTATTTATTTTGTAATAATAATAATAATAATAATAATAATAATAATAATAATAATAAATATATATATATATATATATATATATATATATATATATATATATATATATATATATATATATATATATATATATATATATATATATATATATATATATATATATATATCGTGCCGAATATGTAAAACTGGTCAATTAGCAAGAACTCATTTAAAATTAAGTCCTTTCCGAAATTTTCTTTTAAACGTTTAAAGATATATTTTTTTCATTAATGTTAATGTAAAATTTTTTAATTTTGCACCAAAAGAATCTTAGAAAACTTACCTAACCTTATTATAACAAGAGCAATTTATTTTAGCCTAACCCAACTAAATATATTTTAGATTTGTTTACAGTAATTTAATACTTAACAAACACAGTGAAATATATTTTTTTCGTTAGGTTCAGAATGATTTTGGCGAAATTATTGCATACACAAATTTTCACTTGTCCTATATGGCAAGATGAGCGTTGCTATTTAAGCCAAGATCGCAAGTTCTGCCTATTCGGCACGACATATATATATTATATATATATATATATATATATATATATATATATATATATATTATATATATATTCTTTCTTTCAACACACCGGCCGTATCCCACCGAGGCGGGGTGGCCCAAAAGGAAAAACGAAAGTTTCTCCTTTTACATTTAGTAATATATACAGGAGAAGAGGTTACTAGCCCCTTGCTCCCGGCATTTTAGTCGCCTCTTACAACACGCATGGCTTACGGAGGAAGAATTCTGTTCCACTTCCCCATGGAGATAAGAGGAAATAAACAAGAATAAGAACTAGAAAGAAAATAGAAGAAAACCCAGAGGGGCGTGTATATATGTGCTTGTACATGTATGTGTAATGTGACCTAAGTGTAAGTAGAAGTAGCAAGACATACCTGAAATCTTGCATGTTCATGAGACAGAAAAAAGGACACCAGCAATCCTACAATCATGTAAAACAATTACAGGCTTTCGTTTTACACTCACTTGGCAGGACGGTAGTACCTCCCTGGGCGGTTGCTGTCTACCAACCTACTACCTAGATATATATATATATATATATATATGTCGTGCCGAATATGTAAAACTGGTCAATTAGCAAGAACTCATTTAAAATTAAGTCCTTTCTAAAATTTTCTCTTATACGTTTAAAGATATATTTTTTTTCATTAACGTTGATGTAAAAATTTATAATTTTGCACCAGAAGGAACTTAGAAAACTTACCTAACCTTATTATAACAAGCACAATTTATTTTAGCCTAACCCAACTAAATATATTTTAGATTTGTTTACAATAATTTAACACTAAACAAACACAGTGAAATATATTTTTTTCCTTAAGTTCAGAATGATTTTGGCGAAATTATTGCATACACAAATTTTCACTTGTCCTATATGGCAAGATGAGCGTTGCTATTTAAGCCAAGATCGCAAGTTCTGCCTATTCGGCACGACATATATATATATATATATATATATATATATATATATATATGTATATATATATATATATATATATATATAATAGTACGTATTATAATATAATAAGAATAATAATATAATACAATAAGAATAATAATATAGTACACTTAATAATAATACATATATAATAATAATGTACTACATAATAATAATTATAATAATAGACAGCTTCAAAAGGTCGTCACTAGATGGCAGTGTTTACCACAACATAGAGGGAGCGGTTGTGGCCGCCTCCACCTGTTACATAATGGAATATTTTATTTATTTTAGAGTATATACCAGGTTTCTGTGTTCTTTATATTGTTCATTTCATATTAGATGATTTTGTGATAGATAAATAAGCCGTAGAGTTGATGATAGCGAAATATTCAAGAGTATTTTGTCCTGTCTCCAGACAAACTTTCGTCCACCGCCGACACTGCCCATACCACTACATGATTTACATATTTTATTCATTTTAGAGTATATATATCAGGTTTCTATGTTATTTATATTGTTTATTATGCCATACTAGATGAAGTGAGATAGATAAATAAGCCTTAGAGTTGATATTAGTGAAATTATTGAAGCACAGAATTCTACTGGAACGGATTAACTGCATTTCAATTAATTTAAACGAGGAAAACTGACTCTGCAAACGAGCAAATCCAGTTGCGAGCAAAGTCATGGAACAGATTAAACTCGCAAGTAGAGGTTCCACTGTATAAATATACATATATATATATATATATATATATATATGTATATATGTATATATATATATATATATATATATATATATATATATATATATATATATATATATATATATATATATATATATATGTAGTGCCGAATAGGCAGAACTTGCGATCTTGGCTTAAATAGCAACGCTCATCTTGCCATATAAGACGAGCGAAAATTTGTGTATGCAATAATTTCGCAAAATCATTCTGAACCTAACGAAAAAAATATATTTCACTGTGTTTGTTTAGTATTAAATTATTGTAAACAAACCAAAAATATATTTAGTTGGGTTAGGCTAAAATAAATTGTTCTTGTTATAATAAGGTTAGGTAAGCTTTCTAAGATTCTTTTGGTGCAAAATTATAAATTTTTACATTAACATTAATGAAAAAAATATATCTTTAAACGTATAAGAGAAAATTTTAGAAAGTACTTAATTTTAAAAGAGTTCTTGCTAATTGACCAGTTTTACAAATTCGGCACGACATTATATATATATATATATATATATATATATATATATATACATATATATATATACATATATATATAAATATAATATATATATACATATATATACATATATACATATATATACATATATACATATATATACATATATATACATATATACATATATATATATATTCTGGGCACACGGCCCACCGCAGGGGAGCTGGACGAAGTATTCGAGATGTAGCTCTGAGTTACCTATGTTGTTTTACTTTGTATCATATTTTTGTGAATGTTTCGTCAATGTATTTTGTCTTTAAATAAAATATATATACATAATATAGGGGGTGGTAGGAGAAAATTCTCAAACAGCTTCAGGGAGAATCTTGAGTTTTCCCTGAAGCAAGTTTATTCTTTTCTCTGAGGATGAGGGTCCCCATGACAGTTCTAGAGGTGGTACCTCCCTATATTTATATATATATATATATATATATATATATATATATATATATATATATATATATATATATATATAAGTTAGTGTATTTTCCAAAAAATAAATAAAATAAATAAATAAATGGCTGTCAGTTTGCAGAAAGGTGGTGGGGGTCGCTCATGCTCGGGTTATATAAACCTCTTTTGTCTGTGACCTCCATTGTTCCCACCGCCACCTGGCGTGGGGCCCACCTGAAGAAGTGAAATTGTGCAATATCCAGATAACCTTCACTGGCAGTCACACTTTTTTCTATGGTCTCCTAGTGAGAGAAGGGTGCATCGGCATTATGTAATATCTTCAACTTTGGGGATAAACTCCCACACCTCTGCATTGACTAATATTATGGCAGGTAATGGGAACAAGCCCATTATCTGTCTTAGTGCTGGGGGTAATGACATTGGGAAGGGCAAGAGAGAGGAGCTGCTGGATAAGTACAGGTCAGCCATAGAAGTAGTTAGGTCTAAGGGAGGGATCCCAGTCATATGTAGCATCTTGCCTAGAAAGAGTGGGCAATGAATGGATGTCTAGGGCAATTGGTATAAATTGCTGGCTAGAGAGGTACTGCAAGGAACTTGCAATCCCATTCATTGATAACTGGGACCTATTCTTTGGCAAACGTGATATGTATGCAAAGGATGGGGTTCATCTCTCTGGAGATGGAGCAGTTGCAGTAGCCAATTAATTTGAGAGGGTAATTGATGACTTGTCTAGGAATTTAAAGATTATAGAGGTATGGGTGTTTGTGAGAAACAATCAGGCTGCAGCATTAGGGTTAAAAACAGCAGTTATTACCGGGATACCTCAGGGATATGTTTAAAAGACAATATTCAAAATAAAGTTGCTAGTAATGGCAAATCAATTGATCAACAAACAAAGAGGGATAGTAAAGGGCAACGAGTGACTAGCTCCCTTAAGTTTTACTATACAAATAGTAAGAGTCTAAGAAATAAGATAGATGAGCTAAGATTACTTGCAAGTGTAGGTAATATAGATATTATTGGTATAACAGAGACCTGGTTCAACCTGAAAGATAGAGAAATGCCTTCTGAATGCAACATACAGGGTCATGATATAAGATTAGAGACATCGAACACAGAATCTGTTTAGCTACAGTTTCCTCGAGGGACATGACAAATTAATTTTGGGTGGGATTTATAGGCCCCCAAACCTTGATAGGGAGGGCAGTAAGCTGTTATGGGACGAAATTCATAAGGCATCTAAATATGAAAATGTTGTGATAATGGGAGATTTTAAATTTAGACAAATTGATTGGAACAATATGACAGGAAATCTTGAGTCTAGTGACTTTCTTGATACGGTTCAGGATTGCTTTTTAGAACAGGTTATGACAGAACCAACTAGAGGAAACAATCTGCTTGACTTGGTTCTTGCAACAAAGATTCACTAATTAATAATCTTGAGGTTAATGATGAGCTTGGGGAAAGTGATCACAAATCACTTAGTTTCAATATATCATGGAATTACCCAGATAACTGCAATCAAATCTCTGTCCCAGATTTTCGCTTGGCCGACTTCATGGGACTGAAAAATTACCTGGGTGGGCTAAATTGGGATGTCCTGACTATGGGTCAGGTAGGTGATCTTGATTGCCAATATGGCGTTTCTCAGAGCATAGTTCTAGCTGCCCAGACAACTTTTGTTCTGAGTAGGGAAATTAGATCTAAAAAAAATGATCCCAAATGGATGAACAATAGACTAAAACATCTCATTGGTCAAAAGATAGGCATATATAGGCATATCAAAAGAGGGGATGGGCAGTTAAGAAATCAATATATTCAATTAAAGAGAGAAATAAAGAGAGGAATAAGAAAAAGAGAAAGGGATTATGAAGCTAAGGTCGCAAGGGATTCAAAGATTAACCCTAAAGGATTCTTTCATGTATACAGAAGTAAGATTAGGGACAAGATTGGCCCACTTAAGAGTGTCATGTAGGGGGGGGGGCATATGATTAGGGGAATATGGGAGTAAGGGAGTAAGTAGGCAGGGGACAGGCAGGCGAGGTGGTAGGAGAGATGATTAGCGGAGGTAGGTAATGTGAGGTCACTGGTGACTACACCTTCACCTCTCATACTCTACCCACCACACTACTCACCCTCTCACTACTTGAAATAAAAAAATAAAAGAATAAATAACGAGGACAGTGAATATTACTATTCTACTCAAACACAGTTTATTATTAAGTCCTTGTACAATAATATATTTGGGAACAGGAGAACATTATTGTGGTTTACATAAATGGGATGGTATGTATAAGCAGTGAGACAGGGAATACAATCAACTTGACCAAAATGAATATAACTTACAATATAGTTCAGATGGCAGTTCATCACAGGAACTAAGCCACAGGTCCCAAGACCTACACAGCATGAGTACTGCGCCAAACCAGTACTCTGCCCAATGCCTCCAACAGTCTCCTCCAGAGACTTCAGCAGCCTTCTCCCGAGCCCTGCACCCCAGCAGCAGCTCCGCTCGAAGTCTCTCTGCTCAGGAGCTCTGCACCCAGGCCAGAGCTCCACAGGAATCTCCTCTGCTCAGCTGTTCCTTGAGCTTATATCGTGGTCCAAGCACCCTTCACAACCACGTGTACGACCTGACGCCTGGATTTGACCCCAGTGACGAACAAAGGTGCTGAGACTTAAGCCGGAAAGGCGTGTCTCCAACAGACATTTGCCAAGGCAAGGTGACCATATAATTGGTTAAATTAGGTCTCCCCAGAGACCTCACAAGCCAAGCTGAACTACATCACATCCCCCTTTCTCCCCCAATTTAAAATGTCTGAGAACTAGGACAATTTGTCCTAAGTTTTTAAACTATTTTAATCCAAACCATTTAAATCTATTACAATACAGAGACAAAATTATACATAATATAATATTATTCAATTACATATATTTCCCTCAGCCTTCTCAACACCCTCAAGGCAGCATAATCAGTACACCTGTCAGTTGACCAGCATAACAGTTGCTCTCTGGTGCAAAGCCTCCTTACCCTTCATTTCTCCTTTAACCTAAATTTCGGGCTCCAGTGCCTTCCCTACTTCTACTAGAAATGCACTAGCCATTGCTAGTCACCCTCACACGTTATCCATTGGGCCAAACCTCTCTAGGCTTCTATGGAGTGGAAAACTGCTCCAACGGGTTGCATTCTTTCAAGTAACTGCAACTGGACCACTTCACGACCACCAAGGTCGCATTTTCAGCACACTTCACATGCACACTACAACATCTGAAAATCGAGACAGGGCAGGCATCGCAGCTAAGACCCTCCATTATCCTATGGCACTACTAGGATTCACTGGCCTCATAAAACAAGGCGGCCATAATCACTGGACCGTATTCAAGGTCACCTTATTTCACACAGGTAACACTAACACTTCTGGCAAGTCAAAGTAGGCTGGGGACATCTCACACTCTCAATTGTCTCTCATGGCTGGCAGGACATCCCTGCATACCGGTCGTACAGGTCGACCAACAAGGCAGGATACACCTCCATACTGCCCTTGAAAGCAGGCTGGTCCCAGCAGCTGGAGTCCATCTCCACGGCTCACGTCCTTCCACATCTCCGAGGATGGCAACTCCTTCATAGTAGATTCTCCTGTCCTGGCACACCAGCCAGAATCCCCCATACACCACTGCAGCATCACCGCCATTGTCTCCTCTTGAGCTAGGCAGCATCACAGCACGACCACAGCATCGCAGCACGGTCCCAGTATCTCAGCATCACAGCATGACCGCAGCATTGCTATGGCATCGCAGCACGGTCCCGGCATCACAGCATGGCCACAGCATCGCAGCATGGCCACAGCATCGCAGCACGGCTACAGGATTACAGCACGGCCACAGCATTGCAGACAGCATCACAGCAGCCGACATCAGCAGTGGCAAGCTATTGTCAGTTGCTCGAGGTGAGGTGAGGTCACTTCAGGTCATCAACAGCAGGTGTGGTCACCCATCCCTGGCAACTGCAGGTAACTGGCGGTCCGCAGGTGATGGTCACAGAGGCTGGGTGATGCAGACAGACACCCACTACAATGGATGACAGACCAGGGCAGCAATACATCTACTGGGGTACATCAGCTGAGTGACTGGGCACATCAGGTGGATAATAATCATAGGCATCTCTTCAGTGGGTGACAGTTGTGGGCTAGTCTTCCAAGGTGGGCTGGGTGACTTCTCGTTTCTCTGTAAATATTCAATTTCGGCCAGTAATTGCTTCCCCCAAAAGTCTCACCCAAATACTGATATTCTCCACCATTTATCTCAAACCAACAGCCAACTCCACCAAATATAATAATACATCCAAACAATTATTCAGACCCACTGTCAAGAAAAGGTCAGTTAAGGTCACTAGGATTATAATATCATTATAATAACACACAAAATCAAATGGTATAACCGAGCAGTCAAAAATAAGGCACATGGGACTGGTTCCTACTATAAAAATAACAAGAACCACCACCGCTTGGACACCACGTCATGTAGGGGGGGGCATATGATTAGGGGAATATGAGGGTAAGAGGAGGGAGCTAGTAGGTAGGGGACAGGCGAGGCAGTAGGAAGGATGAGTGCGGAGGTAGGTAATGTGAGGTCACTGGTGACTACATCTTCACCTCTCATTACTCTACCCACCACACTACTCACCCTTTCACTACTTTAACTAAACATAATAAAATATAAGAAATAGGAATAGCAAATAACGGGGACAGTGAATATTACTATTCTACTCAAACACAGTTTATTATTAAGTCCTTGTACAATAATATATTTGGGAACAGGAGAACATTATTGTGGTTTACATAAATGGGATGGTATGTATAAGCAGTGAGACAGGGAATACAATCAACTTGACCAAAATGAATATAACTTACAATATAGTTCAGAGGGCAGTTCATCACAGGAACTAAGCCACAGGTCCCAAGACCTATACAGCATGAGTACTGTGCCAAGCCAGTACTCTGCCCAATGCCTCCAACAGTCTCCTCCAGAGACTTCAGCAGCCTTCTCCCGAGCCTTGCACCCCAGCAGCAGCTCCGCTCGAAGTCTCTCTGCTCAGGAGCTCTGCACCCAGGCCAGAGCTCAGCAGGAATCTCCTCTGCTCAGCTGTTCCTTGGGCTTATATCGTGGTCCAAGCACCCTCCACAACCACGTGTACGACCTGACGCCTGGATTTGACCCCAGTGACGAACAAAGATGCTGAGACTTAAGCCGGAAAGGCGTGTCTCCAACAGACATTTGCCAAGGCAAGGTGACAATATAATTGGTTAAATTAGGTCTCCCCAGAGACCTCACAAGCCCAGCTGAACTACATCACAAGAGTAACTCTGGTCAGATCACTTACAGTGATAAGGATATGTGTGAAATTCTAAATACCTACTAACTCTCAGTTTTCACCCAGGAAAATACTAGCGATATTCCTTAAATAATAGATTATGTAGAGCAGGATGATAATAAACTATGTACGATTGCGGTAACTAGTGACATGATCCTCAGACAAATAGAGAAACTAAAACCTAACAAATCCCCAGGCCCTGATGAACTGTTTGCAAGTGTGTTAAAGGAATGTAAAGAGGAACTTAACATACCTTTGGCTAACCTTTTTAACATATCACTAAAAACTGGCATAGTGCCTGATAAGTGGAAAATGGCAAATGTAATACCTATTTACAAGGCAGGTGACAGGTCTTTGGCTTCGAACTATAGACCAATAAGCCTTACCTCCATAGTGGCAAAATTTATGGAATCAATAATTGCTGAAGCAATTCATAGCCATCTTGATGGGCACAGATTGAATCTCAACACGGATTTACAAAGGGGCGTTCCTGTCTTACGAATTTACTAACTTTTTTCACTAAGGTGATTGAGGAGGTAGATCATGGTAATGAATATGATATTGTGTATATGGACTTCAGTAAGGCTTTCGATAGAGTTCCACACCAGATGCTATTGAGGAAACTTAAGGCACATGGAATAGGAGGAGAAATTTTTTCCTGGGTAGAGGCATGGCTGACAAATAGACAGCAGAGAGTTTGCATAAATGGGGAGAAATCAGAATGGGGGCACATCACAAGTGGTGTTCCTCAGGGGTCAGTGTTGGGCCCGTTGTTGTTCACAATTTACATAAACGACATAGATGAGGGAATAAATAGCGACATAAGCAAATTTGCTTATGACACCAAAATAGGCCGTCCAATTCATTCTAATGAGGACACTAGAGCACTCCAGGATGATTTGAATAGACTGTTGCAATGGTTGGAGAAGTGGCAGATTCAGTTTAATATTGACAAATGCGAAGTTCTAAATGTTGGACAGTTAAATAACCATGCCACATACAAACTAAATAATATAGATCTTAATACTACTGATTGCAATAAGGATTTAGGAGTTCTGGTTAGCAGTAATTTAAAACCAAGACAACAGTGCATTAGTGTTCGCAATAAAGCTAACAGAATTCTTGGCTTCGTATCTAGAAGTATAAATAATAGAAGCCCTCAGGTTGTTCTTTAATTCTATATATCCTTGGTTAGGCCTCATTTAGACTATGCTGCTCAGTTCTGGTCACCGTATTACAGAATGGATATAAATGCTCTGGAAAATGTACAGAGGTGGAAGACAAAGATGATCCCATGTATCAGAAATCTTCCCTATGAGGATAGACTGAGGGCCCTGAATCTGCACTCTCTTGAAAGGCGTAGAATTAGGGGGGGATATGATCAAGGTGTGTAAATGGAAAACAGGAATAAATAAAGGGGATGTAAATAGCATGCTGAAAATTTCCAGCCAAGACAGGACTCGCAGCAATGGTTTCAAGTTGGAAAAACTCAGATTCAGAAAGGATATAGGAAAGCACTGGTTTGGTAATAGAGTTGTAGATGAGTGGAACAAACTCCCGAGTACAGTTATTCAGGCTAATGCATTGTGTAGTTTTAAAAATAGGTTAGATAAATATATGAGTGGGTGTGGGTGGGTTTGAGTTGGACCTGACTAGCTTGTGCTGCTGGGTCTGGTGCAGTGCTCCATCCTTGAGTGGAGATGATCAGACTGGGTGGGTCATTGGGCTAGTCCGGGGGGTGGGGTCATTGGTCTAATCCGGGGGGGGACATGGACCTGCTCCGCCGCGGTCAGTAGGCCTGTTGCAGCGTTCCTTCTTTCTTACGTTCTTAAAGATCTGTTTATATAGGATGATTGTTCCACAAAAAGGCTCATTTGAGATAGGAAGATGGACAATGTCTGTATCTTTACAGAGGAAGAATTGAATATTTTCAGAGAACCTGCAAGAATACTTGTTGCCGGTTTCAGTGGGGCAGGCAAGTCCAGCCTAGTGCTGGCTTAGCCCTTCTTTTTTATTATAATAATAATAATCCAGCCTAGTGCAATGTTTATGTCAGAAATATGCCGGCTCTTTAGCGAGAATAATTATTTCCAGCCTGGATGATAAAAGTCATCCATTGAAACAAATCACCTCTCTTAGTGAGAAAATCATTTTAGTGAAAGGTCTCATTAATCCAGCGGATTACCAAATTCCCCTTGAGACAGACAATAGTGTTCTATATATAATTGATGATCTTTTTAATGAAGCAGTTAAAAGTGAAATTATAGCTAATATATTTACTAGAAGAAGACACGAGCAAATATCCGTAATTCTCATATCTAAAAATTATTTTCACAAGGAAAATTCGCTCACATGATCACACTTAATTGCAACCAATACATGTTATTAAGACAACAAGATCTCTCACAGTTGGAAAGTCTCGGGCGACAAATTTATGGAAAAAATCTAGCCCCGAAATTTGTTGAGATATATGGCCACGTCACTGTGGATAAATGCGGCAATCTTCTGGTTGATTTAACCGCTCCAGAGGAAATTCAGTTACGAAGATGGCAACTGTGAAACTGTATACCACTGGCAAAAAAAAAAAAAGACTTTAAATTTGCATAAAAGGAAAATTCTAGAAAAAGTATATAAAGACGTTAATAGCACAGGTGGCTTTACTGGGAATGTTTTTAGGGCAGCCAGGGAGGAAAATGTCTTTATTACTTATAAAGACGTAGTAGATTATCTCACTTCTCACTTCGGTCGATAATTCACAAGTAATCCCCACATATTCTCTTATCGACCTGAGGAGGAAAAAATACTCGGGCAATTTTACGCTCAGGAATTAATAGAAACATCTCTTCCTGAAATTTTTCCCAATTAAAATACTGCGACGAAGGAAAAAAAAGGACAGGACGAGAGAATACCTGGTAAGCTGTGTGGGCTGTCCCCAAAGTGGAGACATGTGGGTGCACGAGCGAGACATGCAAAATGTCAGACAGGGGTAAGCCCCTGGCAGTGCAGCATAGACAGTTATTAAATTTATTAAACAAACTCCCATCTAAAGCTCACAATTCTATTATTAAGGAATTAAAAAAGAAGGAATTAATTGAATATCTGAGATATTTACTAATTTTCTTAAGGAAAACCTAACAGTAGAACCAACTATTTTGAACAAATTAAAAAAAATTTAGAGGGGATATTCTCACCATCACCCGTAAATGGACTCCACTTTATAAGAAAAAAATATTCTTCTTTTGAAGTGTGGAGGAGCGATGTTGCCTCTGGTCATCTCGCTGATTAGTAGTTTTATAAAGTAAATAAGAATTGATTAATGGTAAAAGAATTTTGCCTCATCCCTCGGCTAACAGCCGAAAAATGTATTTTCAAAAATGATAAAAAAAACTCACCAGCTCGTAAGCGAAGCTCTTCCCAGTTGGGTCGTGTGGCCACTGCTGCCGCAGCTGCTGCTATGGAGGCGTCTTCCAGCCTCTTGCGAGCGAAAACAAGGTCAGCCCAAAGTAAGGATGAGGAGGTCAGGACCAGGTCCAATGTAGAAGTAAAATTAGTCCTTGTAGGAGTAAGCGCTGCTTTGAGCCACCTCCCACGGGTGCCCACCCGCCTGCCCACTCTGTTGGCATGGGCGAGTCCCCCATAAAAAAACAAATAAGCCCGCCCGTGGCGGTCACAGCAGTGGCAGCGTTGGTAGCGGTGGCGGCGGTGGCGGCGGTGGTGACGGTGGCGGCGGTGGTGGCGGTGGTGGCAATGGTGGCTGCTGTGCTAGGGCCTGAGTTGGTACTGGATGCAGCAGTGCCAAGAGCAGGTGTGATGCCACCTTGCTTCCTCGTACAAAAAAAAAAAACAGAAAATAATAGACAATAATAATAAACTCCCACCGGAAATACTTTTATCTCTAATATCTTCCCCGAATTTAAATGAAGTAATTGATATATATTTCACGAGAGAAGAATTGCCATAAGTGAAATCCATGCTGAATCTTTTCAAGAATAATCCTTTCATTCGTTGGGATAAGAGAGGTGTTTTATTCCCCCCATACCACAATTTAAACAACTTACAAATTATTAAATCATTGACAAGCAGTCGGGGGTACATTGATAAAAAAAAAATCTTACCGGCTGTACGAGAATTAGCAGCTCGTCAGAATAGACTCTAGATTCATAAAAAATCACACGAGAGAAAGCAATTATTAGGTGTTTTTTATGTTAATAAGAGCATGGAAAAAAAAAGCCGCTTTCATGAAGTCGAGAGAAGTGCATTGCTCACCTTTAGTAAATACAGGAACAGGATAGTGACAAGAAGGACGTTTCCGCTCTATTCATAAAAAAATGAACCAACCATCAGTTGATTATCCCGAGAGAATTATTCTCCCGTTGAATGAAGAAGGAGAAAAAGATTCCAGTTTGTTGATATTATTACAGCGATTAATGACGAGGCGAATGATACATCTGGAGGTCTCTTACAAGGCTCGTGTGATACAAAGTTTATGGCAAATCAACGACGCTTTCAAAACCAATTGCCCCGTGACCAGATTTAATAAGACTTTTGATGAAATTGAAAAATTATATGACAATTTTAATCAGGAAGAATTGGCAGCTGAAATACAGAAATGAGAAAATGCGATGCATGATTATCGAGATAAGATGGTACACAACGTATATTAATAAAATGTAAATTGGAATATCTGCTACAGGTTTTTAGAAAAGTATAATAGAATCAAATAGGGCAATTATATGGTAAATTACAAATATATAATAAAGTAGAAGAAATAATCAAGAAAGATGTTTTGAAGATATTAAAATAATAACACTATGAGGCAGAGTGGTAACTGAATACACGCTGACCTCTTCATTCTCGGGCCGGGAGGTCGTGCTGCGCCTTTGCTTCTGCATTCGTCACTCACCCTTGGTGGAGGACGGACGTTGGCTGTTGCGTTAGCACCTTTTGGTAGCACTGAGTGATTTTCACAAGATGGTGCAGGCTACCAGGTAGAGAATCGACACTGTTGATACTGAGGTGTTGAAAGGCACGGTTTATAATACACCAATGCTTCTGTTATGCTGCCTGCCATCTTAAGAGATACCTACTGCATCAACAACGACGGTCTGTATGGAATTGCCTTAAACGGAGCTACAAAGATCTTTGTGAAATTTGCGATGGCTGCGATATATGACAAGATAGTGGAAAAGTACCAAGATGTGTGTATGCTGGTCAACCCCGGTTTAGAAGTTCGACTGAGGGACGTATCCAAGTATTATACCCGGGTAAAGTTATGGAATGTCCCATTTGAGGCAGATGAAGAAGATATAAAAGCAATGTTCGGAGAGTATGGTGTCATACTCTCAGTGGTGACCTGTACTTAACTCAGTGGTGACCTGTACTTAACTCTGTGAAGAAGTGTCTTGTGTGCTCTCCGTGGACTGAACCAAGATGCCCTCCATCGAGCAACTTTACCAGCAGCTTAAGGAAGAATTGAGAGTAGCGAAGATAGAGATACGGCGATTGACTGAGGAAAACAAGAGGATTCGTAGTAGTCCTCCTGTTTTGAGTCCTCAGGTCAAGAAGGGAATGTGGTCAGTGGCTGGACAGCATGGAACGAAGTTGACGATCAAGAAGAATGGAAAGCCAGAAACGATGAAGAAGAAAGAGACTGTTGTGGAAACATCTAATGCATTCCTGTGCTACCCGACGAATGTGAGCCGACTACTGGGAACGTCACGACGAATGACACCAAGGAAGGTAAGAATGTTGTTGTTGGGTATAGCCATGTTAGATACATGGATAGGGCGTTCTCCTTGAAGGACAGGAGTAGGAAACAGAGGGTTTGCTTTCCTGGGGCTGGGATGGAGGACATTGTTAGCCGGCTTGACAACATCATGAGGGGTAATGGGATCAATCCTATTATTTGCCCCAGTGCTGGAGGCAATGATGTAGGCAAGCGTGGAAATGAGGATTTAGTTAGAAAGTTCAGGACAGCTATAGACATAATTAGGAAGAAGGGGGGCGCCCTGTTATATGTGGCATTTTGCCAAAAAGAGGTGTTGGTAATGAATGGTTATCCAGAGCAATTGGTATTAATTGTTGGCTGGATAAACACTAAGTATAATGCAGTACCATTCATTGACAACTGGGACAACTTCTATGGCCGAAATGACATGTATGCCAGGGATGGGGTTCACTTATCCAGGGCAGGTGTGGGTTTTCTTGCTAGCTCAGTTGAGGGGGTTGTTAGGACTTTAAACTAGGATTAATTAGAGGTATGGATTTAGAAATGATAAATAATGAGTATGGATATATTGACTTATGCTCTGATATTAAGAATCTTAATAGTAATTGTCATGGAGTAGCTCAGGGTAATGATAATTTCAGAAATTGTGTAAATACAAAGATGAACAGGAAAAATGTGCAGATGAAAAAACGTATGATGGTATTTTATGCTAACACTCGAAGTGCAAGAAATAAAATTAATGAACTACGTTTGGTAGCATGTGCTGGGAACTTTGATATCATTTCATTAACTGAAACGTGGTATGATTTAAAGAGTCGGGATATGAATGCTGAGTGTAATATTCAAGGGTTTAAGTTGTTCCATGTGGATAGATGTAATGGGAAGGGGAGAGGAGTTGCATTATATGTTCGAGAAAATATTAATTGTTGCATAAAAACAGGTATAAAAATAGATGGAACAGTAACAGAATCTGTTGATGCGTGGAGAATTAATGATCTGAAGAGCTCTTTTCTTGCAGTCTGAGTTACATTTTCCTTCTTTTTTCATCAAAGACTGCAAGAAAAGAGCTCTTCAGATCATTAATTCTCCACGCATCAACACCGCTCCCAACAAAGTTATAATTCTTCCCAACAGCCAGGTTGCACTAAACGTCTCAAAAGTACTTTCACAAGCTAACACCAGAGTCGCCATCGCTTCTAGCACTTCAATAAAGGATCTAACCAGGACAAAACCCAAGCACAACGAACCAGTCAATGCAGGAGTTTACACTATACCCTGTGGAAGCTGTGACAAGATCTACGTAGGTGAAACAGCAAGAAACCTCGACACCCGCCTCAATGAACACATTTACGCATGTAGGAAGGACAACTTAAACAACGCCTGTGTACAACGAAATTCCACCAATCATCTCATGAAATTCAGAGACGCCCAATTAGTGATCAAAGAAACTAATTTCCGCAGACGCAAGTGCCTTGAATCAGCACTGATCGCTGTTTCGAATACAATTAAACAAAACAACGGCAGCTTCACCATCTCCGAAGTCTTAGCATGAATCCTCCTGAAAACAGTAAACCCTGCCATCACATAGTCTCTCCTGTTATACTACACAAAGCACATTACAGAGACTAAACCTGCCTCTTTCCAGTCTATGTTTGTCCAACCTATGTTTATGTTACCCAAGTAATAGCTTTTATATCCTTTTACTCATGTACGAATTAATTGCTCTACCATATTGCATTATTTTTGTTACTACTACTACTACTACTCCTACCACTAGTGAACGTCGAAACGTTACCTCACTAGTATTGCACCTCACTCAGAGCCTTTATATACCCTCTGTGTCCATGTATTGTTTGTAATGGCTTGATAAAGCTCCTGGAGAGCGAAACGTTGCCACAATAAATGTCACATTAGTTGCACTTGTGTCCTTTTACTTTACAGAATGTGAAAAAGACTTGGGAGTCATGGTAAGCAGAAATCTAAAGCCAAGACAGCAGTGCCTTAGTATGCGCAACAAGGCCAACAGATTACTTGGATTTATCTCAAGAAGTATAAGTAACAGAAGTCCAAAAGTTATTTTTGTTGAGAATTTGGCCTTACCTGCTGTGTTTATTATATATATATATAATGAACACTTAGCTGATAAATGACAGCAAATCGTCTACACAGCCGCCCCTGCAGACGAGGTCTAGAAGCTGTCGAAACCATCACAACAGTGGGCTGTCAAGAGATACAATTTGTAAGTATAAATTACCCCTAGGGGGTGTTATGTCAGCATATTTCATTCGATGATGGCTGACGAATACTTACTTGTTTGGACTCAAAAGTCCACACCTTACTGCCGATTATAGGTTGATTACAAACTCCTTGTGACTCAAGAATTGCGCAATCCCCCGATCTACAAGAAATTCGTAACATACCTTGCTCTTTGTAACGTGAGCTATGGTGTTCTCAACACCTTCGACAGATATCGGTGACTTGATAGAAGCTGAAGTGTCCTTGGATGTCCACGTCTTCCATTGTCTAGGAAACGCACACTGGTACACTATGTTCAACAAGATTTGTCTTTATTGTTCACAATGTATCACAAGAGAAGCTGATCACACTTCTCTAAGTGTTTGTGTTAGAGACACTTTGTTCACACTAACGCACAGATCAGTATCCTGGCATCAGTGTCACTCGTAGTAGAGTCAAAGATAGTCTGCCAGACGCCACAGTGCTCCATACCGTCTCTGCCCCCAGCACAAAAAAACGCTGACCTAGTACCTTGCATCCTTGTCAACTCCTCGATGAAGCAAAGCAGAATGTTTGTTTCTTGCTGTCTTAATCATAAACAACAATGTACACTATCTTTACTATGGTAATAAAGTGGGAGCAGGATTTTCCTTAATTGTCCTGCTAAGTAAGAGATGTACTGTCTCTTATAAAAATACACTTTGCAACACCTCTGCAAGGAGCAGAGGTCATTTGACCACGCATAGCATCTGTGATCAATTACTCACTCTAGCAGTAAACAAGACGCTCGCCCCTTCTGAGTGGCCCCTCAGGGCTGAAAGGGCTGAAGGGGACTGAAGGGGGCTGATACCCCCTCCTGGAGAAAATTTCTCCACACTGGGGGGCGGCGGAGGTTCGCTGCAGGTGAACTATTCATCACTTAACATTAATTTAATTTTCTCACTCGCCACCACTGCTGCTTGTCTTTTCTGAACAGCTTTAGTCTGTGTGGTTTCTGGAGAATCACTAATTTTGTTTTCAACACTGTGTAATTCTAACGGCACTAGTTTATTTATTGACCGTTTATTCACTACACCTGGTCACAGCCTGGTCACAGACCGGGCCGCGGGGGCGTTGACCCCCGAAACTCTCTCCAGGTAAACTCCAGGTAAACCTTTGCTCAAAACATCAACTGTCCTGATGATTCCATTTGCATCAGGATATATGGTCACAATTTTTCCAAGTGGCCATTGGGACCTCGGACCATCATTGTCGATAATCACTATGTCACCAGGTCTTAAGGACTTATGATTTTCAGGAACACCAGCTCCATAGAAGTGTTCTCTCAATGAGGTGAGATAGTCTTCTCGCCAAATTTTCTCCCAACGTTCAATCACTTTATTAAGGTGTTTGAATTTACGTCTGAGTTGCTCAGGTTCGAAATAAGTAGGATCCTCTATGATTTCTTTATCATTCATGGGAGGAACAGGTTCGAGCCTTCTGCCATGGAGTAAATGAGATGGACTTAACACTTCTAAATTGTCCATATCATCGGTAACATAAGTTAGAGGTCTGTTGTTGACTCTATTTTCTATTTCAGTCACAACTGTACGGAATTCTTCTAAGTCTATTCTCTGACGATGAAGAGTCTTCCTTAAACAACGCTTTACAATGCCGATCATTCTTTCATAAAATCCGCCGTGCCATGGAGATTTAGGAGGAATGTATCTCCAACGACATCTGCGTTGATTCAGCATCTGTTGTACTTCTGGCTGATCAAAGATCTTGCTTATATAAGCAGCACCAGCAACAAAGTTCGTTGCATTATCTGAAATCATCAGTCTGGGACATGCCCTTCTGGCTGCAAACCTTCTGAATAATTTGATAAAAGTTTCAGCAGACATGTCAGTGGCTACTTCTAGATGTACTGCTCTAGTTGTAGCACAAGTGAACAAACAGATGTACACCTTGATGGGAACTTTGTCAACTGTTTTGGTTAAAATTATTGGTCCAGTGTAATCTACACCTGTCACCTCAAATGGAGTGATATGACAAACTCTTTCAGAGGGATATGGAGGTGGACCTGGATACTGACATACTCGCATATCGTAGTGACGACAAGTAATACAGTCCTTTATTTGTTTTTTCACACTTTGTCGACCTTGAGGTATCCAGTAGGATTGTCGTATATGACAAAGTGTGTCAGCTACCCCACCATGTAACACGTTACTGTGGGCGTTTTGCACAATCAGTTTTGTTAGCCAATGATTCTTGGGGATCAATATTGGATGTATGGCTTCTTTAGGTAGTGAAGAATTATGAATTCTTCCTCGACATCTTATAATCTTTTCTGAGTCGAGATAAAGTCCTAAAGAATTAATCATGACAAGTTTCTTTGGGGATTTATCTTGTGTTTCTAGAAATTTATATTCTGTAGAGAAAACATCTTTCTGTATTAGTTTCACCCAATATTTAATGGGTTCAAGACATTCATAATCAGGTTTAATTCCTTTAATGAATTCAAAGACAAGAGCTGTAACTCTTAAGAGTTTACCCAAAGATGAGTATTTAGATCCATCAATGACTATTTCTGTTGTGTCTGCAGTATTTACACAACTTATTTCTGCTGTGTTCAAGCAGACTGTTTCTTCTGGCATAATGTGAGCTTTTTGCTGAGGCCAGTTATTTTCATTAGAGAGCCAGTTCGGTCCGTGGTGCCATAATTTATTATCCACAAATTTCTTGAGTGGGACACCACGTGACAACATGTCAGCTGGATTCTCTTCGGTAGAGACGTGAAGAAAGAGATAATCTCTCTGCATCTCTTTTATTTCTGCTACTCTGTTCTGTACATAGACCAACTTACTCTTATTATTTCTTAACCACTGGAGAACTGCCTCATTATCACTCCAGATCACGGTTTTCTCAATAGTGAGATGATCAAGTACTTTGTTGAGATAGACAGCTAATTTTGTACCTACATAGAGTGCTGTCAGTTCCAATTGTGGTACTGTTCTGACCTTCAAGGGTGCTACCCTGGCCTTTGAAGTAATTAGTGTACTTCCTTCAGCATTACTCATGTAAGCTACAGCGCCATAACCTCTGGTTGACGCATCACAGAACACATGTAATGTGTAATTGTTTCCCTCTTGACCTATTTGTCTGGGAAATTTAATTTGATGAAGTTGCTTAAACTCCTTGGATATTTCATCCCATGCTTGACTCATTTCTAGAGGCAAGTTCTCATCCCATCCAATTTTGAGTTTCCATGCATCTTGCATAAGCATTTTACCCTTTATGGTAATTGGTGAGACGAGTCCTAGAGGATCAAAACATTGTGATACCTCTGACAGTAAACTACGTTTAGTGAGTGTACTGCATGATTTATTGTTTATCCTTTTGAGACTCAAAGTATCTTCCTGTGTGTTCCAATTAAGTCCCAGCATATTGTTGCAATCAGGAATTTCAGTTTCAGGGAAATCTTTGATAAGTTCCCTTAATTGCTTTGAATTTGTATTCCACATCCTTAGAGGCATATTTGCTTCTTTCATCTCCTTGTTAGCTTCTCTGTATAAGGATTTCAAATCCTCCTCTTTATTCACAGTACCTTGAAGATTGTCCAAATAGAAACCTTTCTTTAAGACTTCTTTGAAGGGACTTTCAGATTTCTTCAAATGTGTATTTAGAGTAGCTTCTAATAAGAATGGAGAGGATGTTGCACCAAATAATACTGATTTGAAACGATAAGTTTTCACAGGACTTTGAGGATCATGTGGATTTTCAGGCCACAAGAATCGAGTATAATCCCTATCTATTTCTTGTAGTCCTACTCTTATGAAAGCCTTGGAAATATCAGCCGTGTAGGCATATGGGTTTGTGCGAAATTTCATAAGCACGTCTCCAAGCTTCTCAGTTAGTGAGGGTCCGGTCATCAGACAGTCATTAAGACTTGCTACATCTTTATTTGCACGTGCGCTGCAATTATATACAACACGTAGTGGAGTGGTTTCAGAATCTTTTCTGACTCCATGGTGCGGGAGATAATGAGCGTTTGTCTTCAACTTATCTTCGACTATTTCCTCAATGAATTTATTGTCCAACTGTTCTTGTATGATATTATCATAGACAGTCAGTAGCTCTGGATTCTTCCTGAGCTCATGTATTTGTGCTTTCATCTGTCCGAAAGCCATGCGATAATTGCTAGGCAGATGTGGTGGATTTAATTTCCATGGTAACCTAACCCAATACTGTCCATCATTATATTTGACAGTCTCCAAATATTGGTTATAAGTCTGAGACTCTTGTGGGCTTGGTTTATTTACATCAATACCTATCGCATCTAAATTCCACAACTTATCAACTGGTTCATTCATTTCTTCCAGTAATGATAATTTTTGCTGTGGTACATGATCAGCGGTTATTCTCGTAACTAGTACATTTTCCACTGAATCAATATCAGCTTCTTTCCCACTTTGAGAGGGAATGGGACCACATATCATGTGGCCTCCTGCTGTTTTCAGCAAGTGAACCTCATGTTTACTTACTATATTTTGCACAAAACAGTGATAATAATCACTTCCAATGATTAAATCAATTGGACTAATTGTGTCCGTCTGTATGTCAGGACAGGCTAACTTGACCTTAGCTGCTTTCAGTGCTGCAACTGTTTCTTTTAATCCCTGGATCTGCACAGACTTAGGCAAATCATCTACTACCACAGCTTCTACTGTCTTTTTCCTGTTTCCTAGACCAACAGTGATTTTGGCTAGGTCATATGTCTGTTTACCAGAATTATGGAAAAAACCAGCTATATCTAACTGTATTTTGGCATAGGGTTGTTTATTCAGTTTCTGCAACACTGTTCTTCTTATGAAGGACCTTTGTGAGCCTTGATCAAATAGTGTTAGCACATTGGTTTTGTGTAATTTATTAGATAACTCAACTCGAGCTATCGGGAGAGCAGTTGCTTTAAACTTATCTCTCACATTTAATGCTGTTGCTTGTTGACTTCCTGATTCTGTGGAAGTCTGCTGCTGTTCAGCAAAAGTATTTGGGCATAATGCTGTATGATGCATACCCTTGCATTTAAAACACTTCTTCAGTGAGCATTTTCCTCCCTTGTGTTCACCTAAACACTTGATGCATCTTTTCAGCTGATGAACACGTTGTTTACGTGCCTCCATTGATGTGTATTGAATACAATACTGTGCCCAATGTGTTCCATCACAAAGTACACATTTTGGAGTACGTTTATGTGTGACAGTTTGTTTACTGTCTATTGTATTCACAGTTTGATAAATGCCTATATGGGATTTCCCATTATGTGGTTTAGTGGGAGTAGGTATACTCTTTTTATACTGAGTTGAAGGTTTATTATCCACGGGATTTGTGGATTTTTCATCTTGTCTCGTTGCTTGCATGCATGAAACTATTGTTTGTAAACCATTGCTAATTTCCTCACAAGTGAAATAGCGTTTATTGAACATAATATTTAATCGTTCAATAGTTTGTGGTGACAACTTATCTTGTACAATACCACTGATAAACCAATCACATTGTCTTAGGTCATATTTAGCACCTAGAGATCTGAGACTATTGTCTAATGTAATTCTAAATGCCTGTAAGTCTGAAAAACAATGTTTGGGTGGCTTCAAGCTTGATATTAAGACTGCATGTCTAACTCTAGCCTTGTCAGCATCGAAGTAATTGTCTGCTAAGACACGTAAGGCTATTTGATAATTACCTTTAACCACCGGAAATGACTTAATCAGTTCATAGGGTTCTCCCTTCACAAGACATTTAAGGTAATTGAACTTGGCAATCTCATTTATGTCAGTTCGTGAATTTACTATGGATTGAAAACCACTAATGAATTCCTCATAATTATGACCTTGGAAAATAGGTAATGACAATGTAGGTAAGCTTGGTAATGGGACACTTGTTGTTGTTACAGGTGTAACAGGTGTTTGACCACTAGTTACAGTAGGTCTCTGTGACAGAGTTTTACGGCAGATAGCCTGTACTCCTGTCCACCTTAATTGTTGATCACTAAAAGTATCCAAAACATTTTTAATTTCATCCTCAGATGGATCTGATTCAAGAAATTTATTTTCATAATGTGTATAGTCTGAATTAATTATTTTCATACGTTGTGTAAATAATCCAAACTTGACCTCAAGATCATCAAAATCTATGTTTGTATCTTGAGTTAATCCTAGACAGACTGAAATTAGATTTTCTAATTGTGTAATCTTAGTCTGTAAAGACTGAAACTGAGTTTTCAAACAAGCCATTTTAATGGTATACTGAAAATTCTAGCACCACACTTAGAGTGTTTAAAAAACACTGTACTGCTATAGACAGCTGAGTTTTTGTTATGCTTAAGTCAGCAATAATCGAGTCAGACACTACTGACCCACTTAGCTTAACCTCAGGGTCAATGACCATGAAGGGTACACCGTACATGTGTCTGGTGTTTATGCTTAGAGTTTGCGGTGTCAGCCTGACCATGATGATTAATCGTAAATAACGATGTTATACACTTCATTCACTATACACTATAAATGTCACTGTATAACTGTAATCACATGTGAATATTACTTACACATATATAAATTTCACTGTTAATATATATTTGAAAGCTTACACTTTATATATAAGTTCCTTTAATATAACAGGTAGATCTATAAGAAACAAACTTTAACACAATCTTGTCTCTTAATTTCTGTCTATAAACATTATAAACACTGTGTATATATACACTCAGACAAACATCATCACTTGGTGGTGTTGTTGTCTTTAGTCAGCAGTTTCTCGAGATTGGAGCAGTGGGTGCAGGATGTGGGTGAGTCACCCAGCTCCCGTTTTCTTTGGGTGTCCGCTGGGTGAGCGCCCGTTTTCCTTTGGGTGAACGCTGGGTGAGCGCCCGTTTTCTTTTGGCTGCCCATTCTCTGTGATTGAGTCTGGAGGGACTCATTTATACTGATTTATATTGTAAAACGCTAGTTTTACAGCTTTTTTCGAAGGACCTTGGCTCATAGGTTATTTGTACACTGTAGTGCAACATATTTGGACCACAGTGTGGTCTTTATCCGGTTCGAGCACGACCAAAACTCTATTGAGAATTTGGCCTTACCTGCTGTGTTTATTATATATATATATAATGAACACTTAGCTGATAAATGACAGCAAATCGTCTACACAGCCGCCCCTGCAGACGAGGTCTAGAAGCTGTCGAAACCATCACAACAGTGGGCTGTCAAGAGATACAATTTGTAAGTATAAATTACCCCTAGGGGGTGTTATGTCAGCATATTTCATTCGATGATGGCTGACGAATACTTACTTGTTTGGACTCAAAAGTCCACACCTTACTGCCGATTATAGGTTGATTACAAACTCCTTGTGACTCAAGAATTGCGCAATCCCCCGATCTACAAGAAATTCGTAACATACCTTGCTCTTTGTAACGTGAGCTATGGTGTTCTCAACACCTTCGACAGATATCGGTGACTTGATAGAAGCTGAAGTGTCCTTGGATGTCCACGTCTTCCATTGTCTAGGAAACGCACACTGGTACACTATGTTCAACAAGATTTGTCTTTATTGTTCACAATGTATCACAAGAGAAGCTGATCACACTTCTCTAAGTGTTTGTGTTAGAGACACTTTGTTCACACTAACGCACAGATCAGTATCCTGGCGACAGTGTCACTCGTAGTAGAGTCAAAGATAGTCTGCCAGACGCCACAGTGCTCCATGCCGTCTCTGCCCCCAGCACAAAAAAACGCTGACCTAGTACCTTGCATCCTTGTCAACTCCTCGATGAAGCAAAGCAGAATGTTTGTTTCTTGCTGTCTTAATCATAAACAACAATGTACACTATCTTTACTATGGTAATAAAGTGGGAGCAGGATTTTCCTTAATTGTCCTGCTAAGTAAGAGATGTACTGTCTCTTATAAAAATACACTTTGCAACACCTCTGCAAGGAGCAGAGGTCATTTGACCACGCATAGCATCTGTGATCAATTACTCACTCTAGCAGTAAACAAGACGCTCGCCCCTTCTGAGTGGCCCCTCAGGGCTGAAAGGGCTGAAGGGGGCTGAAGGGGGCTGATACCCCCCTCCTGGAGAAAATTTCTCCACAATTTTACAGCTCTATGCATCCCTAGTGAGGCCTCATTTAGATTACGCTGGTCAGTTTTCGTCCCCTTACTACAAGATGGATATAGACTCATTAGAGAACATACATAGAAGAATGACTAAAATGATTTACTGTGTAAGGAACCTCCCATATGAAGATAGACTTAAAGCCTTAAATCTCCACTCTCTGGAGAGGCGTAGAATGAAGGGAGATATCATTGAAGTGTATAAGTGGATGACGGGCATAAGCAAGGGTGTCGAACCAGGTAAGAACCAGAAATAATGGATTTAAGTTGGATAAATTTAGATTTAGAAAGGACATAGGTAAGTGCTGGTTTTCTAACAGAGTTGTAGATGCGTGGAACAGTCTTCCCAGTGGGGTGATAGAGGCTAGGACCTTGGGTAGCTTTAAGAAAAGAATGGGCAAATATATGAGTGGGAGGGGCTGGGTTTTATTGGTGTCATTGGGTACGGGAGATATTTCTTGGGTAGCTTAAGGTAGAGGTCATTTTGATAAGGACCTGCCTCGCATGGGCCAGTAGGCCTTCTGCAGTGTTCCTCCATTCTTATGTTCTTATACATCAAGCAACAGTTAGAAGGTGGTCTGAGAGTATGTATGCTGGACTGCGTGAGGGCTCCTTTACCCTTAAGATGTCTTTGCAAAAATCTATACCATCATATGTGACAATGAGTAACTTTAGAACTCAGGTATGTCACATATGCGGGGCAAAAAAGAACCTGTACACTGTGTGGAGCATATGATCATATGGCTGCGATGTGTCCTCGTCGATCGTCACCTGAGACACATGGAGAAGGGAAAGGAGTGGAGAAAAAGAGAGAGGTGATGACCCAGTCTACAGAGGAGCATCTTCGGACTCGTAGAACATGGAGTGAAATCGTGGAGAACAATTCGGTGGAATGTGTAATGTTACTGGAGGTCTCTCAGGTTAACGAGACCATGCATATTGAGGAGGTGAGACGAGTGGAGTTGGGTAGTGAAGTTTCGGCTGCAATAAACACTGTTATACAGTGGAAATAAATGGTATAAAATACCGACACAATGGAAATATAAACACATATGCATTATACTGCATATGTGTTTATATTTCCACTGTTATACAGAGATTCTTGGATGAACAGAATGAGGATGGGACACTACGTATGGTGTCGTATGGGGAATCTGTAGATGAGGGTGAATTTCATGAGGAGGGTAACGTGGGTGATGGGGATGGGTAACCATTGAGGATTTGTGAGGCTGTGGTTGAAGTGCACAAGGTTGAAAGTGCAGATGAGAGCATGCACATAGTTGAGGCATCACGCAAGAGAGAGGCAGGTGCTTCTGATAGTGATGATGTCCTAACACCTGCGCAAATACCTTGTAAGAAAGACTCAGTGGATGTGTCAAAAATAGTATCGGGGGGTGGGGAAGGGGCAGGGGAAAGGTGAGGCAAGGAAAGGTCATTGTGAAAAGTACACTGTGCAAAAACGTAAGGACGTGCATGGACATCGGTCAATTGGTAAGCCCCCGATAGCATTGTTACATTAAATGTAAATGGTCTAAGGACCGATGCAAAGCGCAGGATCTTTAGTGACCTTTAAAAGAGACATGGAATACAGGCCATATTTTTACAAGAGCATAATTTTAAGTATGGAAAGGATTTGTTGGTAGATGGGTATAAAGTTTATGCTGGGTATACTGTGAATCTTAATTGAGGTGCTGCTGTATTAATAGCTGAGGCCAGTCATTTTCAATTGTTACATTGGGAAGAAGGAGATGAGAGTAGTGAGGGTGGATGGGACATTGGATGGGGTACCTATGTGTTTTGTGAGTGTACACATGCCGGCGGACAGCAATAGGCGTGTTAAAGAGGATTTTGTACAGGACACACTAATTTATCATATGCGGGGGTTACCAGTTTATTCATTATTTGGAGGGGATTGGAATAATGTGATACGTAGGAAGGATGTGGAGCCGAGGGGTGCAGGGTGTGTGTTGGGGGTTCTATGGAATGTTTTAGGGGGAGCAGGCTTATAGTGGATGTAGTGAGGGGGAGGGGTGAAACGTGGAGAATACTGTACTTATGTGAGGAGAGGATATGCAGCACGATTAGAGTGTATTTATGCTTCTCCGGGGATACAGGTTGCTAACACGGAAATTATGAATGTTGTGTTTTCAGATCATAGAGGGATGGTATTGGACGTGGGATGGGGTGGTTTACCAAAGCGTTACATGAGTTATTGGAAACTTAATGTGAGCTTTTTAGAGGAGCTGGAAGATGGTGTTAGTTTTGTTGAGTGGTGGACAAATGAGTGGACCGAGGGGAGGAAGGGAGGTGATATACTACGATGGTGAGAGAAATATGTTAAACCAGGAATCCAAAGTTTTTATATGAGGAAAGGAAAGGAGGTAAGTCAATGGAAATATGGATTACAGAGTTATTTGGAGGGGTAGTTGAAACAGTGTTATGAAGGTTTTAATGGGGTATATCCTGTCCAAGAGACTGAGGGCATCAAAGCGCAATTGATGGAAATGAAGAATGCAAGATTTGATGGTGAGCGATTGAGAGGTGAGTTGGAGGATGCTTCATGGGGAGATAAGCCATTCGCCTGTGTATTATGGCGCTTAAAGATACGGCAGAGAATAATGACTATGATGAAGTTGAACGTACATAGGATGTGGGAGGGTATAAGGTGGGACAGAAGTAACTACAGAAGGTGTGAGTGGTTTTGCTGATAAGTGGTTTGAGATATACATGAGAGGGGGAAAAAGAAAGTCAGGGGACCTGAAGATTTTAGAGAAGGGGATACAGAGGAACCTGGAGTCAGCAGATAGAGCAGTGATAGAGGGGCCTATAGATGAAGAGGAAATGTGGATGGCATTAAAGGGGATGATTGTCGGAAAACACCTGGGATAGACGGAATCCCAAATGATTTTTCTTTGAGCAACTGGGAGGTTATGAAGAAATTCTTGGTGCAATTGGTGAATGAGAAGAGGGATAAGGGCTGTATGAGTATGACACAAAGAATAGGTGTTGTAGTTATGGTTCCAAAGGGGGAAGTACAGAACAGCATCCTAGATTACAGAGGTTTGTCATTAATGTGCAGGGATTATAAATTGTTTGCCAAGATTTTAGGTGATAGGTTGCATAAAGTAATCATGAAGGTTATAGATATGTGACAGATGGGTGTGCCAGGGCAAACAATGTTCAGTGGGCATTGAAAGATAAAGGATTATATAGAGGATAGTAGGATGGGCAACGGGGGTGTTCTTGCTTTGGATTGGGAGGTGGCTTATGATTGTGTAGAGAGACATTATGGACGATTATGAGGAGGATGGGTTTCAGTGAGGAAATTGTGCAGTGAGAGGAAACTTTATATAGAGGTGCAGAAATTCGAGTGCAATTAAATTGAAGGATGGGGAAGATGGTTAGTATGGGTAGGGGGCTGAGGCAGGGATGTCTCATGATTCAGATCCTATTTGCATGTCTGCAAGACCCATTATATAGGTTGATTAATGTAGCAGCGGGTGTGGGGTAGGTGAGGAATAGGGGTGCTACGGGCATAGATGGTTATGTCGATGACTCGACGGTCTTAGTGGGGGAAGAAGAGGGTTTGAAGAGTGCAGGCAGAATCGTCCATATATTTAGTGAAGCGACAGGTATGTGTGTTAATAGTGAGAAGTCGAAATTACTGAAGGTTGGATCGTGGGTGAGAGGGGAAATGGGGATTAGGAATGGATGGTAGGTGGTAGAACAGGTAAAAAATTTGAGGAGTATTATACAGAGGGGCAGCGCATGGGGCTGGTGAGACAAGTTCTGAAAGGGTACTGCAAGGGGCCTTGCGAAGGTTTGGGGGAATAAGACCGAGTGGCTTGACAATGCAACAGAGTCATTGTAGTCAATACACTCATTTATCCTAAATTGTGGCATGTGGCAGTGGTGTATCCCTTGATAGCGAAAGATGTGCAGCGAGTGCAAAGGAAAGTACTGAGTTTTATATGGGATATGGTTGTCACTGGCTGCGGTTTAATTCCTTTAGGTAGCAGACTGAAGAGCATGTATGTGAAGCATTGTCATCCGAGATTGGGTGGGGAACGTGGTGTCAGAGTGGGTGATGTGATGGAAGACGTGAGGTGGTGGTGGGGGGGGTAGGGACTTACAGGAGTGTATGAGTATGTTGAGATATTTACTACAGGTAAGAATTCCGGGAAAATATTGGCGTGTGTTTTTGGGAGGTTGGAAAGGTGCCGTAAGGTGGTGGAAGAGGAGAGTGTTTTTCCATTATATAATTGGATCACACACAAAGTGGGAGTTGTCACAGCTGCTCTTTGCTGATGACACTGTGCTCTTGGGAGATTCTGAAGAGAAGTTGCAGAGATTGGTGGATGAATTTGGTAGGGTGTGCAAAAGAAGAAAATTAAAGGTGAATACAGGAAAGAGTAAGGTTATGAGGATAACAAAAAGATTAGGTGATGAAAGATTGAATATCAGATTGGAGGGAGAGAGTATGGAGGAGGTGAATGTATTCAGATATTTGGGAGTGGACGTGTCAGCAGATGGGTCTATGAAAGATGAGGTGAATCATAGAATTGATGAGGGAAAAAGAGTGAGTGGTGCACTTAGGAGTCTGTGGAGACAAAGAACTTTGTCCTTGGAGGCAAAGAGGGGAATGTATGTTCATTCAGGGGAATGTATGAGAGTATAGTTTTACCAACGCTCTTATATGGGTGTGAAGCATGGGTGATGAATGTTGCAGCGAGGAGAAGGCTGGAGGCAGTGGAGATGTCATGTCTGAGGGCAATGTGTGGTGTGAATATAATGCAGAGAATTCGTAGTTTGGAAGTTAGGAGGAGGTGCGGGATTACCAAAACTGTTGTCCAGAGGGCTGAGGAAGGGTTGTTGAGGTGGTTCGGACATGTAGAGAGAATGGAGTGAAACAGAATTACTTCAAGAGTGTATCAGTCTGTAGTGGAAGGAAGGCGGGGTAGGGGTCGGCCTAGGAAAGGTTGGAGAGAGGGGGTAAAGGAGGTTTTGTGTGCGAGGGGCTTGGACTTCCAGCAGGTATGCATGAGCGTGTTTGATAGGAGTGAATGGAGACAAATGGTTTTTAATACTTGACGTGCTGTTGGAGTGTGAGCAAAGTAACATTTATGAAGGGGTTCAGGGAAACCGGCAGGCCGGACTTGAGTCCTGGAGATGGGAAGTACAGTGCCTGCACTCTGAAGGAGGGGTGTTAATGTTGCAGTTTAAAAACTGTAGTGTAAAGCACCCTTCTGGCAAGACAGTGATGGAGTGAATGATGGTGAAAGATTTTCTTTTTCGGGCCACCCTGCCTTGGTGGGAATCGGCCAGTGTGATAATAATAATAATAATAATAATAATTGGACACGAATCTGGGGAGCATTCAATAAGTTATGGTTGAAGTCAAGGGTGAGGGAAACTATGTATGAGTTTTTACATGGGATTTTGCCAACTAAAGTATGACTGTATCAGATGCAAATTTTGCAGTCTCCATGTTGTGTTTTGTGTGGGATGTGGGGAGGAAACGAGGGAAATAATGCCGATGGTGACACTCTTCAAATCGCTAGTGCTCCCTCACTTAGAATATTGCTCAGTGCTGACGGCCCCGTTTAAGGCAGGAGAAATATGGGAGCTGGAACAAATACAGAGATCGTTTACGGCTCACATTGAGCCAGTAAAGCACGTAAACTACTGGGAACGCCTGCAAGTCTTGAACATGTACTCATTGGAACAGAGGAGAGGTACATGATAATATATACCTAGAAGGTACTCGAGGGCTTGGTCCCAAATCTGCACACTGCCATAACAACAAACTAGAGTGAGAGATATGGGAGGAAGTGTAAAATAAACCGAGTGAGGAGCAGAGGTGCGGTGAGGACAATAAGGGAACACTGTATCAACATCCTGGGTCCATACTTTTCAACATCTTACCAGAAGATATCAGAAACACTGCAGGAACAAGTGTAGAAGCCTTCAAGAGGAAACTAGACAAGTATCTTCACCAGGTGCCAGATCAACCAGGCTGTGATGGATATGTGGGGCAGCGGGCCTCCAGCAGCAACAGCCTGGTTGACCAGGCAAGCACCAGACGAGCCTGGCCCATGGCCGGGCCCAGAGAGTAGATGAACTCTCGAAACTCTTGTAAGGTATAAAAGTACGTGGTGTATTTCTGTGAGCATATCGAGAGGGTACGTCTATGGTTTTGCAGAGTCTTGGGTATGATGGGTGGGAGTGGGTTAGTGGTACTAAGGGCAATGAGTTTGGATATAGAGGGAGTGGGACATAGTGTGAGGAGGGCAGTCAGGTATTTAGTGGCAGATTATATTTCTATATCGTGGACAATGAGGAAGGTTGGGGAGGGAGGAAAGAATAAGGGCTTTAGCTGGACATTTCTATAAAACAAAGTGTAGGAAAGAGGTAGTGTATGGACGGAGATGGGCTATCGATTTTCCAACATCGTATAGGGGTATGACTGTGAGATGGATGCGCGATTTAGTGTTGTAATGGTTAGGTGGACTAGACTCTGCATAAGAGGGTGGGGGGGGGAGAATATCTTGATTTTTAGCACTGATTTCACTGTAGTAGTGTTTTCATGGGCAGTCAATGGGAAGGGAGAGGCGGCTTACAAATTCGATTAGGTGCTATAATGTTATATTATCTTATTTTGTGTGTAAAAGAGCAAGTCTGATATTGCTCTGAAACTTGTTAATTATTTTTTATATTTTATTTAAAACTGCATATACATAATACATGTATTACATACTAACAAACCACGGTGAAAATAGTGGTACACACAGAAACTTCATTCCTCTCCAAACATGAAATTAAACACCTACTTTATAATGTAGTTAATAAAACCAACCACATCCACTTCACGTAAAACCTTCCGGACTCCAAAAAAAAAAAACACACAGGAAGATACTATCACGTTATAGAAGTACTTAGTATTGATGGCAATATATATATATATATATATATATATATATATATATATATATATATATATATATATATATATATATATATATATATATATATATATGCAATAAGATCACAGTAAACAGGTGATTTCAGAATATGCAAAACAACCACTCTGAAAGAATAGAGAAATTCCAAGCGCTTTCGTAGATGCGTGGAACAGTCTTCCCAGTGGGGTGATAGAGGCTAGGATCTTGGGTAGCTTTAAGGTGTTTTCTGAACTAAGATGCCATTGTGTTGCAGTGTCTGACAGGTTGAATATCAAAATGGTATACAATACTGAGAGGTTGGTAGGTAAGACTCACAGGCAGTAATATGGAGACCAGAATTGAACTGCATAATCTAGGTGAGGCCTTACTAATGACGTTTATAATATATATCAATGATCTTGATGAAGGAATTACTAGTGATATGAGCAAATTCGCCGATGATAATGTGAGTAGTCACGAAAGCGCTTGGAATTTCTCTATTCTTTCAGAGTGGTTGTTTTGCATATATATATATATATATATATATATATATATATATATATATATATATATATATATATATATATATATATATATATATATATAACTAATACACAACTCAGATTGGCATACAAAAAATATGCATATAGTTTTATTTGTGTGTCACGGAAACGCAGGATTAAAGAAAAACATTGTAATACTCATCATGAAAAGACTGTACAAGTAGTGTACTTGGTTAAACAGAAGCACCAGACCTAACACATGCACCACAATGTTGAATACCCAACCTACCACATCCTTGCACCACAATGTTGAATACCCAACCTACCACATCCTTGCACCACAATGTTGAATACCCAACCTACCACATCCTTGCACCACAATGTTGAATACCCAACCTACCACATCCTTGCACCACAATGTTGAATACCCAACCTACCACATCCTTGCACCACAATGTTGAATACCCAACCTACCACATCCTTGCACCACAATGTTGAATACCCAACCTACCACATCCTTGCACCACAATGTTGAATACCCAACCTACCACATCCTTGCACCACAATGTTGAATACCCAACCTACCACATCCTTGCACCACAATGTTGAATACCCAACCTACCACATCCTTGCACCACAATGTTGAATACCCAACCTACCACATCCTTGCACCACAATGTTGAATACCCAACCTACCACATCCTTGCACCACAATGTTGAATACCCAACCTACCACATCCTTGCACCACAATGTTGAATACCCAACCTACCACATCCTTGCACCACAATGTTGAATACCCAACCTACCACATCCTTGCACCACAATGTTGAATACCCAACCTACCACATCCTTGCACCACAATGTTGAATACCCAACCTACCACATCCTTGCACCACAATGTTGAATACCCAACCTACCACATCCTTGCACCACAATGTTGAATACCCAACCTACCACATCCTTGCACCACAATGTTGAATACCCAACCTACCACATCCTTGCACCACAATGTTGAATACCCAACCTACCACATCCTTGCACCACAATGTTGAATACCCAACCTACCACATCCTTGCACCACAATGTTGAATACCCAACCTACCACATCCTTGCACCACAATGTTGAATACCCAACCTACCACATCCTTGCACCACAATGTTGAATACCCAACCTACCACATCCTTGCACCACAATGTTGAATACCCAACCTACCACATCCTTGCACCACAATGTTGAATACCCAACCTACCACATCCTTGCACCACAATGTTGAATACCCAACCTACCACATCCTTGCACCACAATGTTGAATACCCAACCTACCACATCCTTGCACCACAATGTTGAATACCCAACCTACCACATCCTTGCACCACAATGTTGAATACCCAACCTACCACATCCTTGCACCACAATGTTGAATACCCAACCTACCACATCCTTGCACCACAATGTTGAATACCCAACCTACCACATCCTTGCACCACAATGTTGAATACCCAACCTACCACATCCTTGCACCACAATGTTGAATACCCAACCTACCACATCCTTGCACCACAATGTTGAATACCCAACCTACCACATCCTTGCACCACAATGTTGAATACCCAACCTACCACATCCTTGCACCACAATGTTGAATACCCAACCTACCACATCCTTGCACCACAATGTTGAATACCCAACCTACCACATCCTTGCACCACAATGTTGAATACCCAACCTACCACATCCTTGCACCACAATGTTGAATACCCAACCTACCACATCCTTGCACCACAATGTTGAATACCCAACCTACCACATCCTTGCACCACAATGTTGAATACCCAACCTACCACATCCTTGCACCACAATGTTGAATACCCAACCTACCACATCCTTGCAACACAATGTTGAATACCCAACCTACCACATCCTTGCAACACAGAATTTTTTTTTCTGTATGCACTGAAAACATGTATTAGATAATAACAAAAAACATAGTGAAAGCAGTGGTATACACAAACAGCACACCTCCCTATACATGAAAATAACTTACATTGCAATACATCCCCCCACAAAAGAAAACCACATCCCCTCTACGTAAACCTACCAGACTCCCACTATACAAGACCATACATGACATTATATCATAACTAAAACTATAATAACAGAATATACTTACACATACATGTATATATATATATATATATATATATATATATATATATATATATACATACATACATACACATATACACACCTATATATATAAAAGGAAAACCCAAAATACAATAATTCAAGTAGGGATATATAATATATATATGTTGTTGTGCTTGCGTTTTACAGAAACGCAAAACCAAAAAAATTGCAATACACATTACAATTAGTATAAAAAGTTTAACCATGGTTCAAAACATAAACACCATATCTAACACATGCATAACATTGAAACCGACACCTACCACATCCACACAACAGAGAACATTTTTTTTTATTAATTTGGGAGAACAATATACATGAAAACCAAATGACAACAGCAAATCACAATATGCTATGCAACAAAACGAAAAAAAAATTAAGTTTTACCATTCAAGAGCATGCAATTGGCATATAAACCACAATTATAGAAACCCCATGAAAAACCCTACTGCAGTTCAAAAGCCCAGAGGCAAGCAGAAAGCCCGCATTTCCAGATCCCATGAAAAGAACCATCCAACAAAACCCATCACTAGCACACTCATCAAACCTCATCCAAACGCAGGAGTCAGACCCATCTAACATGATAGGAACCATTCAGAACCCCCCCCCGCTCCCCCTCCACACGCACATCCTTCTTATTGGCTCTACTATGATAATCCCAGATTCCACTTCCAGACACGTATGCACCACCCCCACTCATACCTAAGAAACGCCACTATAAACGAACCTACCAAGGGGAAAAAGCCAAAACCGAGGAGCTCAACCCTGATCGGTCTACCCCACCCCTAACCTCAGTAACCCGTTCACAGTCAGGTGGCGATACCCCTCGGGGAAACTGGTCATCCAAGTCCTTCCATATAAAAACCTATTTCTACAAACTGTCCTGTAGACACGTGCTTCAAGCGCTCTCACTCTACAAACCCCACCAACCTCCCGCATACTCCAAGAAACAAACAAAAAATCCGCCACCACATACATAACGGCCCTCCTAACGTCCGCTGGGACCCCTCCCACATCAAAAGTTAATTAAGGCCCTTAGAGACGATATACTATGCCCCCCCCACCAGATGGAAACCCCCACTAACCACTCCCTTATAATTCCCAATGTTTCACAAAAATAAACTGCATGGAATGCCCTCTCCTCTTCCCCACAGCATTGACAAGTTCCCTCACTCACATAACCCATCCTACATAACACTGACTTGGACGCCAGAATTCCCATGAAAAACCTGTCGACCAGTTCCCTTACCCTAAGGGTCAGCCGAAGCTTCCAAAAATCCTCCCAAATACCCCGCCAATCATACATAGGATAATTGCTTATACCCTGCACCACCACCCCATGACTTCCCACCTTCTCCAAATGGCTCACCTGAATCTTCCTCGCATCCTGTGCCACAGCAGAAACCTCACCATATCCTCACACATCAACAAATCCTTCCTTCCCCCACCATTTTCGTACATCAACCATAACCTCTCCTACCCTTTTACCCTATTCCCCACTCACTCTGAGGAATCTCTGTTTTACGTAGACCACCTTTACTCGAGTCTCCTATGGGATGAGGCCCAATCCTCCCTGCCAAACGTTCGTCATCACTACTACCCTCTTTAACCATGACCTTCCATAACCTCAGACATATCGAAAGACTCTCCTCAGCAGTTTCTTAATATCAACTGACCTCAGTGGAAACACCTCCGCCACTCCCCACACATTACTAAAAACGAGGGTGTTAACCACCATCACTCTCTGCTGCACAGTAATCCCCCCAGCAAACCTCTAAGCCTACCCAAAGCCCGACCTACCACTACCTCCGAATTCACCCTCTGCACCACCAGGACATCCGCCAAGTATACAATCCTACAAATTCGAAGACTATCCACAACAAACCACCCATACGCCTCGCCTAAGCCCCCCACCCAGGATCCTACCTCGAGCAACCTAGACTTTGCTCCATTAACTCGCATGCCCATCACTGCCCCAAACATTTCAATCACTCTACCCACGTTTTGTAAACCTACCTCCTCATCCACCAAAATCGTGGTGTCGTCCACATAGCCCACAATCCCCGCACCACTACCCCATCCCTCACCCTTCTCCCGAACCCCTCCCTCAATAAGCCTGTAAAAAGGGTCCTGTATACATGCAAAGAGAATTTGGGACAGGGGACATCTCTGTCTCAAACCCCTCTCCATCTGCACTGGCAAACCCAACCTGCCATTCACTTGTACCCAAACCATGGCAGACGAATACAATGTGGAGACCAATCGTACAACCTCCTCCCCGAAACCCTGTTGTGGGGAGGGTGGTGTTTGAGTCTCAGTTTGGGTTGCCGGGTAGGTAAATGGTTGAGGGCAATGGGATCATAAAGGGGTTCATGGAGGACATGGAAGGGGGCAGAGGGGCATTGTTGGCATTGGATTGGCAAGGGGCTTATGACAGGGTGGAAAAAGGGGCTTTGCAGGATATTCTCCTCAGACAGGGGTTTGGCGAAGAAATAGTGGGGTGGGTGGATTCATTGTACTCAGGAGCGAAGGTAAGGGTGCAAATCAATAGGTGTGTGGGGGAGGGAGTCAACATGGAGTGGGACCTTCGGTAGGGTTGTCTAGTATCACAACTTTTGTTTGCATGTGTTCAGGATCCTTTTGATAGGATGGTGGAGGATCGTCTAAGGAATGGGGGGTAAGTTGGTGTGCAGAAGCCTTGGCCTGGCTTGGTGGGCTATGTTGACGATACAACTATTCTGGTGTGCGAGGAGACACGGTTAGAAGTTTTAGGGGAAGTTGTACACATGTTTGGGAGAGCTACTGGGATGAAGGTAAATCTGGAGAAGTCATAATGCTAATGGGGCTGGGAGAGTGGGCAGGGAGATTAGAATGGGGATGTGATGTCGTGCAGCGTCAGAATGAGAGTCTGAAAATCTGTGGTGTCATATATGAGGCTGACCTGAGTGCTGCAAGGGTCAATAATTTAAATAGGATGGTGGAACAGGTGCAGCAATGTTTGGGAATGCTGCGACCTCACCATTTAACCCTTAGGCAAAGAGCAATTGTCATCAATGTATTACTATATAGAAAAGTCTGGTTTGTTTTGGCAGTGATGCCGTTAACAGGAATGGCGATCACGAGTATTCTTAGAATGGTGTTCAAATTCTTGTGGGGTTCAGGGTGCAACTGGTTGTGAAGGGAGGTAGTGACATTGCCGGTATGTAAGGGAGGGTTGGGTTTGTTGGACTTGAGAAAGCGTGGGAAATGTGTGTTCATTAAGAGGGAAGTGATGCGTGCAGGTGGATGGAGGGGAAGGCAGCTAGATAAGGTACATGATCACCTGTGGAAATGGTATGGGAGAGCGGAAATGAAGGAATGTGAAAAAAGTGTTATGTGCCTTAGTGTTAGCCAGGGAACTGGGAAAAGTATAGGTAGGAACTTTGTGTAAATTGTTAGAGGGACATGTTGTGGTGTCGGTTGAAGGGATCTACCCCATGTATGCATGGGATGTAATATGGCAAAGATTTAGTAAATTAAGGGTACGACCTAGGGCCCATGAGGTTATGTATCGTTTCCTACATGGTATATTGGCAACAGGAGCGATGCTCCGAGATAGGAGGGTCATCGAGGGTGAGGGTGTAGCAGATGCAGTGGGGAAGAGACTGTATCATGTCTATTTTTGTGAAGGTTTGGAGCGCATCAGGGTATGGATGAGTAGGGTAGTGGCTAGGGTGGGGGATCAAGTTGTGTCGGTATTGCGAGCGTTGAGTCTTGATATGAGTAGGGTGGATGAGGGTGTGGCAAAGGGTTTAGCATATATAATCGTGGACTACATATATGTTTTGTGGGGTATGAGAGGAAAGGAGGGTGGGGAAGTGCTGAGGAGGATTTTGGCCGCAATGTTTTATCAAACTTTGTGTCGCAATAGAGGCATATATGGGAAAAGGTGGGGTGAAGTTTTTTCCAAAGGCTATAGAGGACTAATAACAGGGAATTTAAGGGCATTATAATGGGTTTTTAACTGCCGGGGTGAGTATGTTGGTAAAAGGGGGTGAAGAGTCAAGGGTATTCGATGGGCTGACCTCCTCGGGTGTGAAGTGATGGGTGGATGGGTGTGACTGGAGGTATACTTGTGAAACTGGATGTGATGGTGTGAAAGATCTATTTTGTTTAGTTCTCTTGTTGGGGAAGGTATAAATGACAGTTTAAATATATAACATTTATAAATATATAACATATAAAATATGTAACATGAATTTTTTCTTTGGTAGCGAATTATGTCCCGCTTGTACTGATCTTGCAAGTGAATTTTAACTTGAGAGGGTTTTCCTTTCACTATGTTCCTTGAAACATTGAGTTTTTTTTTGCAATTTATATAACGTGTTCCTACATTTTTTTGAAGCAATTACCTATTATGTAATCATGTGTGAATAAGGATTAGTAACCTAAATTAATATTCATTGTATATTTATTTGTATGTAATACTAGTTAGGCACGTGCTAGAAGGCACAGCGAAAGTAAAGTCTGGTGGAATGTGTGTTAAGTTTTGGTATGTTGGTATGTGGCGTGTTAGATGTTGTAAGAAGTTTGGTATGGTGTTGTTATCTTACCACCAACTAATGGTAAATACTCATTAAGTTTTTGATGAGGTCAGGGTATGACCCTAAATTAGGATAATTAATGGTATGTATCTTAGAACGGTGATTGTAAATATTTAAGTGGGAAGAAATGTCAGCTGTGGCTACACTGGCAATAGTAATTATTGTAAAAGGAGGGGTTTGTAGGATATGTTGTGGGTTGCGTATTTGGTTGTAATATGGCCATTATCTATAGTGTTTATTTTCTGTACTGGGATTGTGTAATAGAGGTAATGGAGGTAATTGTTAATATCCAGTATACTCTTATACATCCTTCTGGGCCCACTTGCACCTCCTCACTCGACAACTGTACTGTCAACGGGCTGTGTGTTTCATGAATCACCACATCCCCCTCCGACTCCACAGGAGGAGCAATCACCTCTTCACTCCTCGTGCGACCATGCCCTCCTCCTTGCCTCCGTTCTTCCTCAGGCATCGTTTTCTCATGTGCAGGTGCTCCGCCTCTTGCCGGCCCAGGAGCCGTATTTCGCTTGCCACAATCTGCCGCCATATGGTCATATTCGCCACACAGTCGGCACGTACGCCTCTGCCCGGCATACGCCACCTTTACCTGGGTTTTAAACTCCTAGAGATATACATACAAGGGTATAGGATGTCTCACCGTCATCTTGAGATTGAAAGTACCCTCCGGAAATCCTGCGTAAACTCCTTTTGCCCATTTTCCAGGTTGGGCTAGATGTACAGTCCCATATCTTTCGAAAACACTTCTGATATCTGCTTCATCAGCCTCAAAAGACACATTGCGGAGCTTGATCCACGAATAATGTCTTGATACATCCGTCAACCTGACCCTCACTGCCGGTGTTACGTTAATGCTGACATCTTGGTAACCATCCACCAAAGCCTCGTACACTTGAGCTGTTAGCATTTTCACGAATATTCTATAAACACCATTTAGTGCCACTCCATACAAATCCCCGTCTCTGATGCTGTATGTCTCTCTTATAATTTTGGGCAATAACTCCTCGACTGACGTAGGCGTTAAAGCCCCAATAATGAGCTCAATGCCCACAGTATTCACTCTCTGGTGCATACCTAGCACCATATTGTTTTCTGAGTAGCTCGTCTGGGTAAACAGTAGAGGGGTGCAAAGCACGACAGCACTCTACGTCATCCAGGCAGCGAATGGCATAATTATCATCAGTGGTATTACCAATCACAAGTGGTTCCTTACATACACCAATGCCTCGTATACTTGAGCTGTTAGCACTTTCACGAATATTCTATAAACACCATTTAGTGCAACTCCATACAAATCCTCGTCTCTGATGCTGTATGTCTCTCTTATAATTTTGGGCAATAACACCTCTACTGACGTAGTCGTTAAAGACCCACTAATGAGCTCAATGCCCACAGTATTCACTCTCCAGTGCACACCTAGCACCACATTGTTTTCTGAGTAGCTCGTCTGGGTAAACAGCAGAGGGGTGCAAAGCACGACAGCACTCTACGTCATCCAGACAGCGAATGACATAATTATCATCAGTAGTATTATCAATCACAAGTGGTTCCTTACATATACCAGCATGAAGGGTATCGTTCCCTATCAACAAGTCCACTGACCTGATGGGAAATACACCACTGGATGTACCCACTGAAATATAACCAGTATAATAGCTTGTTTCAATGTAAACTTTGTGCAGAGGTACTTTTATAACAGCCCCACCATAGGCTTCCAACAATACATCTATCTTGGAATAGGTATCATCAGTTATGGGCAGTACATTTTCTCTCAATAACGTGAGATAACTGCCAATGTCTCTGAAAGTAATTATCACAGTTAGATGTGATTTGTCAAGTCCTACTTTGCCTCTCGATAAGTAAGGACTCATTGCTGAATGAATCTTTTCGTCAGATACACTTTCTGACGCTAGTCATCTATTCTGAGTAATATCTAAAACAGTGGAATCAGAGGTATTACTAGGATTTTGGTGCCTTTGTTGCATGGAAGAGGATACGACTTGTGTGGGGGCGCCAGCCGCACGACCGCTTCTCGTATCTCTTTCTAACTTATAGCAATACTCTCTAGCATATCCTTTTCTGTTACAATAGGTACATTTAACTTTCTTCTCGGTATCAGACTTCTGTCTAACCTCAGAGACAGATTCAGGATTGTGAGTTTTTCCTGGTAAAGGTACAAGAAGTTACAGTAGTGTGTACATCAGGCCGGCACTTTTCAGGTGATTTAGGTTGCCAACTTTTAGGACAATTTTTAGTTACCTTGTTTCTGTGTGTTTTAGTACATACAAGTTTGTGAGAAATCTCGTAATTGTCTGCTAATGCTGCAGTTTCCAGAATATCTGATGCAGTATGATCGATCAGATATTCTTGTATGTCCACAGACATACAGTTGTTAAACTCTTTGTGAAGTAACAACTGAACCAGACTTATAATTACTGCACTTAGCGGCTCTGCACCACCTCTCAAATGCAACTTTTTTCTCACGAGCAAACTCTACAGAAGTTTGATCTTGTCGTCATTGTAACGTACGAAATGCACATTGATAACTTACAGGTAACAAGTTATATGTCTCTAGAATAATTTCCTTGACAGCATCATAACTAATATACTTGGCAAATGGTAAAGCAGCAGTACAAGTTAGAGCTCTTCCTGTCAAAGCTATGTGTAACAAGGTAGCCCAGTGCTTACGTGGCCAGTTCATAGCACGTGCCTGGTTCTCAAACACATCAAAATAGGTGTCTAAGTCACTCTCAAAAAACTAAGGAAACATTGAGGCAGCTTTCAGCACATTAAATGTGTCCTGTGTTGTACTAACAGGTTTATCAACTTTGTCAGATCTTTAAGTCTGTTGTCTTCCAAGACGAACATTTTCTCTCTGGAAATCTTCTTCGTTCAATTTCCTCTGTGCCTCTATTTGTGCAGTCTGCAACATAATGAGGCATTCCATCCTTTCAAATTGTTCCTCAGAGATAGGACCAGTAGGTAACGGAGGAGTGGGGAAATTAACATGTCTTTCTGGATGGTCCTTAGGACAGACACCTTGTCTAGCCATCCCTAGAGTGTCTAGATCTGGTCTAGGATAAGTAGATACAGGTGTAGCATACACAGTACTAGTATGAGGCTGAGTCATACTACCAGCTACACTCTGTACTATTTTATTAGTCAGGCGGGAAGGTGTGACCGTGAACGGAGTTACACTAGGCTCAGACATTTCTGCCGTAGTTGCTCTCTCTTCTACGAAATCAAATAGAGTCATACTTTCTAATAGCGACACTATGCTCTCTGTATCTGAATCATAATCAGACATCTCTGCATGAGCAGGAAACAATATAGCTTTAATTAATGCTCTGACAGTTTCTGTGGTGTAATTCCTGTTATACGTCACACCGAGATTTTTGGCTACTCGCCAAAACATCTGACGAAGTCAGAGTATCAATTAACTGTTTCACTTTGACATACATCACGAAAATAAGCACATTATGAGTGATTATAGGAAACTATAATCCTAATAGGAGTTTTATTGTTGGTTGTCCTAGAGCTAGAGCTCATAAACAGTATTTCCATCTCCTTGGATCAAGAGACTCAGTCAAATACATACATCCACCTATTATATTGTACAAGACTAAACTCAAAGTCTTCAGATTAGGAAAGTACTCAAAGTGTTTGACCACAGAGTTACTAGTGTGTCAAACTGGACAATTTCTCCAACACCTTGAATCAAAAGAATCCCAGACAGGCCCCCATTTGTTACAAAAAATGCGATTTCTAGTAAATACTAGAAAGGACTGCCCTTCTAGCATCCAGCCTGTTACTGGGTTTTTGTAACAAGTAGTCAGTATCCTGGTCCAATTATCCACTAGAATTCAATAAGATTCAATAGTGCTTCAGGATTACAACTGGTAGGCTACTAACTAAAGAAATTAACATTTAATAAGTTTTTTAATAACAAAGTTGTCTAGGCATTTATTATCAAAGTAAATTTATCAAAATAATCACTTCTCTCATGAACAGTAGTATTGTGCTGAAGGCACATATCACATCTTTATGGCTTTTAAGTATTGTCTGGTACATTGTTAGTATTTAAGAACATGATATTAATATGTACAAGTAAGTTTGTGTGTGTGTGTGTAAGTGCTCTAAGTAGTTGGCTATGTCTCAAGAGTCGACTAGACTTAACCAGTGACTGACTAAAAGTCCTCACATAAACTAACATCTTGACCAACCTGGCAACCAGAACAGTTTGCTTGAACAATAAAGCGACTGTTAAGCCGAACAGCAATATAACAAGCAACAGCGACACAGAATCAGGAACAACGAGATAATATAATGACACTAAGTAGGGACCATCGGCAGATCCTCCACAAAAGTCACAAAACTCCCATACTACTGAATCTAAGTTCAGCATTAGAAAATCCCCGACTGTGACAGTGCACAGATACCAGTACAAATTAGGTCGGAAGCTACAGTGACACACAAACTCAGTACAACGTCGAAAATCACTAAGTCTAGGATATGTTCTCTGAACAGAGTTACACAGAACCAGCAACAAGAAAGCGACAGAGACGATCTTCCAACAAGGGCCCACAAGGGAGAGCAGTAGAGGGACCTCTTGTTAGAAGCAACGTCAAACAGACAATCGGCCCTGCAGGCCAGGCAGACTACTCCAGGTGAGGTGTGATAAGAACATAAGAACATAAGAAAGAAGGAACACTGCAACAGGCCTACTGACCCATGCAGATTAGACCAATGACCCACCCACCGGATTATCCCAATGACCCACCCAGTCTGGCCATCCCCACTCAAGGATGGAGCACTGTACCAGACCCAGCAGCACAAGCTAGTCATGTCCAACTCACATCCACCCACACCCACTCATGTATTTATCTAATCTATTTTTAAAACTACACAACGTTTTAGCCTCAATAACTGTACTCAGGAGCTTGATCCACTCATCCACAACTCTATTACCAAACCAGTGCTTTCCTATATCCTTCCTGAATCTGAATTTTTCCAACTTCAAATCATTGCTGTGAGTCCTGTCTTGGCCGGAAATTTTCAACACACTATTTACATCCACTTTATTTATTCCTGTTTTCCATTTATACACCTCGTTCATATCCCCCCTAATTCTACGCCTCTCGAGAGAGTGCAGATTCAGGGCCCTCAGTCTATCCTCATAGGGAAGATTTCTGATACATGGGATCATCTTTGTCATCCTCCTTTGTACGTTTTCCAGAGCATTTATATCCATTCTGTAATACGGTGACCAGAACTGAGCAGCATAGTCTAAATGAGGCTTAACCAAGGATATATAGAGTTGAAGAACAACCTGAGGACTTCTATTATTTATACTTCTAGATATGAAGCCAAAAATTCTGTTAGCTTTATTGCGAACACTAATGCAATGTTGTTTTGGTTTTAGATTACTGCTAACCAGAACTCCTAAATCCTTTTCGCAATTGGTAGTATTAAGATCTACATTATTTAGTTTATATGTGGCATGGTTATTTAACTGTCCAACATTTAGAACTTTGCATTTGTCAATATTAAACTGCATCTGCCACTTCTCCGACCATTGCGTCAGTCTATTCAAATCATCCTGGAGTGCTCTAATGTCCTCATTAGAATGAATTGGACGGCCTATTTTGGTGTCATCAGCAAATTTGCTGATGTCGCTATTTATTCCCTCATCAATGTCGTTTATGTAAATTGTGAACAACATCGGGCCCGACACTGACCCCTGAGGAACACCGCTTGTGACGGGCCCCCATTCTAATTTCTCCCCATTTATGCAAACTCTCTGCTGTCTATTTGTCAGCCATGCCTCTACCCAGGAAAAAATTTCTCCTCCTATTCCGTGTGCCCTAAGTTTCCTCAATAGCCTCTGGTGTGGAACTCTATCGTAAGCCTTACTGAAGTCCATATACACAATATCATATTCATTACCATGATCTACCTCCTCAAACGCCTTAGTGAAAAAAGTTAGTAAATTCGTAAGACAGGAACGCCCCTTTGTAAAACCGTGTTGAGATTCATTAATCAATCTGTGCCTGTCGAGATGGCTACAAATTGCTTCGGCAATTATTGATTCCATAAATTTTCCCACTATGGAGGCAAGGCTTATTGGTCTATAGTTCGAAGCCAAGGACCTGTCACCTGCCTTGTAAACAGGTATTACATTTGCCATTTTCCACTTATCAGGCGCTATGCCAGTTTGTAGTGATATGTTAAAAAGATTAGCCAAAGGTATGCTAAGTTCCTCTTTACATTCCTTTAACACCCTTGCAAACAGTTCATCAGGGCCTGGGGATTTGGTAGGTTTTAGTTTCTCTATTTGTTTGAGGACCATGTCACTAGTTACCGCAAACGAACATAGTTTATTATGTAGATGAATGGTTCAGAGAACCGACATGTTGATAAATTAGACACATGTGCAACTCTTGGGTATCTTTATCAATAAAGATACCCAAGAGTTGCACATGTGTCTAATTTATCAACATAGTTTATTATCATTCTGTTCTATGTAATCTATTATTTCAGGAATATCGCTAGTATTTTCCTGGGTGAAAACTGAGAGGAAGTAGGTATTTAGAATTTCACACATATCCTTATCACTGTCAGCGATCTGACTAGAGTTACTCTTAAGTGGGCCAATCTTGTCCCTAATCTTACTTCTGTATACCTCAAAGAACCCTTTTGGGTTAGTCTTTGAATCCCTTGCGACCTTAGCCTCATAATCCCTTTTTGCTTTTGTTATTCCCTTTTTTATTTCTTTAATTGAATATATTGATTTCTTAACTGCCCATCCTCTCTTTTGATACGCCTATATATGCCTCTCTTTTGACCAATGAGATGTTTTAATCTATTGTTCATCCATTTGGGATCATTTTTGTTAGATCTAATTTCCCTAATCGGAACAAAAGTTGTCTGGGCAGCTGGAACTATGCTCTGAAAAACGTCATATTGGCAACCAAGATCACCTACCTGACCCATAGTCAGGACATCCCAATTTAGCCCACCCAGGAAATTTTTCAGTCCCATGAAGTCGGCCAAGCGAAAATCTGGGACAGAGATTTGATTGCAGTTATCTGGGTAATTCCATGATATATTGAAACTAAGTGATTTGTGATCACTTTCCCCAAGCTCATCATTAACCTCAAGATTAATTAGTGAATCGTTGTTGGCAAGAACAAGTCAAGCAGAGTGTTTCCTCTAGTTGGCTCTGTCACAACCTGTTCTAAAAAGCAATCCTGAACCGTATCAAGAAAGTCACTAGACTCAAGATTTCCTGTCATATTGTTCCAATCAATTTGTCTAAAGTTAAAATCTCCCATTATCACAACATTTTCATATCTAGATGCATTATGAATTTCGTACCATATCAGCTTACTGCACTCCCTATCAAGGTTTTGGGGCCTATAAATCACACCCAAATTTTATTTGTTACTTCCCTCGAGAAACTGTAGCCAAACCGATTCTGTGTTCGATGTTTCTAATCTTATATCATGTGTAAGACAACAATTTAAATTTTCTCTGACATACATCGCCACGCCACCCCCCTTCCTGTTGACCCTATCAGTGTGGAATAGTTTATAACCCTGTATGTTGCATTCAGAAGGCATTTCTCTATCTTTCAGGTTGAACCAGGTCTCTGTTATACCAATAATATCTATATTACCTACACTTGCAAGTAATTTTAGCTCATCTATCTTATTTCTTAAAGTCCTACTATTTGTATAGTAAATCTTTAGGGAGCTAGTCACTCGTTGCACTCTACTATCTCTCTTTGTTCGTTGATCAATTGATTTGCCATTACTAGCAACTTCATTTTGAATATTGTCTTTTAAACATATCCCTGAGGTATCCCGGTAATAACTGCTGTTTTTAACCCTAATGCTGCAACCTGATTATTTCCCACAAACACCCATACCTCTATAATCTATCAGTTTAAATTCCTAGACAAGTCATCAATTTCCCTCTCAATTGAATTGGCTAATGCAACTACTCCATCCCCAGAGAGATGAACCCCATCCCTTGCATACATATCACGTTTGCCAAAGAAAAGGTCCCAGTTATCAATGAATATTATTGCAAGTTCCTTGCAGTACCTGTCTAGCCAGCGATTTATACCAATTGCCCTAGACATCCATTCATTGCCCACTCCCTTTCTAGGCAAGATGCTACATATGACTGGGATCCCTCTCTTAGACCTAACTACTTCTATGGCTGACCTGAACTAATCCAGCAGCTCCTCTCTCCTGCCCTTCCCAATGTCATTACCCCCAGCACTAAGACAGATAATTGGCTTGTTCCCATTACCTGCCATAATATTGTCCAACCTGCTGAATATGTCGCCAACACCAGCTCCAGGAAGACACACTCTCTGTCTGACCTTTCTGTCTCTGTTACAAAATGCATGGTCCATATAACTTACCTGAGAATCGCCTACTATTAAAATATTCTTACCTTGATTAGCAGGGTAATCAGTGGTACCTTCAACTCACTAACCACTGACGTACACTCGTCTTGGAGAACAGAGAATCGACTTCCTACCTTCACATCTTCTCTATTAACTCTCCTCATCTTCCTTCTTCCTGAACTGTGAACCACTTGCCACTTAAAGCAGCTGCCACTCTCACTGCTGGTGACCATTCCTACCTTACCAGCTAAATCCTTCTCACACTCGCTCCCAAATTCGTCTATGCAAAGCTTCAGCTTCCTATTTTCCTCCTGAAGAAGTAGAATCTCCTTCTTCAACACATGAACCTGGGTTTCTAAAGCACTACAACAAGCCATGGCATGGGTAACAGCCCATGCTAACTCCCAAGAGCTTGGCAGGTATGACCGCACTTGACCACTGACTTCAGCTTACTGATCACGTGACTCTCCGTGGACTGCTGCTACCCAGCAACACAGAAGCTGGCAGCGTAACGAGCGAAGCGACTGTTAGACAGGGCCGTCAGCTACTAAACACTCGAACTATGAACACTGAATAATATATAAATATAACATCCTACCTAATAATATAACTAAGTCAAATAATAATATAAAGCAATATATTTATGATTTAGCTAATATCGCATATATAAGCAATATAAAATTATATGAACAGGTAATATACATTATATACATTGTGATCCATTCAGGGGTCACAACAGTGGGCAAAAACGCATGATGTCCTAATCCACTGGACCATATGATCCTGAAGAGTAGGGCATCCAGCGGAACTTGATGCTGTACTCCTTACCCAAGGGCACACGATGGTGTGGATGACTCTAGGCTAATTTCATTCTAGTTCCTGTTTGGTGTACTAGTTCAACGAGTAGTGTTTTATATTATTGTGACCACGAACGAGTGGTATTGTGTTCTCTAAAGAAAGAAATCCGAGGTACATTTCCGAGCTGAGATAAGATTAAAGATCATCCCAAGGAAGTGCCTGAGGCCATGGAATGACCCACTACAATTACATCACTTCTTCAAACACACACCATCACCACCTGAGGCCATGGAATGACCCACTACCATTACATGACTTCTTCAAACACACACCACCACCACCTGAGGCCATGGTATGACCCACTACCATTACATCGCTTCTCGGCCTTTTGGCTAAGATCAAAGTGTAGTAAGTATCAGTGTCCAGCAGACCTTGTTGGAGGGTGGGTGAACATCTCTCTTGATGCATGAACATCACTTTTTCTTACAGTAAATAGCTACTCAAGGAATTGTCTTCAGTAGTGGTATTTGACAGTTTGTTCCACTCATTAACTTGTACAATAGTGAAGTACCTTGATGCTAGTGAAGCACTTTTGATCCAAGAAATTGAACGTACCCTTCCCTTGGATGAAACCTGATTACCTCATTACCAAGGATGTAGGAATGAAGGTTGTGCACATAAAGCCTAGACCAACGTGAGAACAGGTAATTTGTGAAATGCTTGATGCTCTAAAACGATGGTTCTGATTAAGCAAAGGTAAATGCAAGATAACATCAGGATGATTCACCCTTCACTTCAGTGGCACTTGAATTGGCTTCTCTCCCAGGAGAATGCCGATGCTGCTGTCGACGTCCCCCATCGGCCAGCGGAGAATGGCAGTGCTGCTGTCGACATCTCCCATCGGCCAGCAGAGAATGACGGTGCTGATGTCGACATCCCCCACCGGCCAGAGGACGACGATATCCAACCCCAACGAGATGTTAACCGTCTGATCATCCGCCTCCCACCTCCTAAACCCTTTAGGTGCACTGAAAACTGCTCATGGTCAAGTGCCAGCACCATGTGGACCAACCTTCGACAGTCACTGGAGCGACACCTTCTGGCCATACATGAAGTGATCATTCTTTCACACTCATATATATGTGCTGGCTATAACATCGTTCTGGGAAATCGTTCAACGTTACATAGATGTCCCAGGAATAGACAGTTGAGAATGGAGCCCTAGAATTACAACACCAACATCGCCTGCATTTTAGGTGCGAGGACAAAGGCTGCTATGAGGCACTCCCATCGAAAACCGGACTAAAGAACCACAAGGCCGCCCATCATCGACAAGCTGCAAGAGAGGCCCAATGGCTCCGGCTCCACATTGGCGTTCGACAGCCCAGAATTCCACCACCAGTGGAGCACCCTCGGCCAAGAACACCACAGATGGAGCACCCTCGACCACAAACTTCACTACAGGTGGAGCGCCCTTAGCCACAAACTCCACGGGTGGAGCACCCTCAGCAGCACGACAGATCACCGCCTTCTTTAGCCCTTTCCCCCCTGCCTCCCACCCCAACTCCTCTCCTTCCATACACTAATGTACCTAGGAGAGAGACCCAGGCAGAATCCCCACCCCGGTCTGGCTCCTCACCACCATCCTCTCCTGCACTTATCTCCCTTCCTCACACCACCCCTGAGTCCTCTTCCATCCCACCTTTATGCACACCCTCTCCCCCACCTGTCCATCCACCCTTACCACTCTCATTGCAGGTACCATCACCACCTCTATCCCCTTCGTTTGTAAATGAGACTGCCTCCCCAGCTGCAATGTCCAGGCCCATTGACCACACACAGCTGCCAGGAGTGGACCATCAGGATACAAGCCAGGGAAACGCTGACCACGACGATGCAGAAGGGGAATGAATCGTAGAGCCCTTTCTCGGCCCTTTGCTTGAAGTTCTACACTACCCGACTGGGATAGGTTTGTAGAGCTAACACGAGAGGTGATGGAGGAGGTACAGCAGGCTAACTCCATAACAGGTCAACAAAATAACCCACCTAATAGACTGGGAACAATTGATGTAAACGACTGCAAGGCAATACAGCGATTATACAGGATTAATAGAAGAAGAGCTGTGTGCTTAATAACTACTGGTGAAGGCAGTCGTTGCAGCTTAGCCAAGGAAAGGATAGAGGAACACTTTTGTCAGATCCAGGGAGAGTATGTAGACCCCCTGGATAACCCAGCACTTGTGGAGGCAATTCCTATCCCAACCTACGAGAGACCAACTCTCCAAGTCAACCCATTCACAGAGAAGGAAGTAGCAACATGACTATCCAAGGCGGAAAATACTGCCCCAGGTGATGACCGCATTACTTACAGGAACTGGCAGCAGGTAGACCCAGGTGGTCGAGTTATCACGGCAATATTTAATATATGTCTACGTGAGGGTCGCATCCCAGAGGACTGGAAGTCTTCCCACAAAACACTGAATAGGTTAGGGCAGACATCATAACTGAGTCCTACTTTGCATTGTGTAACACTATTCATCTAATGAACATGTTGTAAAACTCACTGCAGCATTTTTCGAAAATAAAATCTGTTCTTATCAGCTTAATATCTGATATGATTGTAGACAGCCTGTACTGTCTGCACAGACAGCCCATGCTGTCTGCCAGCTTAGTTCATATTTCGCGTCATGCAAGTGCTGCCCTCTGTAGCCAGGCCTCTTGGTGGCCACGTCTGCCTGCCTGCCCATGCCTCTTTCTCACTCACACAGCGGCCTAGCAGGAAGACACAAGGCCTCCCAGCTCTCTCTCGTGGGATGGCCCTGCCCGGGCCATGGGCACAAACACACAAGCCTGTGTAACCCACCTACGACTTAACAATAAAGTAAGAAGCCTCCGAAGACATATCATTTCAACTACCCGCTTGCAGCACATACCAAATAAGCCCGTTATAAATGGTGACAGTGGTGCTTGCAGCAGTTGTGTTTGCCTGGAGAGAGGGAGGAGGAGGTATGAAGTCATCTTCACTTCATCACCCTACACAAGAAGCATCCATCTCTCAACAAGTTATCCTGATGTCGTGTCTGTACGTTTGAGCATCCAGACACAGGTACAAGCAGGATCCAGCCGAAATTTGCCGAAATTCTCCGAGAATTGTAAGTGACCCCACGCTACAGCATCCCACGCTACAGCGTCCCACGCTACAGTGTCCCACGCTGTTTCTCAAGTCACGTGTTCAGCGTCACTTGTATGCTGTTGTTGTTGTTCAGCTCATCACAGCTGTTTCAGCAAGCCAGAGGTGAGTTTTGTGGTGATTTCTGCGTCCAGTGTGAGCTTCTCCACGTGTTTGTGGGTGGGGGAGGAGAGGAGAGGAAGTGGCTGTTCCTCACCTTGCCCATGCTCGCCCTACTCACGCTCACCCGTCTACCATACACCACTCACCACTGCCCACTCCCTCTGCTGTGTTTTCTGCTGTTTTCCATGTGAATTCATTGCCAGAGCTGTGTATCCGAGTGCCCGAGGCCACTCGAAGCTACGTGGATCAGCATGCCATGTAGATCACACCACATGGATCACGACGCCACGTGGGTGTGGGCGATGTCACGTAGACCATGAGCTACGTGAGTTACCAGATGTCCCAGGCCTCATGCTGTGGTCTGCTGCCCACATCACATTGACATCACCTACAATGCTGCCCGACTTCATGACGTCACGCTGTCTGCCTGACGTCACCTCGAGATGTCTGCTGACATCACCTCGAGATGTCTGCTGACGTCACCTCGAGATGTCTGCTGACGTCACCTCGAGATGTCTGCTGACGTCACCTCGAGATGTCTGCTGACGTCACCTCGAGATGTCTGCTGACGTCACCTCGAGATGTCTGCTGACGTCACCTCGAGATGTCTGCTGACGTCACCTCGAGATGTCTGCTGACGTCACCTCGAGATGTCTGCTGACGTCACCTCGAGATGTCTGCTGACGTCACCTCGAGATGTCTGCTGACGTCAGTGCTGCTGACGTCATCACGCCTGACATCACATGATGTCACATCGAGTGTTTCTAGTAATTATTTTAATATTGTCGAGAAGATTGAGAGAAGATATATGTCATGTTAATTAATTCCTCTCAGTCAGTGTTCTCACATTTTAGTATATGTCTTAGTGTCAGTTTTGTGCACAGAAAAGCATCATTTGCTAGTTTAAGCCATGTTGTACTGCAGTGTGTTTTTAAAGTTTCTGTGTGTCCAGTGAGGTCTGAGCCAGACCTGAGTAGCACCACTGTGTTAAGTCACCCGTGTGACCAGTGTGTTTGACAGCTGATTACTCAGTCCTGAGCGTATGAGCCCCCTTGTACAGAAAGCTTTTATGCTCGTCGCTCGTGATGTTCTGCAGAATCGTACCTGCACGATTCCCATCGAGATTTGTTTCACTTCACCTCCAGACCGTCAGAGTGCAGTTATATGTAGAGAAACAAGTCTGGGGATGCTTAGACTAACCTCTGCTATAACTCCAACTGCCGAATGATACTCCCCAAGCCACAGTTAGCCCTGTCGGCAGGCGCTGTGTCAGCCTCGTGTCACAAGCTCCAGTGAGCAGCCTGCACAAAGAAGATGTCACTTTGACTGCTAGCTCTCTCACTGCAGTCTGGTGTATGATGTTACAACTCCCAGATGTTTCGCCCAGTCGTCTCTGCCACGACTCACTCCACAACTCGCTCCACGCTCGCCGGCAGTGACAGCCCAGCGACAGTACCAGTCGAGAAGTGTCCTCCTGAGTCGCTTGCCAGAAGTCCTGCCCAGTTGCCGAGTTTTGTCGACGCCTCACTCGAGGGCACCAGCATGTCGTGCCCCAGGTTGAGTGAAAACCTGCAGCGACTCCTACGATGACTGCTTCACAGTTCCAGAGGAGACCGTAACCTGTTACGTCACAGCTCAGCCGCAGCGATGTCACCCGTGTTGCAGTATCTGTCCAGATGCAGGAAGGCGTGCAGTGATGCACTTCGATGCTAACTGCCTATGACCACGATGTTTAGCACACCCCACATGTTTTTTCTTCCCTCCCTGTAGGAAGTTTTTTTTCCATGTTCATATGTATATACATGTTTTTATTTTGTGTTTGGTGCCCTGTTCCTACGAGAGAGAGACCGAGTTTCTTTTACCACCAGTATTGTCGCGTCGGGACAGCCTGTACTGTCTGCACAGACAGCCCATGCTGTCTGCCAGCTTAGTTCATGTTTCACGCCATGCAAGTGCTGCCCTCTGTAGCCAGGCCTCTTGGTGACCACGTCAGCCTGCATGCCCATGCCTCTTTCTCACTCACACAGCGGCCTAGCAGGAAGACACAAGGCCTCCCAGCTCTCTCTCGTGGGATGGCCCTGCCCGGGCAATGGGCACAAACACACAAGCCTGTGTAACCCACCCACGACTTAACAATAAACGAAGAAGCCTCCGAAGGCGTGTCATTAACCACCCGCTACCAGAATACCAAATAAACCCGTTATACGATCCCCATGTAGGATCTTCGATGTTAAACTGATTTTTGGATCATGGCGAAGTACTAGGGGCTTCCTCCACCTTTGCCGTAGAGTGGCCTGGTATTGCAGTACCTCCAGGATCAGTCCACTCCCTTTGTCATTGTCCTCTTTGCTTTCGGGCCGAAAGGAACTCCTGCACAGACGCTTCTATTACCATTGTTCATTCCTTTGTATGTTGTCCTAGAGGATTTTAGGACACAGGTGTTTGTGACTTATGCAGGACAATGGAAGACGTGTCATTTGTGTTGTGCTTTTGACCACATGGCTGCCGGGTGTGGTAAGGCAGCACCCCAGAGATCAGCTGGCATGGACATGCCGGTGGTGACTGAGTCTGTGGTGGTAGCTCCGGCTGCCCCTGTGGATACGGGAGGTAAAGGCTCATGGGCAAACGAAGTGGATGGTGCGGAGGAGCGTTGTGTGACGCTACCAGAAGTTCCAGATGCACCTACACAGGACGGGCCAGGACCTGAGCAGGAGCCTGTAGGGATGGTGGAGGCAGAGGACCTCCGGGACTTATCTGAGCTCTGCAGGAGATGATACAGTCTTTTCTGGAAGTGCCGGTGGAGGAGATATCTTCTGAAGGTGGGAGAATTCGGGTGGTGGAGAAGGATATGCATGGGCGGGTACCAGAGACACCAGGGTCGGGGACTGGTATGTTGCAGTTGCAGCTGATGGAAGCCGAGGTGTACAGGGATGGGGAAAGTGATGGGATGGAGGTAGAGAGTGCTTCTAGGAAGAGGGCTGGGGGCTCGTCGGATGATGAGGTAATCACACCAGTCCAGCATTCAGGTAAAAAGACGTGGGTGGGAGTGATCAAGAAAGGGCAGACGAGTGCCCGTGGGGGGAGGGGGTCCAGGGGAGTAAGTGTGCCAGTGAGAAGGTTGGAGCAACAAAAAGTGTAATAGACAGGTCGCAGAAACATAGAGGAAAGTCCCCCTTTTTGCATATTTAAGTGTCTAACTGTAAATGTGAACGTCCTTAGGACTGCTGTTAAACGTGTATGGTTGGAGGATGTTTTGAGACGATTGGACATTGACGTGTGTTACATTCAAGAACATAATTTTAAGTATGGTAGGGCTTTGAGGTTGAAAGGTTTTAGGATGTATGCAGGTAGTTCTGGGAGATTAAAAGGTGGAGTGGCAGTGGCAGTGAGGGAATCCAGCCCATTCCGAGTGCTGGGTTGGGAAGAGGGGGAAGGGAAGAGTGGTGAGGGTGGAGGAGACATGGGAGGAGGTCAGGGTGTGTTTTCTGGGGGTTTATATGCCGGCAGATAGTAACAGGAGAGTAAAAGAGGATTTTGTACAGGAGGTTTTGCTTTTTCACTTGAGGGGTTTAGCCATGGTTTCTATCATGGGTGGTGATTGGAATTGTGTCATTAGAAATAATGATGTGGAGCCGAGAGGGGCGGGGTGCATGCTTGGGGTATTGAGGGATTTGTTGAGGGAGGTGGGGGTTTATGACATAGTCAGGGGTGATGGGTGTAGGGTGGAGCACACATTTGTGTGGCGGTGTTATGCTGTCAGATTAGACTGCATTTACATAATGTGTGGGATTACGGTGGAATGTGTGCAGACGTTGGACTTTGGGTTTTCAGACCATTGTGCCGTTCTGGCAGAGGTGGCTTGGGATGGTATGGTTCGCCGGCATGCAGGTTATTGGAAAATGAATGTGAGGTTACTTCATGGGGAGGAGGAGGGGTTGTCATTTAGGGACTGGTGGAGGCATCTTTGGAATACATGCAATCAGGAGGAAGATGTATTCGGGTGGTGAGAGAAGAGTGCTAAACCAGGGATTAAGAAGTATTATCAGCATAAAGGAAGGAATGAGGCGCGGTGGCGGTTTGGTTTACATAAATACCTTGAGGGGCAGCTTCATGATTGTTATGAAGGAGGAGGGGGTGGTAGGCATGGGGATATAGTGGAGCTGAGGGAAAGATTGAAGGACATGCAAAATTCGCATTTTGATGCGATACATGTGAGAAGTGGGTTAGAGGAGGTATTAGGGGGAGATAAACTGTCGGGATGTGTATTGCGAAGGATCAAGGAAAGACAGCAGATGACCACGATAATGGGATTAGAGGTGTGTAAAGGGGTAGGGGGATATAGAGTGGGGCAAGTACTAAGTACCACTGATGGAATGAGCAACTATGTGGATTACTGGTTTAGGGAGACTTTCAAAAAAAATTAATTGGCCAGGAGGCCCCTTCAAGCAGGGGAAGGGTGGAGGAAGGGAGAAGGAAATGATAAGGAATGAAATATTGGGTATTTTAGTGGAGTACTTGGAGTAGAATTAGTGAACAGGTGGGGGAGGTGGTAATGAGCATGAGTCGGGGAAAGGCACCAGGGATTGATAGGATTCCTAATGACTTTTATATTGTAAATTGGGAGTGTATGAAGGAATGTCTGGTCTCTTTGCTAAACTGCATGAAGGAAAGAGGTGCGCTGGGGGAGATGCAGAGCACGGGGTGTTACAAACCCAGGAAAGAGACAATTGTGGAAGTGGTTGATTGAGCACTTTGGTGCTGCTGCCAGACAGCAGTACCCAGTGTGACGTCATCACACTTTATGTCAAGGCTGGTGAACCAACCTCATAGGGTGTGACCACTACTGCTCACTGAGTCTGACGTCCTCAGTTACCTGCTGGCCTCATACAGTGTGTCCACTAATGCTTGCTGAGTCTGACGGCCTCAGTTACTTGATGGCCTTATGCAGTGTGTTCACTACAGCCCACTGAGTCTGACGGCCTCAGAATTATCTGACGGCCGCATTCAGTGCACTCACGACATAGTGTGTTCTGCACAGCACAGAGTGAAGACCTCATACCTAGTGAGTTTAGCACGGCTTCACAGTTTGACTTTACTGATAACGTCTCCTGCTGACAACTTGGATTTAGTTTCCTGATGGCAGCGAATGGACTTAGTTTGCTGCTGAGAACGATTGGACTTTGTTCGTGATGGCATCGAATAACTTAGTTCCTGTTGACTATGATTGGACAGTTTCCCGGTGGCAGCGACGGTACTTAGTCGGCTGGCCTCTTCAACAGTGTTGGTGACAGACACTGCAAGTTGTCTTGTGTACACGATGTGTTATAACGCAGAAATAAGGGTGTCTTGTGGACAAGGTAGCGAAAGAGTGTAGATTTACATGGAGATAAAGGTGTCATATGGACACGGTAGCAAAAGAGTGTAGATTTACATGGAGACAAGGGTGTCATGTACACCTACACACCATGTACATCTACACACCTTCACTACATGGTAGTGAAGGTGTGTAGATTTACACGGGGACTAGGGTGTCATGTGGACACAGTTGAGATGGTGTTATAACGCTGAGAAAGGTGTCGTGTGACACTGTTATAAATGTGTTGTGTGTTATAGTTGACACAGGTGATATTGTAGTCAATTGTGTGATATCAGTAATGTATAGTCGTGTTTCTGATATTGTAATGTGATAATTCTAGTCATATTTATGATATTGTAATGTGATAATGAAACCAAAGAATACACTTTGTTGTCTTTTATAATGCTCTTATGATTTACCAGTAAAGATTAAAAATATTGTGTGTATTTTTGTACTCCCGGACAAATATTCTTATTATAGTTTGCATGATGGGCTAGGAATAATATGTTAATTAACAGGCTAGTTGAAGCTTTAATAATCCATATTGTAATATGGGGGTAGTTGTCTTGGTGTATAAAGGTGGGGAAGGGGGGAAGACCCTGGGTGCCTATTAGGCAATCGCATGAAAAAGGTGATTGACTTAGTTATACATAGAGGACAGTATAGGGTACCAGGTCGAAGTATCAAAAAGGGGCACGGGAGGATTAGAGATTTTTTGAAGGGCAGACAGGGGGGGGGGCGTCTTGGGGATCGATTGGAAGCAGGTGTATGACTACACTGATAGAAGTATGTTGAGGATAATTTTACAGGCACAGAGATTTGGGGACGAGATAGTGCTGTGGGTGAATACTTTGCATATGCCTGCAAGGGTCAGAGTACAGGTAAATGGGAAGCTGGGGTTGCCGGTGCAGTTCGGGAGAGGTTTGAGACAGGGTTGTCCCTTATCTGAAATCCTCTTTGCATGCTTGCAAGACCCCTTTTATAGGCTTATAGAGGAAGGGGCGAGGGAACAGGGCAGGGAGGGTCCTAGAAGACCTGGGATTGTGGGGTATGTGGATGCCACCAGTTTTAGTGGGAGGAGAGACTGGTTTGGGGAATGTGGGCAGTATAATTGAGGTCTTTGGAGTGGCTACTGGGATGAGGGTTAATGGGGTAAAATCTAAGTTATTGGAAGTAGGTACGTGGGTGGGGGGGGGGAAGTGTATAGGTGGAACGTTGTGGCTAGAATTAAGATTTATAGGGTTGTGTACATGGTGGATGTAGGGGAAGTGCAGAAGGTAAGGTTGTGAGTAGGGCTATGGGTAGGATGCGAGGGTGGAGGGCCAGGGATATAATGTTGCAGCAGAGGGTGATGGTGATAAACTCTTGTGTATAGCAAGGCATGGGGGGTAGCGGAAGTATATCCATTGAGGTCAACCGATCTTGAGGAACTGCTGAGGGGGGTTTTGAGGAACGTGTTGGGTTATGCGAGGCCGTGGCTACAGAAGGAGGTGGTGCTGATGAGCGTGTGGCAGGAAGGGTTTGGTCTCGTATCATTGGGGACACATGTGAAGGCGATCTATATGAAGCAGTTACCCAAGGGCGGGAGGGGAGAGGGGTATGAGAGTGGAAGCAGTCATGGAGGATGTGAGGAAATGGTGGACAGGGAAGAATTTATTGTTGTGAAGATATGGTGCGTAATTTGTTGGCAACATGGGATGCACCGAAGGTAAGGGTAAGCAGGCTTAAGAGAACTGGTAGGAAGCAGGTGATACAGGGAGTAGAAACTTACCCGATGTATGATTAGGGGGGGATCTGGGAAAACTTTACAAAGCTCAGATTACAGCCATGGGTTCAGGGGCTGGTGTATAGGTTTTTATTGGGGATTTTAGCATCGAGGTCTGTGCTTTTTTTGGATGGGTTATGTGGGTGCGGGGAATTGTCCACTATGTGGGGAGGAGGAGACAGCTTTCCATGCTGTGTGTTTTTGTGGAATCTTGGGGGCTGTCAGGATATGGTTAGCGAGGGTCCTTTGTATAGTGGCAGGGGGGGGGGGGTAACATTTCGACCTTGAGGGCTTTGCATTTTGATGTGGGAGGGGTAACCAAGGATGTTTGATGGGCTGTGATGTATGTGGTGGCAGATTTTTTGTATGTTTCATGGGGTATGAGGGACGTGGGGAGTGGTTGCAGGGTGCAGGCGCTTGTGGCGCATGTGTACCACACAGTTTGTAGGAATAGGCTTTTATATAATGGAAGAAATACAACACCAGAACACTCAGACCGGCAGTTCAGTGCAGCAGCAGGTGCATCGGATTTGTCTACGGGCTAGTTCGTTTGCACCGGATTTAGCCAAAATCAATAAAACTCTTCCCTAGCATGTGCTAGGGAAGAGTTTGATAGAGAAAAGGAGAGGAGGCAATTTAAACAGACAGATGACTTTAGTTTGCAAAAGGCAGTAATGCTAGTTCCTTGTTTTGTTGAAGCCGAGCCTGAACAGTTTTTTGAGGCATTTGAAAATCAGACTCGAGCCTTAAGGTCCCCTAAGGTGCATTGCGCAACACTGGTGCATACAGCATTGTTTGGTAAGGCAGAGGAGTTTACAACTGTGTTAAACAGTGACGATTTTGGCAACTATCGGATGGTGAAAACCACTGTTCATGGGACCTATGAGTGTATTCCTGTCACCTGCCTTGTAAATAGGTATTACATTTGCCATTTTCCACTTATCAGGCAATATGCCAGTTTGTAGTGATTTTTTTTCAACAAGTCGGCCGTCTCCCACCGAGGCAGGGTGACCCAAAAAAGAAAGAAAAACCCCAAAAAGAAAATACTTTCATCATCATTCAACGCTTTCACCACACTCACACAAAATCAATGTTTTTGCAGAGGTGCTCAGAACACAACAGTTTAGAAGCATATACGTATAAAGATACACAACATATCCCTCCAAACTGCTAATATCCCGAAACCCCTCCTTTAGAGTGCAGGCATTGTACGTCCCATTTCCAGGACTCAAGTCAGGTTATATAAAAATAACCGGTTTCCCTGAATCCTTTCACTAAATATTACCCTTCTCACACTCCAACAGATCGTCAGGTCCCAAATACCATTCGTCTCCATTCACTCCTATCAAACACGCTTATACACGCCTGCTGGAAGTCCAAGCCCCTCTTCCACAAAACCTCCCTTATCCCTTCCTTCCAACCTTTTCGAGGACGACCCCTACCCCACCTTCCTTCTCCTACAGATTTAAATGCTCTCCATGTCATTCTACTTTCATCCATTCTCTCTAAATGACCAAACCACCTCAACAACCCCTCTTCAGCCCTCTGACTAATACTTTTATTAACTCCACACCTTCTCTTAATTTCCACACTCCGAATTTTCTGCATAATATTTACACCACACATTGCCCTTAGACAGGACATCTCCACTGCCTCCAACCGTCTCCTCGCTGCTGCACTCACAACCCAAGCTTCACACCCATATAAGAGTGTTGGTACTACTATACTTTCATACATTCCCTTCTTTGCCTCCACAGATAACGTTTTTTGACTCCATGTATACCTCAACACACCACTCACATTTTTTCCCTCATCAATTCTATGATTAACCTCATCCTTCATAAATCCATCTGCCGACACGTCAACTCCTAAGTATCTGAAAACATTCACTTCTTCCAAACTCCTCCTCCCCAATTTGATATCAAATTTTTCTTTATCTAAATCATTTGATACCCTCATCACCTTACTCTTTTCTACGTTCACTTTCAATTTTCTACCTTTACACACACTCCCAAACTCATCCACAAACCTTTGCAATTTTTCTTTAGAATCTCCCATAAGCACAGTATCATCAGCAAAAAGTAACTGTGTCAATTCCCATTTTGAATTTGATTCCCCATAATTTAATCCCACCCCTCTCCCGAACACCCTAGCATTTACTTCTTTTACAACCCATCTACAAATATATTAAACACCCATGGTGACATTACACATCCCTGTCTAAGACCTACTTTTACCGGGAAGTAGTCTCCTTCTCTTCTGCACACCCTAACCTGAGCCTCACTATCCTCATAAAAACTCTTTACAGCATTTAGTAACCTACCACCTATTCCATATACTTGCAACATCTGCCACATTGCTCCCCTATCCACTTTATCATATGCCTTTTCTAAATCCATAAATGCAATAAAAACTTCCCTACCTTTATCTAAATACTGTTCACATATATGCTTCAGTGTAAACACTTGATCTACACATCCCCTACCCACTCTGAAACCTCCTTGCTCATCCGCAATCCTACATTCTGTTTTACCTCTAATTCTTTCAATTATGACCCTACCATACACTTTTCCTGGTATACTCAGTAAACTTATTCCTTTATAATTTTTACAATCTCTTTTGTCCCCCTTCCCTTTATATAAAGGGACTATACATGCTCTCCGCCAATCCCTAGGTACCTTCCCCTCTTTCATTCATTTATTAAACAAAAGTACCAACCACTCCAACACTATATCCCCCCCTGCTTTTAACATTTCTGTCATAATCCGATCAGTTCCAGCTGCTTTACCCCCTTTCATTCTACGTAATGCCTCACGTACCTCCCCCACACTTACATTCTGCTCTTCTTCACTCCTAAAAGATGGTATATCTCCCTGGCCAGTGCATGAAATTACCGCCTCCCTTTCTTCCTCAGCATTTAAAAGTTCCTCAAAATATTCTCGCCATCTACCTAATACCTCCCTCTCCCCATCTACTAACTCCCCTACTCTGTTTTTAACTGACAAATCCATAAGGTCCCTAGCCTTTCACACTCTATCATCTGCTCTCCTTTTGCATTCTCTCACCACTCTCTTCACCTTTCTTTTACTCTCCATATACTCTGCTCTTCTTATAACACTTCTGCTTTGTAAAAACCTCTCATAAGCTAACTTTTTCTCTTTTATCACACCCTTTACTTCATCATTCCACCAATCACTCCTCTTTCCTCCTGCTCCCACCCTCCTATAACCACAAACTTCTTCTGCACATTCTAATACTGCATTTTTAAAACTCATCCAACCTTCTTCAACTACTCATCTTTGCACTACTCATCTTTGCACTAGCCCACCTTTCTGCCAATAGTCGCTTATATCTCACCCGAACTTCCTCCTCCCTTAGTTTATACACTCTCACTTCCCTCCTACTTGTTGTTGCCACCTTCCTCTTGTCCCATCTACCTCTTACTCTAACTGTAGCTACAGCTAAATAATGATCCGATTTATCAGTTGCCCCTCTATAAACATGTACATCCTGGAGTCTACCCATCAACCTTTTATCCACTTCTACATAATCTAACAAACTACTATTATTATAGCCATGTATAAACGTAAGTAACCATTCTTTCAGGATTCATTACCTTTGTAACTTGTGAGTTCATTGCCTTTGTACCTAGTTCAGCTACCAAAACTTCGGGGGCCCAGTCCCTCGACCCATTACGTACCTCTGTAATCTGTAAATACCTTTGTAACTTGTCATGATTGTGACCAGACCTACCTGGAGTTCATTACCTTTGTAAATTGTGAGTTTATTACCTTTGTAAATTGTGACTTCATTACCTCTGTAACTGGCTCAGCTATCAAAACTTTGGAGTCCAGGCCCTGGACCAATTATGTACCTCTGTAATCTTTTGACTACCGCACACAGGATGGGTATGGGGGGCATAATAAACATATTGAACTGAACTAACTACGTGCTACATCATATCTTGTATATTTATTTATCCTCTTTTTCATAAAATATGTATTACTTGTTACCAAATCTCTTTCTACATAAAGCTCAATTAAAGGCTCCCCATTTACATTTACCCCTGGCACCCCAAATTTACCTACTACTCCCTCCACAACATTTTTACCCACTTTAGCATTGAAATTCCAAACCACAAGTACTCTCACACTTGGCTCAGAACTCCCCACGCATTCACTCAACATTTCCCAAAATCTCTCTCTCTCTCCTCTACACTTTTCTCTTCTCCAGGTGCATATATGCTTACTATAACACACTTTTCACATCCAACCTTTATTTTACTCCACATAATCCTTGAATTAATACATTTATAATCCCTCTTTTCCTGCCATATCTTATCCTTCAACATTATTGCTACTTCTTTAGCTCTAACTCTATTTGAAACCCCTGACCTAATCCCATTTATTCCTCTCCACTGAAACTCTCCCACCCCCTTCAGCCTTGTTTCACCTAAAGCCAGGACACCCAGCTTCTTCTCATTCATAACATCTACGGTCATCTCTATCTTATCATTTGCACAACATCCACGCACATTCAGACTTCCCACTTTGACAATTTTCTTCTTCTTATTCTTTTTAGTAATCTTTACAGAAAATGGGGTTATTAGCCCATTGTTCCCGGCATTTTAGTTGACTTTTACAACACGCATGGCTTACAGAGGAAAGATTCTTATTCCACTTCCCCATGGATATAAAAGGAAAAGTAATAAGACCAAGAACTATTAAGATAAAATCAAAGAAAACTCAGATGAGTGTGTATAAATAAACGTGTACATGTATGTGTAGTGTGACCTAAGTGTAAGTAGAAGTAGCAAGACGTACCTGTAATCTTGCATATTTATGAGAGACAAAAGACACCAGCAATCCTTCCAACATGTAAAACAATTACAGGCTTTCGTTTTACACTCACTTGGCAGGACTGTAGTACCTCCCTGGGTAGTTGCTGTCTACCAACCTACTACACTTAAAATATATGTGCAGAGTAAATATGACACTGGATATTTGACTGTAGGTGTTTCTGACATATTTCCTATGAAAGATGCTGTGTTATTACTGGATAATAACATTAATTCTACTAAATGTCCTGAACCTATAATGACTAATTCTTCTCTGGAGTTGGCCATAACCCTGGCAAAATCCCAAGGGATATCTGATGAGAATGTTAACCCATCCTTGGATGACTCTGATCTTAGACTAGCCAATTTGTTTTACAAGGAAAACTGGCCAGGGCCTCAAAAAATTTAGTGAACAGACCCAGACCAAGCCTTCATATTCCAGGGTTGCAGGATTGCCAGATGTGTCTGTTTCCATGCCTGAGGGACTGTCCTTTCGGGAAGAACAGTGAAAAGACCATTCCTTGAATTTCGCTTTTCAGGCAGCCATGGGGTGAATCCCACTCAGATCACGTAGTCAAATACAAAATTAAAAACGACTTCTTAATCTGCACTGAGACTGGTAACGAGTTAGAAGGATAGCAAAAGACAGATAGATTGGTAGATTATGAAATGGTTAGATCACAAATATTAAATACGGTTCACAACTCTTCGTTAGGAGGTCAATTAGGAATTATAAACACCATGTACAGAAAAATAAAAGATTTTTTGGGGCCAAAGGTAAGGCAAGATGTAAAGAATCATACCCACTGTGGTAGACAATGTCAGCAAATGGGGATACCTGGAGCCATTTCAAGAAGAGAGCCAAAATGTGCCTCACGAATAAGACTACAGAAAGGGAGGAGAATGATTTCTTGTATATCTATTATATTTTTTATATTAACACATCCGCCGATTCCCACCAAGGCGGGTGGCCCGAAAAGGAAAAGCTTTCATTATCATTCACTCCATCACTGTCTTGCCAGAAGGGTGCTTTACACTACAATTATAAAACTGAAACATTAACACTCTTCCTTCAGAGTGCAGACACTGTACTTCCCATCTCCAGGACTCAAGTACAGCCTGACGGTTTCCCTGAATCCCTTCATAAATGTTACTTTGCTCACACTCCAACAAAACGTTAGGTATTAAAAACCATTTGTCTACATTCATTCCTATTAAATATGCTAACGCATGCCTGCAGGAAGTCCAAGCCCCTCGCACAAAAAGCCTCCTTTACTCCTGCCCTCCAACCTTTCCTAGACCGATCCCTACCCCGCCTTCCCTCCATGACAGATCAATACACTCTCGAAGTCATTCTGTTTCGTTCCATTCTCTCTACATGTCCGAACCACCTCAATAACCCCTACACAGCTCTCTGGATAATAGTTTTGGTAATCCTGCACGTCATCCTAATTTTCAAACTACGAATCCTCTGCATTATTCACACCATACATTGTACTCACACATGAGATCTCCAATGCCGCCAGCCTTCTCCTCGTTGCAACATTTATCACCCATGTTTCACACCCATATAATAGAGTTGGTATAATTCTCCCCACCTGCTTTAAACATTTCTATCTTTATCCCATCAATCCCAACTGCCTTACCCGCTTTAATTCTTCTCATTGCCTCACGAACGCCCCCCACACTCACAGCTGGCTCTTCCTCACTCCTACAAGATGTTATTCCTCCTTGCCCTATACACGAAATCACGACTTCTCTAACTTCATCAACATTTAACAATTCCTCAAAATATTCCCTCCATCTTCCCGATATCTCAAACACTCCATTTAATAACTCTCCTTTCCTATTTTTTAACTTTCAAATCCATTTGTTGATAACATCTCGCCCATATATATATACATATATATATATATATATATATATATATATATATATATATATATATATATATATATATATATATATATATATATATATATATATATATATATGTATATATATATATATATATATATATATATATATATATATATATATATATATATATATATATATATATATATATATGCAATAAGATCACAGTAAACAGGTGATTTCGGAATATGCAAAACAACCACTCTGAAAAAATAGAGAAATTCCAAGCGCTTTCGTGACTACTCACATTATCAAGGAACTATGAAAGTAAAGCATACAAGGAAGCTATATAAGGGGTCTGGCCAGCACCTCACTATCAGATCCCACAACGGTTAAACACCTGACGCACGGCGACCCAACTTGGATAGGTCCTTTGCACAACTCACCCCACAAACTATTCTACCCAAGAAAATTTAAAAATTATTTGTCCAGTGTATTATTAAATTCTTCCCAAATTCTATTAATTATAAATGGATCTAATTTATATAAACCAAAGGAAATATTCATATTATTGTCAAAACTGCTTTTTATGAAACAAGATTCAATTATATTCCTGTCGACCATGGACTTGCTTGATACTACTTTCTCAACTTTTTGAAAATCAATTGGATGGTTAAAATCTCTTACATGAATAAATAGAGCATTGGAATCTTGTCCAGTTCTAATGCTATATTTATGTTGTTTTAATCTTAGTTCGAGATTTTTACCAATTTGACCGTAATAAACTTTATCGCAAATTTTACAAGGAATCTTATAGACACATCCATCAGCATTTTGGGGGGAATTCTTTATCAAAAGTTTTTTTACTGTATCAAGATTTTTGAATACAACTTTAATATTAAAAGTCTTAAGAAGAGAAGGCATATCAACCAAGTTTTCATGGTAAGGGAGAACCAACATATTTTTAGTTGAATAAGGCTGGTTGTCCCTTTTTGGATTGTAAAAAGTATTTCTAGCAACTGAAGTAAGTTAATGATATATTTGGACTGTATTGTATATATGTGCTTTTAGGTAAAAGCACAAGTTTTGTGTACACTTTTCGTAGCCTTCCTTTCTTTTCACTCAGATAAGGGGGAGTTGCCTGGGTACAGGGGGGGCTTAGTTTATCGGGTATTATGGATAATACCATGCTATGTCACTTTGTATTAGGGTAGAATTGGGTTTTGGTTTTGGAAACGGGAGATGACTTATCGTAAAAAAATTAAAGGTGTTTGAGTATGATACTCTTCTTAAGTAAATTACTGTTTATCTTTGTACCTTATTGATGTACGATGTTACTAATTGTATGTACTCTGTACATACAATTAGGAGAGGATGATACATCAGCTGTGCTGCAGCACAGGATTCTTAATACTGTACATTGCAGGTCTTAAGTAATATGTTGTGAGTTGTGTTTTGGGTGTGATATTGCCGTTAAGCTTGGTGTATTATTTTCTGTGTTGGGGTTGTATTTTGGGAGTTTTGTCCACAGCCAATTAGTGGCCTTTTTATTATAATTTATATCTCCTTGTATTGTGAAATGTTTTAAAAATAAAATAAAAAAAAACTACCATTACATCACTTCTTCAAACACACACCACCGCCACCTGAGGCCATGGAATGACCCATTACCATTACATGACTTTCTCAAATACACACCACCATCACTAGTCACACATCGCCACTACTCAACCATCACTACCACCTCTTTATTTTCTATTAAATATTCACACTCAACCCTTATTTTCGTTAAAATTCACGCAAAATCCCTATTATTTTACTAAAATTTCAATAAAATCCCATCCAAACTCCATCTTCTTAAATCAAGAGCACTCTGCTTCTTAATCCACACAGAGAGAGGACAGGTTTTTACCTGTTATTTCCCATGGAAGGATTGCCTAACACCTATAGTGAGTGAATTTTAGGTATATTCTTGAGTTACTTAATGACCATAGTTCATCCCGGGGGGGATGGGGGGGGGAAGACTAAGGGCACAAACAGACTCACAACCAAAACACTTGACTGTAATTTATTCTGGCGACAAACATACTCAAGATTCCTTTCACTATGGAAAACCATTAATTTAATCAAAAGACCTTAATATCATCACTCTCTATCAATACTCTGGTGTTATGTCTTCAATTTCAACTATACACACTTTGACTTAAGAATACATTCACTTTCCATTTTTGTTCACTTAAAACCTTCACACAATCACTTAAAAACAAAAAGCACGTCATTGTCCTCTTCACTTTCGGGCCGAGAGGAACTGCTACGCAGACGCTCCTGATTGAGTTGGTTTTCCTGCGCAGTTTTCCTGCTTTCTTCCAAGACGGCTACCGGTGTCAGACGGCACAGCAATACCGTGTGTGTTGACATCGTAAAGGGTGCGATTTACCCATCAACGGCTTCTGCAATGCTGCCGGCTATCAGCAGAGATACTTACAGTATTGGCAACGACGAGCTGCATGGCACAGCGCTAAATGGGACAGCAAGAATCTTCATTAAGTTTTGTTCAGTGGCTGCCTATGAACGGACGGTGGCTTTATATCAGAAGTGCCTTCCTGTGACTTTGGGGATGGAGGTACGTCTGCGGGATGCTTCACGAACCTACACCTGGGTAAGGACCCGTAACGTACCCTTTGAGGCAGAAGCCTGCTCGCAGCAGTTGTGTTTGCCTAGAGAGAGGGAGGAAGAGGTATGAAGTCATCTTCACTTCATCACCCTACACAAGAAGCATCCGTCTCTCAACGAGTTATCCTGATGTCGTGTCTGCACGTTTGAGCATCCAGACACAGGTACAAGCAGGATCCAGCCGAAATTTGCCGAAATTCTCCGAGAATTGTAAGTGACCCCACGCTACAGCGTCCCACGCTACAGTGTCCCACGCTGTTTCTCAAGTCACGTGTTCAGCGTCACTTGTATGCTGTTGTTGTTGTTCAGCTCAGCACAGCTGTTTCAGGAAGCCAGAGGTGAGTTTTGTGGTGATTTCTGCGTCCAGTGTGAGCTTCTCCACGTGTTTGTGGGTGGGGGAGGAGAGGAGAGGAAGTGGCTGCTCCTCACCTTGCCCATGCTCGCCCTACTCACGCTCACCCGTCTACCATACACCACTCACCACTGCCCACTCCCTCTGCTGTGTTTTCTGCTGTTTTCCATGTGAATTCATTCCCAGAGCTGTGTATCCGAGTGCCCGAGGCCACTCGAAGCTACGTGGATCAGCATGCCACGTAGATCACGACACCACGTGGATCACGACGCCACGTGGGTGTGGGCGATGTCACGTAGACCTACGAGCTACGTGAGTTACCAGATGTCCCAGGCCACATGCTGTGGTCTGCTGCCCGCATCACATTGACGTCACCCACGATACTGCCCGACTTCATGACGTCACGTTAAGAGACCATACAATAAGTGTCAGGGGCCCGAGACTGTTCAACTGCCTCCCAGCACACATAAGGGGGATTACCAACAGACCCCTGGCAGTCTTCAAGCTGGCACTGGACAAGCACCTAAAGTCAGTTCCTGATCAGCCGGGCTGTGGCTCGTACGTTGGTTTGCGTGCAGCCAGCAGCAACAGCCTGGTTGATCAGGCGCTGATCCACCAGGAGGCCTGGTCACAGACCGGGCCACGGGGGCGTTGACCCCCGAAACTCTCTCCAGGTAAACTCCAGGTCCAGGTAAACGATGTCTGCTGATGTCACCTCACGATGTCTGCCTGACGTCACCTCGAGATGTCTGCTGACGTCAGTGCTGCTGACGTCATCATGCCTGACATCACATGATGTCAGATCGAGTGTTTCTAGTAATTATTTTAATATTGTCGAGAAGATTGAGAGAAAATATATGTCGTGTGTTAATTCCTCTCAGTCAGTGTTCTCACATTTTAGTATATGTCTTAGTGTCAGTTTTGTGCACAGAAAAGCATCATTTGCTAGTTTAAGCCATGTTGTACCGCGGTGTGTTTTTAAAATTTCCGTGTGTCCAGTGAGGTCTGAGCCAGACCTGAGTAGCACCTCTGTGCTAAGTCACCCGTGTGACCAGTACGTTTGACAGCTGATTACTCAGCCCTGAGCGTATGAGCCCTCTTGTACAGAAAGCTTTATGCTCGTCGCTCGTGTTGTTCTGCAGAATCGTACCTGCTACGATTCCCATCGAGATTTGTTTCACTTCACCTCCAAACCTTCAGAGTGCAGTTATATGTAGAGAAACAAGTCTGGGGACGCTTAGACTAACCTCTGCTATAACTCCAACTGTCGAGAGATGATACTCGTCAAGCCGCAGTCAGGCCTGTCGGCAGGCGCTGTGTCAGCCTCGTGTCACAAGCTTCAGTGAGCAGCCTGTACATAGAAGATGTCACTTTGACTGCTAGCTCTCTCACCGCAGTCTGGTGTATGATGTTACGACTCCCAGATGTTTCGCCCAGTCGTCTCTGCCACGACTCGCTCCACAACTTGCTCCACGCTCGCCGGCAGTGACAGCCCAGCGACAGTACCAGTCGAGAAGGCTCCTCCTGAGTTGCTTGCCAGAAGTCCTGCCCAGTTGCCGAGTTTTGTCGACGCCTCACTCGAGGGCACCAGCATGTTGTGCCCCAGGTTGAGTGAAACCTACAGCGACTCCTATGATGACTGCTTCATCATTCCAGAAGAGACCGTAACCTGTTACTTCACAGCTCAGCCGCAGCGATGTCTCCCGTGTTGCAGTATCTGTCCAGACGCAGGAAGGCGTGCAGTGATGCCCTTCGACGCTCATTGCCTTTGACCACGATGTTTAGCACACCCACATGTTTTTTTCTTCCCTCCCTGTAGGAAGTTTTTTTCCATGTTCATATGTATATATATGTTTTTATTTTGTGTTCTGTGCCCTGTTCCTACGAGAGAGAGACCGAGTTTCTTTTACTACAAGTATTGTCGCGTCGGGACGACGTGCGGTAGGTGGCCGAGCGTATGTAGACAGCCTGTACTGTCTGCACAGACAGCCCATGCTGTCTGCCAGCTTAGTTCATATTTCGCGTCATGCTGGTGCTGCCACCTATAGGCCTTGCCACTTCAGTATGCCCAGACTTGCCTCACCCTCACTCACACAGCGACCTAGCAGGAACACACAAGGCCTCCCAGCTCTCTCTCGTGGGCATGGCCCTCCCGGGCCATGGGCACAACACAAGCCTGTGTACCCACCACGACCTTTCAATAAACGAAGAAGCCTCCGAACATCGTATATCATTCAACCACCCGCTTACAACATACCAAACCAACCCGTTATAGGTGTTTAATTTCATGTTTGGAGAGGAATGAAGTTTCTGTGTGTACCACTATTTTCACCGTGGTTTGTTAGTATGTAATACATGTATTATGTATATGCAGTTTTAAATAAAATATAAAAAAAACTGTACATTGCAGGTCTTAAGTAATATGTTGTGAGTTGTGTTTTGAGTGTGATATTGTCGTTAAGCTTGGTGTATTGTTTTCTGTGTTGAGGATGTATTTTGGGAGTTTTGTCCACAGCCAATTAGTGGCCTTTTTATTATACATTTATACCTCCTTGTATTGTGAAATGTTTTAAATATATATATATATATATATATATATATATATATATATATATATATATATATATATATATATATATATATATATATTTAAATATGTATACATATATATAGCTATCATTACATCACTTCTTCAAACACACCACCACTGTCTGAGGCCCATGGAATGACCCACTACCATTACATCACTTTTTCAAACACACACCACCACCACCACCACCTGAGGCCATGGAATGACCCACTACCATTACATCACTTTTTCGAACACACACCACCACCACCATCTGAGGCCATGGAATGACCCACTACCATTACATCACTTTTTCAAACACACACCACCACCACCTGAGGCCATGAAATGACCCACTACCATTACATCACTTTCTCAGATATACACCACCATCACTAGTCACACATCGCCACTATTCAACCATCACTAACACCTTTGTATTTTCTATTAAATATTCACACTTAACCCATACTCAAGATTCCTTTCACTATGGAAAACCATTAATTTAATCGAAAGATCTTAATATCATCACTCTCTGTCAATTCTCTGGTGATATATCTTCAATTTCATCTATACACACTTTGACTTAAGAATACATTCACTTTCCATTTTTGTTCACTTATAACCTTTACACAATCACTTCTAACATATGATCACAAAAAAATAGACATAATCTTTTACACAAAAATCACAATAAATAAAAACTCAACAAGAACGCTAAAGCCATGAACAATATTCATAAAAATCACAAAACTATGACTTGATCACAATAGAATCTAGACTTACAATCACTTAAGACAAAAATACACAGAAAACATGAACACAAAAATTAGACATGCAATCAATTAAGACACATGAGCACACAGAAACTAGATATGAGCCCTAAAGACATGACAACTAACCTCCATTACCCAAAATTTAGACATGATCACTTAAGACATATGAAGACATAAACTTTTACACAAAAACATAACTAAAATCTTGAGTAAAGCTCAAAAAGTACACTAAAGACACGAGCAATATTCTCCAAAACACAAAACTAACATGTGATCACAATAAAATAGACTTACAATTACTTAAGACATATGTACACAAAAACATGTACACAAGAAAGCTAGACACAATCACCTAAGACATATGAACACTCTCAAAAAACTAGACATGAACATAAACTTTTACAGAAAAATATAATGACTAAAAACATGACAAGAACACTAACTTCCATGACAAGAGCACTTACTACCATGACAAGAACACTAACTACCATGACAAGAAGACTATTCACCAAAAACACAAAACTAACACATGATCACAAAAAAATAGACATGATCACTTAAAACATATGATGATACGAACTTATACACAAAAAAACATGATTAAAAACTTGACACGAACACTAAAAACATGGACACTATTTACCAAAAACACAAAACTAACATTTGATCACAAAAAACTAGACATAAAATCACTTAAGACATATGAACACAAAAAATAGACCTGAACACTTAAGACATATGTAGACAACAAGAACACTAACAACTACGATGTGATTACTATACTAAGATCACTGAAGACATGATAACCAGTCACCATAAGACACAAAAATTCACATGTACACTTAAGACATATGAAGCCATAATCATTTACACAAAAAAAACGCACTAACTAAAAACTCAACAAGGTCGCTAAAGACAAGAAATATAATCTCCAAAATCACTATACTAACACTTGATCACAAAAAATAACCTTGATGTGAGGGAAAAGTTAAACAGATAGGAATAGCGAGCGAATATATGGTGACGATAGTTTAATTGCCAGACTGCTTGTTAAGGTAGGGTCAATGTCTAGCTCCCGCTATTCTCCCCTTCCTTTTTCCACCCTGGAAAGGTGACGTGTGGGGCTCCGACCAAATGGATAATCACTTGACTCACTTCTCCCAACACAACTGTAAGTAAAAGCCTCTGCTCCTATCTTTAATGATATATTGGTTAAAAGCTTCACTTCTAACTAACTGTGGAGACTAAGTTCATCCTGCCTTGACTTTCATGTTTAAATCCTCACCAGTGTTTTAAATACTTTACGTATCATGGAGAGTGATTTATTGAGCGGTGGTTAACTTCGGTCTCTTTTTAGCTTGGAATGTCAGCTAGGGTCATCTGGAAACCTCACTTTGGTTCAGGGACGTCACCCTTGATCTACGTACCTGAGTGTAGACAACCCCAGGCAACTACCCATCATCTCTGCAGTGGTAAAAGACCTGCGTTCCTATCATCTTGACGGATCATTCAAGGCTAGATATATTGTGACCGAATAGTCGTTGGGTTGTCACTTACCAGCTGTGACCCCCGCCCCCTTTCATCAACAACAACGGCTACAGTTTCTACATTGTGCTGTGTCAACAACATCGACATAATTTTCTTCCATTCTGTACAAATTAACGTTGGATTCAAAGACCATTTTTATATTTCATTTTTCATTTCTCATTCAAGTAGGATAAAAGTTCATGTTTAAATGTTTTATATTTTCAATTCTAACAAAGTGTTTATATTTGTATGCTATTATTCTTTTTCTATTCATTAATTTTCCTGAGGAGCCAGCCGTAAGATCTTGAAGGGTTGAGTAAGCCTTCAAACTTGACTAACAATCATTTAAGACATAAATACACTAAAACATGAACACAAAAAAGATAGTTACAATTACATAAGACATATGAACATTTACAAAAAACTAGACATGACTGCTAAAGATATGACAACTAATCACCATTACACAAAAAAAATTATCATGAGCACTTAAGACATATGAAGAAAACTTTTGCATAAAAGATAATGACTGAAAACTTAACAAGAACACTAACAACCACGACATGGCCACTGTTCACCAAAAATACAAAACTAACACATGATCACAAAAAAATTAGATATGATCACTTAAAATATATAAAGATATAAACATAAAAAAAAATGAGTTAAAACTTGACAAGAACATTAAAGACATGAACACTATTCACCAGAAACACAAAACTAACACTTGATCACACACAAAAAAAGTAGACATACAACCATTTAAGACAAACAAAAAAACATGTAAACAAAAAAGTCAAACACAAACACTTATGACATATGAAAACAAAGTCTTACACAAAATTCATGATCACTAAACCAAGACAACTAAAACATGAACTAAGTCATGACAACCAAAATCTAAGACACTACTGAACACTAACATCTTTTCACGAGCAATTAAGACATTGGTAACTAAAAAAAAAATATGATAAATCGACCAAAATTTAAGATAAGAACACCATAACATACACCAGATTTAACATTTTTAATTTCTTACCCTGAATAATCATTCCACATTTTCATTTCTTATCCTTGCTACATATCACATTTCTCACCCATAACTTCCTTAAACACCCTATACACACCTATGTTCATCCCCTTATTATCACCGAGGGATATTTTAACCGGATGATCCTTCTTTTTAGGAAAGAGAGTAACCATTAGCACTCTTAACACCACCTACACTCTGTCTCCTAACAACATGATGGATCGTCGGGTTAAAATATCCCTCTGTGATAATACGGGGATCAGCAGGTGTGTATAGGATGTTGTGAGTGAGAAATGTGATATGTAGCAGGGATGATAAATGAAAATGTGGTATGAATATTCTGGGTGAGAAATGAAAAGTGTTGATCTGGTGTATGTTTTGACGTTTATATATTAAATTTCGGTGGATATATCGTGATATTTTTTTAGTTACTATTGTTTTAAGTGCTCATTAAAAGCTTTTAGTGTTCATGATGGTGATCAAGTAGTGTCTTACATTTTGGTAGTCATGACATAAGTATTCATGTTTTAGTTGTCTTAGTTAAGTGGTCATGCATTTTGTGCAAAACTTTGTCTTCATATGTCTTAAGTGTTTGTGTTTTACTGTTTTATGTACACGTTTTTGTGTTCATATGTCTAAAGTGATTGTATATATTTTTTTAGTGTAATCAAGTGTTAGTTTTGTGTTTTTGACGATCAGTGTTCATGTCGTGGTAATGTTCTTGTCAAGTTTTTCATCATGCATGTCTGTAAAAGTTTGTCTTCATATGTCTTAAGTGCTCATGTCTAAGTTCTTGTGTAATTGTGATAAGTTGTCATATCTTTAGTGTTCATCTCTAGTTTTTGTGTCTGTGTTCATATGTTTTAGGTCATTGTGTCTAGCTCTCTTGTGAACATGTTTTTTGTGATTGTAAGTCTAGTTTTTTTTTTTTTGTGATACAGTTTTAGTTTTGTAATTTTGGAGAATATTGTTCATGTCTATGATGTTCTTGTGTTTTTAGTCAAGTTTTTAGTAATTTTGTTTTTTTGTGTAGAAATTTATGTCCTTACATGTCTTAAGTGATCATGTCTAATTTTTGTGTAATGGTGGTTAAATTTCATGTCTTAGGTGTTTATGTCTAGAATGTGTGTGTGTGTGCTTGTGTGTGTGTTCATATGTCTTAAGGAGAATGGAACAACGAATAGGCAATCTGGACACCCACGATGCCTTGTACCTTCTCACAAAGTGCTTGAGTCTGCCCAGTTTGACATATTTCCTAAGATGTGCACCTTCATATGATAACCCTATACTGCACGAATATGACAGTATTCTGAGGCAGATTTTTACGAAAGTACTTAACCTTACTCTAGAAGACGGGCAGTGGAACCAAGCTACACTTCCAGTCAGACTAGGAGGCATTGGTGTCCGCAAGTCATCACAGATTGCGTTACCTGCTTTTCTGTCCTCGTGTATTGCATCCAGAGAGCTTGTAGCAGCGATTCTCCCTGAACATCTTAGGGACAAGATTGGAGCCCAGGACCAAAAATTCATTGACGGAGCAATGATCTGGGATAATCTAACGGGCTCAGAAACCAGACCTGCTCCCCCCAACAACTACAAACAATCGCATTGGGATGGTCCAGTAGTGGAAAATATAGCCTCAACGATGCTTCAGAGTGTGTCAGGGAAGGATAGAGCCCGCCTGCTGGCAGTGAGAGCCCCTCATGCTGGGGACTTTCTGTTGGCTGTTCCCAACTCCAGCCTTGGCACACGCCTCGACCCACAGACCATCCGCATCGGTGTTGCCCTTCGACTTGCCGCCCCTATTCTCGCCGAACACAGGTGTATTTGTGGCAGTGAAGCAGGAGACCGATTCGGGTACCATGGTCTTGTGTGCCGTAAACCCGAGGGAAAGATTGCAAGACATGAGGAGGTTAATAACATTATCAAGAGGAGCCTCACAACAGCTGGATGCCCAGCAGTAAGGGAGCCACCGCAACTATGCAGATCTGACGGCAGCCAGAAGCGTCCAGATGGTATCACCCTTCAAGCCTGGACAGATGGGAAGCAGGTGGTGTGGGACTATACATGTGCATCTACCTTGGCTGATACCTATCTCCAATACACCAGGGAGGAAGGAGGGGCAGCTGCCAGCTTTAGGGAGTCCCAAAAGTCTAGAAAATATGGAGAACTTGCCCATCATTATATGTTTGTTCCCATAGGCTCAGAGACCCTCGGCTCATGGGGAAAGAGTGCATCTAATTTCCTTAAGGAGCTGGGAAAAAGACTCATCAGGGTAACTAGGGATCCCAGGGCAGCTAGTTTTCTGGTCCAGCGGCTCAGTGCGGCTGTTCAAAGGGGTAATGCATGCTGCATTTTGGGCACACGCCCCAGCTCTGAGGAGCTGGATGAGATTTTCGCCTTATAATCGGTGATACACACGTAACAACATGTACCTTATATGCCACCTTTATATCAACAATGTATCTCTTAAATCTTCTGTACCATATTATGTAATAAAATATTCCTATTGGTAAATATATATATATATATATATATATATATATATATATATATATATATATATATATATATATATATATATATATATATATATATATATATATATATACTCCAGCTTGTTTGCTTAGCGCTTGCTAAGAGAACAAGTAGGGTACTGCAGTCCATAAGACTACCAAATATGTTCGAAATAAACCTCTTCTCTATCAGCGACACAAACATACAATAAGTTATATGATAAAGGACTGTCAATAGTTGAAAAATGACTTTGATCAGGTGATCTCTTGGGCACACAAGAAGTAAATGAATCACATTCTTCATGAATAATGACGTTCTTACGAGGGAAGAAAGAGTTAAGAGGTAGAACATGTTATGAATAATTTAAGAAACACGATTTAGATCAGGAAAGTATTTTGAATTTTAATATAAGAGAGAAAATGGAATTAATAAGCAAGAACACTAAAGACACGAACAATAGATTTACAATCACTTAACTCTTCCAATTTCTTCCTGAGAATTGTGTCAATGGCATTGCTTCCCAGAGGTGCTCCTAGCAAGACACTATTTGTGGGGGCAATGACTGCTGCTCCTGGTAGTTTTGATCTCACTGCATTTATCACTTGTTGACTGACTGAGATGATTTCACATTTGGATGGATTCAGGATGAGACCCATTTCCTGTCCCCGTGTCATTACCTGTGTAAGGTCATGTAGGAGGGACTCTTTTGTACCTGCTAGTGTGCCATCATCTAGGAACCAGATGTTTAGCTCGCTGGTCAGTCTGACTGTGATTTCCCTAACTGCAATACAGAAGAGAAATGGTGCAAGAGGATCTCCTTGTTGGACACCCTCCGATGATGTGATTTCATGCTCTCCAAAGAGAAGCATTGATTCCTTGCTATACCCAGCTGAAACAAAAGGGAAGAGACCAGGGAAATGTTCTTGTACTGCTGCTAATACCACGTCTCTTTTCAGGAGATTGAACGCATTCTTGAAATCTAATTTTACCACTGCATTGTCCTCAGGCAGGTTGTTGATATATGCCCTTGTTGCATGAACCGCTGCTTCACTTCCTTGAGAGACCCCAAAGCCAAGCTGGTTTGGTTGAAGCATCATGGCTGCCTGTGCACGAATACTTCGGACAGCAGCTTTGGACACGAGGCGGCGTAAGGTGTTGCCTACTGCAATTGGCCGAATTCCTCCATCCTTCTTTTTAAGTGCACAAAGTGTTGCACCAAAAAAGAAAGGTCTAATTTCATCAGGAATCAGACCAGCCAAGGAATTGTTGACGAACCTTGTGATCTCTGAAAGCAGTGTCTCTGCAATATATACATATATATATATATATATATATATATATATATATATATATATATATATATATATATATATATATATATATATATATATATATATATATATGTATATTACATATATATATATAATGTATATTATGTATATATATGTATATATATATATATATATATGTATATTACATATATATATATATATATATATATATATATATATATATATATATATATATATATATATATATATATATATACATATATATATATATATATATATACATATACATATATATATATATATATATATATATATATATATATATATATATATATATATATATATATATATATATATATATATATATACATATATATATATATATATATATATATATATATATATATATATATATATATATATATATATATATATATATATATATATATATATGGTGGGCGAAAAAGCATGACGCCCTAATACACTGGACCATACGATCCTTAAGAGTAGGGCATCCAGCGGAACTGGATGTTGTACTCCCTACCCAAGGACACACGATGATGTGGATGACTCTAGGTTAATTTCATTCTAGTCCCTGTTTGGTGTACTAGTTCAACGAGCAGTATTTTATATTGTGACCACCATGAGGCAGGCCAAAGCAGCATGGGTTCGAATCCTTGGCTAGTGCACTGTTGATATTGATCAATACCATTCGTTCGTGGTCACAATAATAATAGTTAAATAGTTGTTAAAAAACTGCAACATCAACACCCCTTATTCAAAGTGCAGACACTGTACTTCCCAACTCCAGAACTCAAGTCCGAGCTGCCGCTTTCCCTGAATCGCTTCACAAAAGTTAATTTGCTCATACTCGAACAGAACACCAAGTCATTTGTCTATACGTGTTCCTATCTAAAATGCTCATGCACACTTGCTAGAAATCAAAACCCCTCGCACAGAAAATGTCGTTTAGTCCCCCAATATCCAACTTTTCCTAAGCTAATCCTTACACCATCTTTTTTCCCTACAGATGTATTCATTCTTTAAGTCATTCTGTATCGTTTCACCCTTTCTAAATGTCCGAACCGCCTCAAAATCTCCACGTCAGCACTCTGCATAATATCGTTAGTAATCATGCACCTCCTCCTAATTTTCAGTCTACGGATTCTCTGCACTATATTCACACCACATTACCCTCAGACACGACATATCAACTGCCTCCAGTATTCTTCTTGATGCAACATTCACCACCCATGTTTCACACCTATATATGAGTTTTGGAATAACTATACTCTCATACATGTCCCTATTTGCATCTATGGATAACGTTCTTTGTTTCTACAGATTTCTCAATGCACCACTCACCTTTTTCCCACTCATCAATTCAATGTTTCACCTCGTCTTTCATAGACCCATCTACTGACAAGTCCATTCCCAAATATCTGAATACATTCACTTCTTCAAAACTCCCTCTTTGGAATGCAAAGAGTATATTACATTTATTCAGCATATGTACACACTCCCATATAGGCTTTCTCCCAACCAGCGAACCGGGTGCTAAGGGTTTACTGATCTTACCAGGCCCCATCATTGCAGCTGGAGCAGGAGCTAGTCTTGTATTGTTCAGATAGCCTTGCTATCGTTCGGCATTGCATGTCAGCATAGCTATTGCTTCCATTATTGCGCATCAGCCTTGCAATCGCTTCACTATTGCATGTCAGCCATGCTATTGTGTGTATGTGTATCCCGTCATACTGTGCATTGCTGCTTGAGCGTATATTGCAAACAGCATGTTAAGCTGGGGTTAATGCCACCTATACGAGTCAGGCGATTGGAATCTGAATTCTCTCTGTTAAACCTGCCTAAAACTTTCTCTACAGCATTGCTGGCGAACTGCTCGTTCCATTGGAACAGAGTATCAAAACACTCTTACTGCTGCACAGGTTCATGACATTATTCGAACAAAGTTGAAAGCTGAAACAACTATGGTGCACCAGATTGACGTATCTCTCGCTACAGGAGCTGTTAGTTGCAGATCTCCACTTAGGTTCCTGCAGAATAATGGAAGAAATACAACACCAGAACACTCAGACCGGCAGTTCAGTGCAGCAGCAGGTGCATCGGATTTGTCTACGGGCTAGTTCGTTTGCACTGGATTTAGCCAAAATCAATAAAACTCTTCCCTAGCATGTGCTAGGGAAGAGATTGATAGAGAGAAGGAGAGGAGGCAATTTAAACAGACAGATGACTTTAGTTTGCAAAAGGCAGTAATGCTAGTTCCTTGTTTTATTGAAGCCGAGCCTGAACAGTTTTTTGAGGCATTTGAAAATCAGACTCGAGCCTTAAGGTGCCCTAAGGTGCATTGCGCAACATTGGTGCATACAGCATTGTTTGGTAAGGCAGAGGAGTTTACAACTGTGTTAAACAATGACGATTTTGGCAACTATCGGATGGTGAAAACCACTGTTCATGGGGCCTATGAGTGTATTCCTGTCACCTGCCTTGTAAATAGGTATTACATTTGCCATTTTCCACTTATCAGGCAATATGCCAGTTTGTAGTGATTTTTTTTTCAACAAGTCGGCCGTCTCCCACCGAGGCAGGGTGACCCAAAAAAGAAAGAAAAACCCCAAAAAGAAAATACTTTCATCATCATTCAACGCTTTCACCACACTCACACATAATCACTGTTTTTGCAGAGGTGCTCAGAACACAACAGTTTAGAAGCATATACGTATAAAGATACACAACATATCCCTCCAAACTGCTAATATCCCGAAACCCCTCCTTTAGAGTGCAGGCATTGTACGTCCCATTTCCAGGACTCAAGTCCGGTTATATAAAAATAACCGGTTTCCCTGAATCCTTTCACTAAATATTACCCTTCTCACACTCCAACAGATCGTCAGGTCCCAAATACCATTCGTCTCCATTCACTCCTATCAAACACGCTTATGCACGCCTGCTGGAAGTCCAAGCCCCTCTTCCACAAAACCTCCCTTATCCCTTCCTTCCAACCTTCTCGAGGACGACCCCTACCCCACCTTCCTTCTCCTACAGATTTAAATGCTCTCCATGTCATTCTACTTTCATCCATTCTCTCTAAATAACCAAACCACCTCAACAACCCCTCTTCAGCCCTCTGACTAATACTTTTATTAACTCCACACCTTCTCCTAATTTCCACACTCCTAATTTTCTGCATAATATTTACACTGCACATTGCCCTTAGACAGGACATCTCCACTGCCTCCAACCGTCTCCTCGCTGCTGCATTCACAACCCAAGCTTCACACCCATATAAGAGTGTTGGTACTACTATACTTTCATACATTCCCTTCTTTGCCTCCACAGATAACGTTTTTTGACTCCATGTATACCTCAACACACCACTCACATTTTTTCCCTCATCAATTCTATGATTAACCTCATCCTTCATAAATCCATCTGCCGACACGTCAACTCCTAAGTATCTGAAAACATTCACTTCTTCCAAACTCCTCCTCCCCAATTTGATATCAAATTTTTCTTTATCTAAATCATTTGATACCCTCATCACCTTACTCTTTTCTACGTTCACTTTCAATTTTCTACCTTTACACACACTCCCAAACTCATCCACTAACCTTTGCAATTTTTCTTTAGAATCTCCCATAAGCACAGTATCATCAGCGAAAAGTAACTGTGTCAATTCCCATTTTGAATTTGATTCCCCATAATTTAATCCCACCCCTCTCCCGAACACCCTAGCATTTACTTCTTTTACAACCCATCTACAAATATATTAAACACCCATGGTGACATTACACATGCCTGTCTAAGACCTACTTTTACCGGGAAGTAGTCTCCTTCTCTTCTACACACCCTAACCTGAGCCTCACTATCCTCATAAAAACTCTTTACAGCATTTAGTAACCTACCACCTATTCCATATACTTGCAACATCTGCCACATTGCTCCCCTATCCACTTTATCATATGCCTTTTCTAAATCCATAAATGCAATAAAAACTTCCCTACCTTTATCTAAATACTGTTCACATATATGCTTCAGTGTAAACACTTGACCTACACATCCCCTACCCACTCTGAAACCTCCTTGCTCATCCGCAATCCTACATTCTGTTTTACCTCTAATTCTTTCAATTATGACCCTACCGTACACTTTTCCTGGTATACTCAGTAAACTTATTCCTTTATAATTTTTACAATCTCTTTTGTCCCCCTTCCCTTTATATAAAGGGACTAGACATGCTCTCCGCCAATCCCTAGGTACTTTCCCCTCTTTCATACATTTATTAAACAAAAGTACCAACCACTCCAACACTATATCCCCCCCTGCTTTTAACATTTCTGTCATAATCCGATCAGTTCCAGCTGCTTTACCCCCTTTCATTCTACGTAATGCCTCACGTACCTCCCCCACACTTACATTCTGCTCTTCTTCACTCCTAAAAGATGGTATATCTCCCTGGCCAGTGCATGAAATTACCGCCTCCCTTTCTTCCTCAGCATTTAAAAGTTCCTCAAAATATTCTCGCCATCTACCTAATACCTCCCTCTCCCCATCTACTAACTCCCCTACTCTGTTTTTAACTGACAAATCCATAAGGTCCCTAGCCTTTCACACTCTATCATCTGCTCTCCTTTTGCACTCTCTCACCACTCTCTTCACCTTTCTTTTACTCTCCATATACTCTGCTCTTCTTATAACACTTCTGCTTTGTAAAAACCTCTCATAAGCTAACTTTTTCTCTTTTATCACACCCTTTACTTCATCATTCCACCAATCACTCCTCTTTCCTCCTGCTCCCACCCTCCTATAACCACAAACTTCTTCCCCACATTCTAATACTGCATTTTTAAAACTCATCCAATCCTCTTCAACTACTCATCTTTGCACTACTCATCTTTGCACTAGCCCACCTTTCTGCCGATAGTCGCTTATATCTCACCCGAACTTCCTCCTCCCTTAGTTTATACACTTTCACTTCCCTCCTACTTGTTGTTGCCACCTTCCTCTTGTCCCATCTACCTCTAACTCTAACTGTAGCTACAGCTAAATAATGATCCGATTTATCAGTTGCCCCTCTATAAACATGTACATCCTGGAGTCTACCCATCAACCTTTTATCCAATTCTACATAATCTAACAAACTACTATTATTATAGCCATGTATAAACGTAAGTAACCATTCTTTCAGGATTCATTACCTTTGTAACTTGTGAGTTCATTGCCTTTGTACCTAGTTCAGCTACCAAAACTTCGGGGGCCCAGTCCCTCGACCCATTACGTACCTCTGTAATCTGTAAATACCTTTGTAACTTGTCATGATTGTGACCAGACCTACCTGGAGTTCATTACCTTTGTAAATTGTGAGTTTATTACCTTTGTAAATTGTGACTTCATTACCTCTGTAACTGGCTCAGCTATCAAAACTTTGGAGTCCAGGCCCTGGACCAATTATGTACCTCTGTAATCTTTTGACTACCGCACACATGATGGTATGGGGTGCATAATAAACATATTGAACTAAACTAACTACGTGCTACATCAAACTTGTATATTTATTTATCCTCTTTTTCATAAAATATGTATTACTTGTTACCAAATCTCTTTCTACATAAAGTTCAATTAAAGGCTCCCCATTTACATTTACCCCTGGCACCCCAAATTTACCTACTACTCCCTCCACAACATTTTTACCCACTTTAGCATTGAAATTCCAAACCACAAGTACTCTCACACTTGGCTCAAAACTCCCCACGCATTCACTCAACATTTCCCAAAATCTCTCTCTCTCTCCTCTACACTTTTCTCTTCTCCACGTGCATATACGCTTACTATAAGACACTTTTCACATCCAACCTTTATTTTATTCCACATAATCCTTGAATTAATACATTTATAATCCCTCTTTTCCTGCCATATCTTATCCTTCAACATTATTGCTACTTCTTTAGCTCTAACTCTATTTGAAACCCCTGACCTAATCCCATTTATTCCTCTCCACTGAAACTCTCCCACCCCCTTCAGCTTTGTTTCACCTAAAGCCAGGACACCCAGCTTCTTCTCATTCATAACATCCACAGTCATCTCTTTCTTATCATTTGCACAACATCCACGCACATTCAGACTTCCCACTTTGACAATTTTCTTCTTATTATTCTTTTTAGTAATCTTTACAGAAAAAGGGGTTATTAGCCCATTGTTCCCGGCATTTTAGTTGACTTTTACAACACGCATGGCTTACAGAGGAAAGATTCTTATTCCACTTCCCCATGGATATAAAAGGAAAAGTAATAAGACCAAGAACTATTAAGATAAAATCAAAGTGTAAGTAGAAGTAGCAAGACGTACCTGTAATCTTGCATATTTATGAGACAGACAAAAGACACCAGCAATCCTTCCAACATGTAAAACAATTACAGGCTTTCGTTTTACACTCACTTGGCAGGACTGTAGTACCTCCCTGGGTAGTTGCTGTCTACCAACCTACTACACTTAAAATATATGTGCAGAGTAAATATGACACTGGATATTTGACTGTAGGTGTTTCTGACATATTTCCTATGAAAGATGCTGTGTTATTACTGGATAATAACATTAATTCTACTAAATGTCCTGAACCTATAATGACTAATTCTTCTCTGGAGTTGGCCATAACCCTGGCAAAATCCCAAGGGATATCTAATGAGAATGTTAACCCATCCTTGGAAGACTCTGATCTTAGACTAGCCAATTTGTTTTACAAGGAAAACTGGCCAGGGCCTCAAAAAGTTTAGTGAACAGACCCAGACCAAGCCTTCATATTCCAGGGTTGCAGGATTGCCAGATGTGTCTATTTCCATGCCTGAGGGACTGTCCTTTCGGGAAGAACAGTGAAAAGACCATTCCTTGAATTTCGGTTTTCAGGCAGCCATGGGGTGAATCCCCCTCAGATCACGTAGTCAAATGCAAAATTAAAAACGACTTCTTAATCTGCACTGAGACTGGTAACGAGTTAGAAGGAAAGCAAAAGACAGATAGATTGGTAGATTATGAAATGGTTAGATCACAAATATTAAATACGGTTCACAACTCTTCGTTAGGAGGTCAATTAGGAATTATAAACACCATGTACAGAATAATAAAAGATTTTTTGGGGCCAAAGGTAAGGCAAGATGTAAAGAATCATACCCACTGTGGTAGACAATGTCAGCAAATGGGGATACCTGGAGCCATTTCAAGAAGAGAGCCAAAATGTGCCTCACGAATAAGACTACAGAAAGGGAGGAGAATGATTTCTTGTATATCTATTATATTTTTTTTATATTAACACATCCGCCGATTCCCACCAAGGCGGGTGGCCCGAAAAGGAAAAGCTTTCATTATCATTCACTCCATCACTGTCTTGCCAGAAGGGTGCTTTACACTACAGTTATAAAACTGCAACATTAACACTCTTCCTTCAGAGTGCAGACACTGTACTTCCCATGTCCAGGACTCAAGTACAGCCTGCCGGTTTCCCTGAATCCCTTCATAAATGTTACTTTGCTCACACTCCAACAAAACGTTAGGTATTAAAAACCATTTGTCTCCATTCATTCCTATTAAATATGCTAAAGCATGCCTGCTGGAAGTCCAAGCCCCTCGCACAAAAAGCCTCCTTTACTCCTGCCCTCCAACCTTTCCTAGACCGACCCCTACCCCGCCTTCCCTCCATGACAGATCAATACACTCTCGAAGTCATTCTGTTTCGTTCCATTCTCTCTACATGTCCGAACCACCTCAATAACCCCTACACAGCTCTCTGGATAATAGTTTTGGTAATCCTGCACGTCATCCTAATTTTCAAACTACGAATCCTCTGCATTATTCACACCATACATTGTACTCACACATGAGATCTCCACTGCCTCCAGCCTTCTCCTCGTTGCAACATTTATCACCCATGTTTCACACCCATATAAGAGAGTTGGTATAATTCTCCCCACCTGCTTTAAACATTTCTATCTTTATCCCATCAATCCCAACTGCCTTACCCGCTTTAATTCTTCTCATTGCCTCACGAACGCCCCCCACACTCACAGATGGCTCTTCCTCACTCCTACAAGATGTTATTCCTCCTTGCCATATATACGAAATCACGACTTCTCTAACTTCATCAACATTTAACAATTCCTCAAAATATTCCCTCCATCTTCCCGATATCTCAAACACTCCATTTAATAACTCTCCTTTCCTATTTTTTAACTTTCAAATCCATTTGTTGTCTAGGCTTCCTCATCTTATTAATCTCACTCAAAAACTTTTTCTTATTTTCAAGAAAATGTGTTGATAACATCTCGCCCATATATATATATATATATATATATATATATATATATATATATATATATATATATATATATATATATATATATATGGTGGAGAAATTTTCTCCAGGAGGGGAGTATTAGCCCCCTTCAACCCCTTTAGCCCCTTCAGCCCCTTTCAGCCCTGGGGGGCCCAGCCCTCTCAGAAGGGGCAAATATCTTGTTTACTGCTACAGTGAGTAATTGATCACAGATGCTGTACGAGTATGCGTGGTCAAATGACCTCTGCTCCTTGCAGTCCAGTGTTGCAAAGTGTATTTTTATAAGAGACAGTACATCTCTTACTTTAGCAGGACAATTAAGGAAAATCCTGCTCCCACTTTATTACCATAGTAAAGATAGTGGACATTGTTGTCTATGCTTAAGAGAGCAAGAATCAAACATTCTGCTTTGCTTCATCGAGGAAGTGGCAAGGAAGCAAAAAGTACTAGGTCAGCTTTTTTTTGTGCTAGGGGAGCAACGGCGTGGGGCGCTGTGGCGTCTGCAGATTACTTTTGACTCTACTGAGAGTGACACTGACGCCAGGATAACCAACAAGGAACACTGATCTGTGCGTTAGTGTGGACAAAGTGTCTCACAAAACACGATAAACACTTACAGAGACGTGTGATCAACTTCTTAGTGATATTGTGTGAACAATTGTTGATGAACAGTGTAACAACGAGTGTTGCGATCCAACAGAGTGTAGTGCGACATTCTTCAAAGAACACTATTCTTCAATCAACTCATCGGATATCCGGGCATAATTACGGGTCAGATACATATACCCAGGTAAGTGTTCTAACTCGTGATGTACTACTATTGACTGCGCAGTTGAGTATAAAGTCGTGAGTTAGTCACTTATCATAAACCCCGGTGATATGCAGACCATTGAGTCCACACAAGTAGGTATTTTGTCAGCCATCAGTGAATGAAATATGCTGACATAACACCCCCTAGGGGTAATTTATAATCTGACAAATTATATTTCTTGACAGCCCATGTTGAGATGGTTTCGACAGCTTCTAGACCTCGTCTGCAGGGGCGGCTGTGCAGGCGATGAGTTGTCCTTTTAAGTTAAGTATAAGTCTTTAAACTTAACTGGTAATGCCATTTCTCAAAATAATTGGTCGTGATCGAACCGGATAAAGACCACACTGTGGTCCAAATATGTTGTACTACAGTGTACAAATAACCTATGAGCCAAGGTCCTTCGAAAAAAGCTGTGAAACTAGTGTTTTACAATATAAATCAGTATAAATGAGTCCCTCCAGACTCAATCACAGAGAATGGGCAGCCAAAAGTAAACGGGCGCTCACCCAGCGTTCACCCAAAGAAAACGGGAGCTGGGTGACTCACCCAACAAGAAAACGCGGGATGGTACCCGGCACCCACTGCTCCAATCTCGAAAATTGCTGACCAAGACAACAATAACCCAAGTGATGTTCAGTTTGTCTGAGTATATATACACATAGTGTTTATAATGTTTATAGACAGAAATTAAGAGACAAGATTGTGTTAAAGTTTGTTTCTTATAGATAAACCTGTTATATTAAAGGAACTTATATACAAAGTGTAAGCTTTCAAATATATATTAACAGTGACATTATATATGTGTAAGTAATATTCACGTGTGATTTACAGTTATACAGTGACATTTATAGTGTATAGTGAATGAAGTGTATAACATCGTTATTTACGATTAATCATCGTGGTCAGGCTGACACAGCAAACTCAAGCCATAAACACCAGCCATATGTACTCTGTACCCTTCATGGTCATTGACCCTGAGGTTAAGCTTAGTGGGTCAGTAGTGTCTGACTCGATTATTGCTGACTTAAGCACAACAAAAACTCAGCTGTTTATAGCAGTACAGTGTTTTTTAAACACTCTAAGTGTGGTGCTAGAATTTTCAATATACCATTAAAATGGCTTGTTTGAAAACTCAATTTCAGTCTTTACAGACTAAGATTACACAATTAGAAAATCTAATTTCAGTCTGTATAGGATTAACTCAAGATACAAACATAGATTTTGATGATCTTGAGGTCAAATTTGAATTATTTACACAACGTATGGAAATAATTAATTCAGACTATACACATTATGAAAATAAATTTCTTGAATCAGATCCATCTGAGGATGAAATTAAAAATGTTTTGGATACTTTTAGTAATCAACAATTAAGGTGGACAGGAGTACAGGCTATCTGCCGCAAAACTCTGTCACAGAGACCTACTGTAACTAGTGGTCAAACACCTGTTACACCTGTAACAACAACAAGTGTCCCATTACCAAGCTTACCTACATTGTCATTACCTATTTTCCAAGGTCAAAATTATGAAGAACTCATTAGTGGTTTTCAATCCACAGTAAATTCACGAACTGACATAGATGAGATTGGTAAGTTCAATTATCTTAAAAGTCTTGTGAAGGGAGAACCCTATGAACTGATTAAGTCATTTCCGGTGGTCAAAGGCAATTATCAAATAGCCTTACGTGTCTTAGAAGACAATTATTTCGATGCTGACAAGGCCAGAGTTAGACATGCAGTCTTAATATCAAGCTTGAAGCCACCCAAACATTGTTTTTCAGACTTACAGGCATTTAGAATTACATTAGACAATAGTCTCAGATCTCTAGATGCTAAATATGACCTAAGGCAATGTGATTGGTTTATCAGTGGTATTGTACAAGATAAGTTGTCACCACAAACTATTGAACGATTAAATATTATGTTTAATAAATGCTATTTCACTTGTGAGGAAATTAGTAATGGTTTACAAACAATAATTTCATGCATGCAAGCAACGAGACAAGATGAAAAATCCACAAATCCCGTGGATAACAAACCTTCAACTCAGTATAAAAAGAGTATACCTACTCCCACTAAACCACATAATGGGAAATCCCATATAGGCATTTATCAAGCTGTGAATACAACACACAGTAAACAAACTGTCATACATAAACGTACTCCAAAATGTGTACTTTGTGATGGAACACATTGGGCACAGTATTGTAGTCAATACACATCAATGGAGGCACGTAAACAACGTGTTCATCAGCTGAAAAGGTGCATCAAGTGTTTAGGTGAACATAGGGGAGGAAAATGCTCACTGAAGAAGTGTTTTAAATGCAAGGGTATGCATCATACAGCATTATGCCCAAATACTTTTGCAGAACAGCAACAGACTTCCACAGAATCAGGAAGTCAAAAAGCAACAGCATTAAATGTGAGAGATAAGTTTAAAGCAACTGCTCTCCCGATAGCTCGAATTGAGTTATCTAATAAATTACACAAAACCAATGTGCTAACATTATTTGATCAAGGCTCACAAAGGTCCTTCATAAGAAGATCAGTGCTGCAGAAACTGAATAAACAACCCTATGCCAAAATACAGTTAGATATAGCTGGGTTTTTCCACAATTCTGGTAAACAGACATATGACCTAACCAGAATCACTGTTGGTCTAGGAAACAGGAAAAAGACAGTAGAAGCTGTGGTAGTAGATGATTTGCCTAAGTCTGTGCAGATCCAGGGATTAAAAGAAACAGTTGCAGCACTGAAAGCAGCTAAGGTCAAGTTAGCCTGTCCTGACATACAGACGGACACTCTTAGTCCAATTGATTTAATCATTGGAAGTGATTATTATCACTGTTTTGTGCAAAATATAGTAAGTAAACATGATGTTCACTTGCTGAAAACAGCAGGAGGCCACATGATATGTGGTCCCATTCCCTCTCAAAGTGGGAAAGAAGCTGATATTGATTCAGTGGAAAATGTACTAGTTACGAGAATAACCGCTGATCATGTACCACAGCAAAAATTATCATTACTGGAAGAAATGAATGAACCATTTGATAAATTGTGGGATTTAGATGCGATAGGTATTGATGTAAATAAACCAAGCCCACAAGAGTCTCAGACTTATAGCCAATATTTGGACACTGTCAAATATAAAAATGGACGGTATTGGGTTAGGTTACCATGGAAATTAAATCCACCACATCTGCCTAGCAATTATCGCATGGCTTTCGGACAGATGAAAACACAAATACATGAGCTCAGGAAGAATCCAGAGCTACTGACTGTCTATGATAATATCATACAAGAACAGTTGGACAATAAATTCATTGAGGAAATAGTCGAAGATAAGTTGAAGACAGTCGCTTATTATCTCCCGCACCATGGAGTCAGAAAGGATTCTGAAACCACTCCACTACGTGTTGTATATAATTGCAGCGCACGTGCAAATCAAGATGTAGCAAGTCTTAATAAGACTGTCTGATGACCGGACCCTCACTAACTGAGAAGCTTGGAGACGTGCTTATGAAATTTCGCACAAACCCATATGACTGCACGGCTGATATTTCCAAGGCTTTCTTAAGAGTAGGACTACAAGAAATAGATAGAGATTATACTCGATTCTTGTGGTCTGAAAATCCACATGATCCTCAAAGTCCTGTGAAAACTTATCGTTTCAAATCAGTATTATTTGGTGCAACATCCTCTCCATTCTTACTAGAAGCTACTCTAAATACACATTTGAAGAAATCTGAAAGTCCCTTCAAAGAAATCTTAAAGAAAAGTTTCTATGTGGACAATCTTCAAGGTACTGTGAATAAAGAGGAGGATTTGAAATCCTTATACAGAGAAGCTAACAAGGAGATGAAAGAAGCAAATATGCCTCTAAGGATGTGGAATACAAATTCAAAGCAATTAAGGGAACTTATCAAAGAAGATTTCCCTGAAACTGAAATTCCTGATTGCAACAATATGCTGGGACTTAATTGGAACACACAGAAAGATACTTTGAGTCTCAAAAGGATAAACAATAAATCATGCAGTACACTCACTAAACGTAGTTTACTGTCAGAGGTATCACAATGTTTTGATCCTCTAGGACTCGTCTCACCAATTACCATAAAGGGTAAAATGCTTGTGCAAGATGCATGGAAGCTCAAAATTGGATGGGATGAGAACTTGCCTCTAGAAATGAGTCAAGCTTGGGATGAAATATCCAAGGAGTTTAAACAACTTCATCAAATTAAATTTCCCAGACAAATAGGTCAAGAGGGAAACAAGTACACATTACATGTGTTCTGTGATGCGTCAACCAGAGGTTATGGCGCTGTAGCTTACATGAGTAATGCTGAAGGAAGTACACTAATTACTTCAAAGGCCACGGTAACACCCTTGAAGGTCAGAACAGTACCACAATTGGAACTGACAGCACTCTATGTAGGTACAAAATTAGCTGTCTATCTCAACAAAGTACTTGATCATCTCACTATTGAGAAAACCGTGATCTGGAGTGATAATGAGGCAGTTCTCCAGTGGTTAAGAAATAATAAGAGTAAGTTGGTCTATGTACAGAACAGAGTAGCAGAAATAAAAGAGATGCAGATAGATTATCTCTTTCTACACGTCTCTACCCAAGAGAATCCAGCTGACATGTTGTCACGTGGTGTCCCACTCAAGAAATTTGTGAATAATAAATTATGGCTCCACGGACCGAACTGGCTCTCTAATGAAAATAACTGGCCTCAGCAAAAAGCTCACATTATGCCAGAAGAAACAGTCTGCTTGAACACAGCAGAAATAAGTTGTGTAAATACTGCAGACACAACAGAAATAGTCATTGATGGATCTAAATACTCATCTTTGGGTAAACTCTTAAGAGTTACAGCTCTTGTCTTTAAATTCATTAAAGGAATAAAATCTGATTATGAATGTCTTGAACCCATTAAATACTGGGTGAAACTAATACAGAAAGATGTTTTCTCTACAGAATATAAATTTCTAGAAACACAAGATAAATCCCCAAAGAAACCTGTTATGATTAATTCTTTAGGGCTTTATCTCGACTCAGAAAAGATTATAAGATGTCGAGGAAGAATTCATAATTCTTCACTACCTAAAGAAGCTATACATCCAATATTGATCCCAAAGAATCATTGGCTAACAAAACTGATTGTGCAAAACGCCCACAGTAACGTGTTACATGGTGGGGTAGCTGACACACTTTGTCATATACGACAATCCTACTGGATACCTCAAGGTCGACAAAGTGTGAAAAAACAAATAAAGGACTGTATTACTTGTCGTCACTACGATATGCGAGTATGTCAGTATCCAGGTCCACCTCCATATCCCTCTGAAAGAGTTTGTCATGTCACTCCATTTGAGGTGACAGCTGTAGATTACGCTGGACCAATAATTTTAACCAAAACAGTTGACAAAGTTCCCATCAAGGTGTACATCTGTTTGTTCACTTGTGCTACGACTAGAGCAGTACATCTAGAAGTAGCCACTGACATGTCTGCTGAAACCTTTATCAAATTATTCAGAAGGTTTGCAGCCAGAAGGGGATGTCCCAGACTGATGATTTCAGATAATGCAACGAACTTTGTTGCTGGTGCTGCTTATATAAGCAAGATCTTTGATCAACCAGAAGTACAACAGATGCTGAATCAACGCAGGTGTCGTTGGAGATACATTCCTCCTAAATCTCCATGGCACGGCGGATTTTATGAAAGAATGATCAGCATTGTAAAACGTTGTCTAAGGAAGACTCTTCATCGTCAGAGAATAGACTTAGAAGAATTCCGTACAGTTGTGACTGAAATAGAAAATAGAGTCAACAACAGACCTCTGACTTATGTTACCGATGATCTGGACAATTTAGAAGTGTTAAGTCCATCTCATTTACTCCATGGCAGAAGGCTCGAACCTGTTCCTCCCATGAATGATAAAGAAATCATAGAGGATCCTACTTATTTCGAACCTGAGCAACTCAGACGCAAATTCAAACACCTTAATAAAGTGATTGAACGTTGGGAGAAAATTTGGCGAGAAGACTATCTCACCTCATTGAGAGAACACTTCTATGGAGCTGGTGTTCCTGAAAATCATAAGTCCTTAAGACCTGGTGACATAGTGATTATCGACAATGATGGTCCGAGGTCCCAATGGCCACTTGGAAAAATTGTGATCATATATCCTGATGCAAATGGAATCATCAGGACAGTTGATGTTTTGAACAAAGGTGTAGTGAATAAGCGGACAATAAATAAACTAGTGCCGTTAGAATTACACAGTGTTGAAAACAAAATTAGTGATTCTCCAGAAACCACACAGACTAAAGCTGTTCAGAAAAGACAAGCAGCAGTGGTGGTGAGTGAGAAAATTAAATTAATGTTAAGTGATGAATAGTTCACCTGCAGCGAACCTCTGCCGCCCCCCAGTGTGGAGAAATTTTCTCCAGGAGGGGGGTATCAGCCCCCTTCAGCTCCTTCAGCCCCTTCAGCCCCTTTCAGCCCTGAGGGGCCCAGCCCTCTCAGAAGGGTCAAATATCTTGTTTACTGCTACAGTGAGTAATTGATCACAGATGCTGTACGAGTATGCGTGGTCAAATGACCTCTGCTCCTTGCAGTCCAGTGTTGCAAAGTGTATTTTTATAAGAGACAGTACATCTCTTGCTTTAGCAGGACAATTAAGGAAAAGCCTGCTCCCACTTTATTACCATAGTAAAGATAGTGGACATTGTTGTCTATGCTTAAGACAGCAAGAATCAAACATTCTGCTTTGCTTCATCGAGGAAGTGGCAAGGAAGCAAAAAGTACTAGGTCAGCTTTTTTTTGTGCTAGGGGAGCAACGGCGTGGGGCGCTGTGGCATCTGCAGATTACTTTTGACTCTACTGAGAATGACACTGACGCCAGGATAACCAACAAGGAATACTGATCTGTGCGTTAGTGTGGACAAAGTGTCTCACAGAACACGATAAACATTTACAGAGAAGTGTGATCAACTTCTTAGGGATATTGTGTGAACAATTGTTGATGAACAGTGTAACAACAAGTGTTGCAATCCAACAGAGTGTAGTGCGACATTCTTCAAAGAACACTATTCTTCAATCAACTCAACAGATATCCGGACGTAATTACGGGTCAGATACATATACCCAGGTAAGTGTTCTAACTCGTGATGTACTACTATTGACTGCGCAGTTGAGTATAAAGTCGTGAGTTAGTCACTTGTGATAAACCCCGGTGATATGCGGACCATTGAGTCCACACAAGTAGGTATTTTGTCAGCCATCAGTGAATGAAATATGCTGACATAACACCCCCTAGGAGCAATTTATAATCTTACAAATTATATTTCTTGACAGCCCATGTTGAGATGGTTTCGACAGCTTCTAGACCTCGTCTGCAGGGACGGCTGTGCAGGCGATGAGTTGTCCTTTTAAGTTCAGTATAAGTCTTTAAACTTAACTGGTAATGCCATTTCTCAACATGTATATATATATGTATATATATATATATATATATATATATATATATATATATATATATATATATATATATATATATATATATATATATATATAATGTATATATATATATATATCTATATGTATATATATGTATATATATATATATATATATATATATATATATATATATATATATATATATATATATATATATATGTATATATATATATATATATATATATATATATATATATATATATGTATATATATATATATATGTATATATATATATATATATATATATATATATATATATATATATATATATATATATATATATATATATATATATATATATATATATATATATATATGTATATATATATATATATATATATATGTATATATATATATATATATATATATGTATATATATATATATATATATATATATATATATATATATATATATATATGTATATATATATATATATATATGTATATATATATATATATATATATATATGTATATATATATATATATATATATATATATATATATATATATATATATATATATATATATATATATATATATATATATATATATATATATATATATATATATATATATATATATATATATATATATATATATATATGTATATATATATATATATATATATATGTATATATATATATATATATATATATATATATATATATATATATATATATATATATATATATATATATATATATATATATATATATATATATGTATATATATATATATATGTATATATATATATATATATATATGTATATATATATATATATATATATGTATATATATATATATATATATATATATATATATATATATGTATATATATATATATATATATATATATATATATATATATATATATATATATATATATATATATATATATATATATATATATATATGTGTCGTGCCGAATAGGCAGAACTTGCGATCTTGGCTTAAATAGCAACGCTCATCTTGCCATACAGGACAAGTGAAAATTTGTGTATGCAATAATTTCGCCAAAATCATTCTGAACATAACGAAAAAAATATATTTCACTGTGTTTGTTTAGTATTAAATTACTCTAAACAAATCTAAAATATATTTAGTTGGGTTAGGCTAAAATTAATTGTTCTTGTTATAATAAGGTTAGGCAAGTTTTCTAAGATTCTTTTGGTGCAAAATTTAAAATTTTTACATCAACATTAATGAAAAAAATATATCTTTAAACGTATAAGAGAAAATTTTTAGAAAGAACTTAATTTTAAATGAGCTCTTGCTAATTGACCAGTTTTACATATTCGGCACGACATATATATATATATTATATATATATATATATATATATATATATATATATATATATATATATATATATATATATATATATATATATATATATATATATGTATATATGTATATATATATATATATATATGTCGTGCCGAATAGGCAGAACTTGCGATCTTGGCTTAAATAGCAATGCTCAATTTGCCAAATAGGACAAGCGAAAATTTGTGTATGCAATAATTTCGCCAAAATCATTCTGAACCTAACGAAAAAAATATATTTCACTGTGTTTGTTTAGTATTAAATTATTGTAAACAAATCTAAAATATATATAGTTGGGTTAGGCTAAAATAAATTGTTCTTGTTATAATAAGGTTAGGTAAGTTTTCTAAGATTCTTTTGGTGCAAAATTAAAAATTTTTACATTAACATTAATGAAAAAAATATATCTTTAAACGTATAAAAGAAATTTTTAGAAAGGACCTAATTTTAAATAAATTCTTGCTAATTGACAAATATATATATATATATATATATATATATATATATATATATATATATATATATATATATATATATATATATATATATATATATATATATATATATTAGTTAGTAGGTTGGTAGACAGCAACCACCCAGGGAAGTACTACTGTCCTGCCAGATGACTGTGAAACAGAAACCTGTAACTGTTTTGCATGATGGTAGGATTGCTGGTTTCTTTTTCTGTCTCATGAACACGCTAGATAACAGGGATATCTTGCTACTCCTACTTAAACTTTGGTCACACTTCACAGACACGCACATGCATATATATATACATACATCTAGGTTTTTCTCCTTTTTCTAAATAGTTCTTGTTCCTCTTTATTTCTTCTATTGTCCATGGGGAAGTGGAAAAGAATCTTTCCTCCGTAAGCCATGCGTGTCGTATGAGGCGACTAAAATGCCGGGAGCAATGGGCTAGTGACCCCTTCTCCTGTAGACATTTACTAAAAAAGAGAAGAAGAAAAACTTTATAAAACTGGGATGCTTAAATGTGCGTGGATGTAGTGCGGATGACAAGAAACAGATGATTGCTGATGTTATGTATGAAAAGAAGTTGGATGTCCTGGCCCTAAGCGAAACAAAGCTGAAGGGGGTAGGGGAGTTTCGGTGGGGGGAAATAAATGGGATTAAATCTGGAGTATCTGAGAGAGTTAGAGCAAAGGAAGGGATAGCAGTAATGTTGAATGATCAGTTATGGAAGGAGAAAAGAGAATATGAATGTGTAAATTCAAGAATTATGTGGATTAAAGTAAAGGTTGGATGCGAGAAGTGGGTCATAATAAGCGTGTATGCACCTGGAGAAGAGACGAATGCAGAGGAGAGAGAGAGATTAAGTGAATGTATAGGAGCCTTTTAACCAAGTGATAGAGTAATTGTGGTAGGGGACCTGAATGCTAAAGTAGGAGAAACTTTTAGAGAGGGTGTGGTAGGTAAGTTTGGGGTGCCAGGTGTAAATGATAATGGGAGCCCTTTGATTGAACTTTGTATAGAAAGGGGTTTAGTTATAGGTAATACATATTTTAAGAGAAAGAGGATAAATAAGTATACAAGATATGATGTAGGGCGAAATGACAGTAGTTTGTTGGATTATGTATTGGTAGATAAAAGACTGTTGAGTAGACTTCAGGATGTACATGTTTATAGAGGGGCCACAGATATATCAGATCACTTTCTAGTTGTAGCTACACTGAGAGTAAAAGGTAGATGGGATACAAGGAGAATAGAAGCATCAGGGAAGAGAGAGGTGAAGGTTTATAAACTAAAAGAGGAGGCAGTTAGGGTGTGAAGGCTTACTCAGCCCTGTAACAACTTGAGTCAGTATTACTCAGGCTGGCTCCTCCTCAGGAAAATTAGTGAATAGAAAAAGAAATAATAACAGACAAACATAAACACTTTATTATGTAGAAAATATAAAATGTAAAGCACTTAAATATGAAATATTATTCCTACATTAAAGAAAATGAAAAATGAAAAATATAAATGATAACTGAATTCAACGCTAATTTAAATGTATATAAAACGTGGGTGTCTGGTGTTGGTGACACTGTTGTTGAAATCGTAGCCGTTGCTGATGATGGGGGGGGGGTCGCAGGTGTTTGTGAACACCACTGGCTAGTTCTTCACAGTATACCAGTGAGTATTCTATCCCGAAGACAGGAAAGCAGGTTCTTTACCGCTGCAATGCTGTGGAGTTACGTCCTGCAATTTCATACAGGTGCACAGGTACTTCAATACAACCTGGAGAAGTCTCCGGACGTTAGTCCTTCTCCTGTTCTGCTCGTTGATTGCCAGGTGACCCTCACTGACATCCAAGAGTAGTGTTGGGAGCTGTGAGACGAGTGATTTACTGTTTGACCAGAACCCCACACGTCACCTTTCGAGGTGGGGGGTGGAAGAGGGAGGGGAAGGGATAGCGGGAGCTAGACTGACCCTACGTTAACAAGCAGCCGGCAATCAAACTATCACTTTAGGGGTGGGGGAGAAAAGGCGGGAAAAACGGGAGCTTGACTCACCCTACCTTAACTAGTAGCCGGCAATGAAACTATCACTTTCGGGGAGGGGGAAGAAAAACGGGAGCGTGACTTACCCTACCTTAACTAGTAGCCGGCAATGAAACTATCACTTTCGGGGAGGGGGAAGAAAAACGGGAGCGTGACTTACCCTACCTTAACTAGTAGCCGGCAATGAAACTATCACTTTCGGGGAGGGGGAAGAAAAACGGGAGCGTGACTTACCCTACCTTAACTAGTAGCCGGCAATGAAACTATCACTTTCGGGGAGGGGGAAGAAAAACGGGAGCGTGACTTACCCTACCTTAACTAGTAGCCGGCAATGAAACTATCACTTTCGGGGAGGGGGAAGAAAGGCGGGAGCTTGACTTACCCTACCTTAACTAGTAGCCGGTAATGAAACTATCGTTACTCTATCTACTCCTATCTATTGAACTTTTCCCTCACATAGGGTAAGATATAAACAGCTATTGGAGGATAGATGGGCTAATGAGAGCATAGGCAATGGGATCGAAGAGGTATTTTTTTTTTTTTTTTATATTTTATTTTAAACATGACATTACAAAATATAATATGTAAAACTCATTTAAGTCTATAAATTAACACAATCCTCCCTACAGCTAATGTTACACACCACACTTACAACTCCGTGTGGGTACACCCCCCCCCTCCCTGCTCCCTCATCCTATCACTTAACCCAAACCTGTTGGAGCTACTCAACAGAATTACATGATATGAACAACACTTTTATATACACATCCCTCGAAATGGTACTTAATGATCGACTACAGACCATGCAATGCATTGCACTGAACATATTATACAGACATATTACCCCCCCCCTAGTGGTTATCCAACCACCCCACTATTTACAACCTAACATACTATAAACAATGAATGTTGCCTAATCTAAAGTCACACAGCAATGACCCAAACATTACTTTATGTAATTGTCCTAATGGGTCAGTTACATAACAATATGTATTACACAACAATGGTGATATAGAAAAGTCACAAGGACATACAAAATTACTACAAAACCATAAGAATAAACTTAGTCTCAAAATCCAACACATGTAAGCCTTTACACATTTAAACATGCAATTCCAGTGTTAAAACAATCACACAGCTTCAACTATGACATTCAAGCTCTATACAGCTTATATGGACATTACATAGTGCTATTGACAACAGTACAATACAACATAAAATATAACCATGACACAAGTAACACATAAAGACTGTGCCTAGCACGCACCTAACCACAAAAACCTATAACACCACTGTTGCCCAACTTTATTTACACTATCTGACGTGCATTAACCTCTTTACTCTCAAAACAAAACTGAAAATTGCAGAACACCAGTGACGAACAATAATGCACAGACATTAATACAAACATATCACATCATATCTCTGGACACCGTGCATGATCACAGCATCAACACTATGCAGTGCAAGGCACCTAGAAAACAAGTTGGAGCAAACACATGCAATTATTATAGCAAAACTCCAAATTACAATGTCATTACCGTAAATCAATATTACCACACACAATATGTATAATAAGTATAAAGTCCTGTCACACAAAAATTGGCCAGCTCCACAGGTGCTAGCACCCGTGGTCCACATATTATTCACTCATGCATCACTCATCCAACACTCTCGCAAAACTTTTGTTATCCATTACCAGGGAGGCAACCCTGTTTTCACCCCTGACTTCCCTACCCCAGCAACACTTTCCAATCATACCCTCCCCTCCCTCGTATATTACAAGTCTAATAAAACCTGTAACGTAAGTTGCCTATATCCCTCTGAAAAATCCTTCACCCACCTCCTCCCATAAATTTCCTTATTTCTACATACCGTTTTATAGAACGTTAACGCTAACACCCTCCTCTTCACCTCAGTAACCTGTTTGCCCCGCAATCCCCACACTATATAGATATAATCTGCCATAATGTATCCCACAGCTCTGATTACACGTTCCTCCCAACCCCCCACGTCGAGACTTAATGCTCTCAATACAGAAATTCCTTTACCTCCTATCCTATTTATCACCCTATTTAACCACCCCTTGACACTCCTCAGTCCATCACAAAAATATACTACATGAAAAGCCGACTCCTCCCCACCACATATCCCACACTCCCCCCCGTCAACGACTCGTCTATCCCGTAGAACCACACCCGACGGTAAAATGCCGTGCAGAAAACGATACATTACATCCCGAACACGAGGTTGCAACCTCATCCTACTCAACCTATTCCATATACTTCCCCATGCATACATGGGGAAAATTCCCTCTACAGGCGCTACAACCCTCCCGGCTAACAATCTACACAACCTACCTATTTTAACCTTTGCTGGCTCTCGATCCCACGCCAGAGCCCTCAACACAGTTTCACACTCATGCAACTCAACTCCTGTATACATCCGTTGCAATCTGTTATGGATCCTGGCCAACCCCCCCCCACTCACACTTTCCCTCATCACCTCCCTTTTAATGAAAACACATTTGACCCTCCGCTTTAAGTCCAGCAATCCCAGCCCCCCCTTACTTACAGGTAACATTACCACATCTCTCTTAATCCAATCACAGCTCGAACCCCACAAGAATTTAAAAACCTTCCTAAGTATGTTCGTTATTGCTGGCCCAGTTAATGGGAACACGGCTGCCACGTGCCATACTTTGCTATACAGTAAGATATTAACAACAATGGCACGCTGCACAAGGGTCAAATGATAAGGTCGCAATGCACCCAAGCGTCCCTGAATCCTTTCTACCATCCTAAGCGAGTTTTCCATGCGTGCCACAGGTAGATCGCCTGCATAAATAAGACCACAGATTTTTAACGAATTCACCTGCTTCCTCACAACTGCACTACCCCAATCAACCCTACCCGCCCAAGCTCCTAACCCCATGACCATGGATTTATCTGAATTTACCCTCATACCAGTTGCCCCTGCGAACATTTGTACTACCCCGTCTAATGTGTCCATTGACATCCCCTCCCTGATCAGAACAGTTGTATCATCCACATACCCAATTAAAACTGGCCAAACCCTCGCAACCTCACACCCTGGTCCCTCTACGTGACACATACGCTGCTCCATCAATCTATAAAAGGGGTCCTGTACGCATGCAAACAATAATTGTGACATAGGACACCCCTGCCTAAGTCCCCTACCCATTACAATCTTCCCACCCAATCGACCATTAATCTGTACCCTCGCCATTGCACCTCCATACAACGCCTCAACCCAGCCCACTATTTCTTCCCCAAACCCCTGACCCCTGAGGATGGCTTTCAATGCTTTCCGATCCACTCTATCGTATGCCCCTTGCCAATCGAGCGCCACCAAACCTCCCTCCCTCCCCCCCCCTTTTGCCTCCACGAAATCCCTAAGTAACCCATGCCCCTCCACCATAGACCTCCCTGGCAAACCAAACTGAGTTTTCGATACTACCCGCCCTACCACACACTTGACCCGATTTCCCAAAATCTTCGCAAACAATTTATAATCTGCGCATAACAACGAGATCGCCCGGTAATCCCGAAGCGTATGCTGCCCCTTACCCTTCGGTACCAATACAACGACAGCCGTTTCCTGCTTCTCACCCAGCTCACCTCTCTCCTTCATGCAATTTAATAACCTAACCAGAAAATGCCTCAATAGTTCCCAATGCTGCTGATAAAACTCTACCGGGAGTCCATCAATTCCCGGTGCTTTGCCCTTTCGCATTCCACTTAAAGCCCTCCATATTTCCCCCTCAGTTATTTCGCCACCCAGTGCTTCCCTATCACTGTTACGCAACTGACATACCACACTCCCACACACCTGTTCTAAAACCCCATCCTCTACCCCTTCTCGTTGCCAGTACTTCTCATACCACTTGTCAGCAAACGCCCCCATTCCTTCCGTAGCTTGTATGACCTGCCCCTCCCTGTACCCTCCTATCGATTCATGAACCTCCAACCATGGAATAGTCATTGCCTGCTGTCTTTGTTTCTGCCTACGCAATACGCACGATGAAGGTCTATCGCCCCATAACACCTCTTCCACCCCCGCCTGTACCCGCACCGCTTGGAACCTCTCATCCTGTACCTCACGCAGCCTCCCTTTAATTGCCATAATTTCATCCATTGGATAAGTGCCCGCCACCGCCCCCCTCGCATAACAACCCCGTAATCTATCCTCCAAATAGTTAGCAAGCCCATATTTTAAAGAATTGATACGTTTCCCTTCCTTTACGTAATATTGCTTAATCCGTTCTTTAGCCACACCATCCCACCACATCACCACATCCTCTACCCCTTTTATCTCTGCACATAACCCCTCCCACAGCGTTGCAAATCCCTCTATCCCCTCCTCATCACCTAACACACTTGTATTTAATTTCCAATATCCCCTAGATATACCTGCTAGTGACTCCCACGCCACCTCTGCTACTACCGCCCGATGATCCGAATAAGCTACTTCTATTGTACGGAAAAATGTCAACCCAACCCCTTGAGATATATACAGCCTATCCAACCTAGCAGCGTAACCCCGTCTTACAAAAGTGTGCTCTACCTCCCACGCCCCTCCTCCAACCGCATCCCGCAACTGAATATCCCTCAAAAGATCTCGCAAGGCCGCCGACACGTGCCCCGCCCCTTTTGGTTCCACGTCAGCCCTCCTAATAACGCAGTTCCAGTCGCCACCAACGATGGCCACTGCAGGTAAACCACGTAAGAAGAAAACTAGTTCTTCACATACAAAATCCCTTTTTACCCTCACATCATTTTCCGCTGGTGCATACACACATACAAAAGATACCCGCTGTCCCATCCACCACCCATCCACGCGCAATACTCTTCCCCCTCCTCCCCCCTCACTTCTTAGCAACACAAACGGGCTTGCCTCCCTGATCAATATACCCACACCACCTTTCAGACGTGCAGATGGCAGAGTCATGACCTGAAACCCCTCCACCTCGAGCACTCTTCCCTCCTTGAAATTGTGTTCTTGCAGGAACACTACATCCACCCTATATTTATACAGAAACATTCGAAACCATTCCTTCTTCACACTATTACACAGTCCATTTACGTTCACAGTCATACACCTAAGGCCTCTTTATAGTTTCCAACCCTTCCTCCTCTCTTCATTCATCCCAGGGCCTCCTGCCCCAGAGCCAGCACAAGGCTTCACACCATCAACCCCTCCCCCTTTTTTGCGATGCCTCTTATCGTGACTGCTTCGACATTGCTCTTCCTTCCTCCCAGACCTCTGCGCCGGCGTCAGGACATCATCTGAGTCTGATGCCGCCGCTCTCTTCCTCGTGATGCCCTCTACATCCATGTTATCTTCTGAGGTTCCCTCACGATGAACCTCAACCTCCACCACGCCCCGTTCCACAGCACACGGCGACAACTCTCTCTTACTAGTTGGCCCGTCAACCCTGCTATGTTTTTTATCCTTACATTCCTCTACAGGCACCGCCGTGTCTCTCACCAGCTCAGGAACAACATCCTCTGCAGGCGGTGTCAATGTCCTTAACACCTCCTGAAGCTCTTCCTCTATAGCCTGCACCTCCTCCTGCACTTGCACTTCTGTACTTGTCCTTTGTGTAGTAACAGATCCTTTTACATCACAGCTTACCTCACACATGCCATTCTCCTCTTTGGAATCCTCCACCTCTTCACTCCACAAGCGCCCAGGCCCTTGCTTGCGCACCGGGCTCTCAACAGCTATCACGCTGGTAACTGGTGCTTCACCAGTTTGCGCTGGCGCCCTCCTCAGCTTCACGCACTCTGCCGCCATATGGTCGTATGCCCCACATATTCTGCACGTACGTCTCTGTCCGGCATACGATACCATAACTTGCGTCCTGAAGTCCTCCAACACGACGTAAGACGGTATGGGATGTCTCAGAGTCATCTTCAGGAAAAAGGTACCCTCCGGACGTCCCATGTAAGCACCTGCCGTCCACTTGCCCTTTTGTGCCAGATGTACGGTTCCATATGTCTCAAAAACACTCCTTATGTCAGCCTCATCTGCCTCAAATGGGACATTACGTATCTTAACCCACGTAAAGTGGCGAGATACGTCGATCAAACGCACCTTCACAGCTGGAGTAGCGTCAAGACTCACGTCTTGGAACCTCGTCACCAAAGACTCATACACGGACGTGGAATTCAGTTTGACGAAGATTCTATAAGCCCCATTCAGGGCTACACCATACACCTCATCGTCCTGGATTCCATAGGTCTCCCTAATGATTGTCGGGAGTAAGACTTGCACTGAAGAGGGTGAAATCGCCCCACGAAGCAGCTCAATACCAATGGTATTTACGCGCCTCCTCACACTCAGCGCCATGTTGATACAAGGTAGCTCGCCTGAACAGCAGAGGGGTGCAGCGCACAGCCTCACTCGACCGTGGTCAGGCAGCGAATGTCGAAGAGGTATGGGGTAGGTTTAAAAATGTAGTGTTAGAGTGTTTAGCAGAAGTTTGTGGTTACAGGAAAGTGAGTGCGGGAGGGAAGAGGAGCGATTGGTGGAATGATGATGTGAAGAGAGTAGTAAGGGAGAAAAAGTTAGCATATGAGAAGTTTTTACAAAGTAGAAGTGATGCAAGGAGGGAAGAGTATATGGAGAAAAAGAGAGAGGTTAAGAGAGTGGTGAAGCAATGTAAAAAGAGAGCAAATGAGAGAGTGGGTGAGATGTTATCAACAAATTTTGTTCAAAAAAAGAAAAAGTTTTGGAGTGAGATTAACAAGTTAAGAAAGCCTAGAGAACAAATGGATTTGTCAGTTAAAAATAGGAGAGGAGAGTTAGAGTTAGAGGTATTGGGAAGATGGAGGGAATATTTTGAGGAATTGTTAAATGTTGATGAAGATAGAGAAGCTGTGATTTCGTGTATAGGGCAAGGAGGAACAACATCTTGTAGGAGTGAGGAAGAGCCAGTTGTGAGTGTGGGGGAAGTTCGTGAGGCAGTAGGTAAAATGAAAGGGGGTAAGGCAGCCGGGATTGATGGGATAAAGATAGAAATGTTAAAAGCAGGTGGGGATATAGTTTTGGAGTGGTTGGTGCAATTATTTAATAAATGTATGGAAGAGGGTAAGGTACCTAGGGATTGGCAGAGAGCATGCATAGTTCCTTTGTATAAAGGCAAAGGGGATAAAAGAGAGTGCAAAAATTATAGGGGGATTAGTCTGTTGAGTATACCTGGCAAAGTGTATGGTAGAGTTATTATTGAAAAAATTAAGAGTAAGACGGAGAATAGGATAGCAGATGAACAAGGAGGCTTTAGGAAAGGTAGGGGGTGTGTGGACCAGGTGTTTGCAGTGAAACATATAAGTGAACAGTATTTACATAAGGCTAAAGAGGTCTTTGTGGCATTTATGGATTTGGAAAAGGCGTATGACAGGGTGGATAGGGGGGGCAATGTGGCAGATGTTGCAGGTGTATGGTGTAGGAGGTAGGTTACTGAAAGCAGTGAAGAGTTTTTACGAGGATAGTGAGGCTCAAGTTAGAGTATGTAGGAAAGAGGGAAATTATTTCCCAGTAAAAGTAGGCCTTAGACAAGGATGTGTGATGTCACCGTGGTTGTTTAATATATTTATAGATGGGTTGTAAGAGAAGTAAATGCGAGGGTATTGGCAAGAGGCGTGGAGTTAAAAGGTAAAGAATCACACATAAAGCGGAAGTTGTCACAGTTGCTCTTTGCTGATGACACTGTGCTCTTGGGAGATTCTGAAGAGAAGTTGCAGAGATTGGTGGATGAATTTGGTAGGGTGTGCAAAAGAAGAAAATTGAAAGTGAATACAGGAAAGAGTAAGGTTATGAGGATAACAAAAAGATTAGGTGATTGGAGGGAGAGAGTATAGAGGAGGTGAATGTATTCAGATATTTGGGAGTGGACGTGTCAGCGGATGGGTCAATGAAAGATGAGGTGAATCATAGAATTGATGAGGGGAAAAGGGTGAGTGGTGCACTTAGGAGTCTGTGGAGACAAAGAACTTTGTCCTTGGAGGCAAAGAGGGGAATGTATGAGAGTATAGTTTTACCAACGCTCTTATATGGGTGTGAAGCATGGGTGATGAATGTTGCAGCGAGGAGAAGGCTGGAGGCAGTGGAGATGTCATATCTGAGAGCAATGTGTGGTGTGAATATAATGCAGAGAATTCGTAGTTTGGAAGTTAGGAGGAGGTGCGGGATTACCTAAACTGTTGTCCAGAGGGCTGAGGAAGGGTTGTTGAGGTGGTTCGGACATGTGGAGAGAATGGAGCGAAACAGAATAACTTCAAGAGTGTATCAGTCTGAAGTGGAAGGAAGGCGGGGTAGGGGTCGGCCTAGGAAAGGTTGGAGGGTGTGGGTAAAGGAGGTTTTGTGTGCGAGGGGCTTGGACTTCCAGCAGGCATGCGTGAGCGTGTTTGATAGGAGTGAATGGAGACAAATGGCTTTTAATACTTGACGTGCTGTTGGAGTGTGAGCAAAGTAACATTTATGAAGGGGTTCAGGGAAACCGGCAGGCCGGACTTGAGTCCTGGAAATGGGAAGTACAGTGCCTGCACTCTGAAGGAGGGGTGTTAATGTTGCAGTTTAAAAACTGTAGTGTAAAGCACCCTTCTGGCAAGACAGTGATGGAGTGAATGATGGTGAAAGTTTTTCTTTTTCGGGCCACCCTGCCTTGGTGGGAATCGGCCAGTGTGATAATAAAATATATATATATATATATATATATATATATATATATATATATATATATATATATATATATATATATATATATATATATATATATATATAAATTACATATATATATATATATATATATATATATATATATATATATATATATATATATATATATATATATATATATATATATACAATTACATATATATATACAATTACATATATATATATATATATATATATATATATATATATATATATATATATATATATATATATATATATATATATGTATATATATATATATATATATATATATATATATATATATATATATATATATATATATATATATATATATATATATATATATATATATATATATACACACACACACACACACACACAACATTACCCATAGGAGATGTAAAAACCCGTCAGCTTTTGAATCCGGTCAGAGGATACCTTCTTTCCAACGAATCCGTTTGAATCCAGTCCTTTGTTCACGTTTTTCTTGGACGAATCCAGTTAGTGGATCACTGTATATTTTTTACTAATAAAAATGCACCAGGATATACGAAAAATTCTAACCATACAATAGAGCAAAAAAGTAATGTGAAGAACATGGGAGTGATAATGTCAGAGGATCTCGCCTTCAAAAACCACAACAATGTATCTACCTCATCTGCTAGGAAAATGATAGGATGGATAATGAGAACCTTCAAAACTAGGGATGCCAAGTCCATGATGATTCTCTTCAAACTGCTTGTGCTCTCTAGGTTGGAATACTGCTGTACACTAACGGCCCCCTTCAAGGCTGGCGACATTGCAGACCTGGAGAGTGTGCAAAGAACTTTCACACCACATATAAGTAAGATAAGGCACCTAAATTACTGGGAACGGTTGAAGGTCCTTGATCTGTATTACCTGGAACGCAGGCGAGAGAGATACATGATAATATACACTTGGGATTTCTTGGAGAGATTTGTACCAAACCTGCACACGAAAATCACTCCCTAATGAAAAGCAGGGGCCCCATGAGTACATTGAGAGACTGCTCAACTGCCTCCCAGCATACGTAAGGGGGATTACCATTAGACCCCTGGCTGTCTTTAAGAAGGCACTGGACAGGCACCTAAAGTCAGTACCTGACCAACTGGGCTGTGGCTTGTATGTCAGCTTGCGTGTGGCCAGCAGTAACAGCCTGATTTATCAGACCCTGGTCCACCATGAGGCCTGGTCTCAGACCGAGCCGCGGGAGCGTTGACCCCCGAAACCCTCTCCAGGTAAACTCCAGGTAAACCTTGAAAGTAGATCTGTCTTTTTGTATTGTATCTATTTATTGTAGTTACTGTTTGGGTGTTTGATGAGGGCGTGTAAAACCCCGCCAACTTATGAATCCGGTCAAGGGATACCTTGTTTTTAACGAATCCGTTTGAATCCGGTCGTTGATTCACTTATTTATTGGACATATCCAGGCAAATCCGGACGAATCCGGATTAGTAGATCACTTATTTTGGACGTAACAGTTGGTGGTTTTGGACTAGATCATGAAAAGGACTACTGGAAGAATATTTAACAGAGTAATATGTGTCCAGTCTGATACAGATGTATACTTGAGTGTTGGAACAGCCGGTTGCTTCTGAAGATGAAGAATTCTGGAGTATGTTTGATTTTTGTTATGTATATTGATACCACTGCTAACTACAGTGTATTACGCAAACTGTACGTCACTCCATCACAATAAGTACCGACTTGTTACTGGTTATTAGCTACGGCAACACTGTAGAGGTTTCTAGATGATGCCACTAGCTGGATGGTATCACTAAATTATAGGTCGGGTACACTGGCAGGATTAATTTTATTAATACGAGCTGACCTGCATGGTAGAGTCCAGGCGACTGTTGGCAACTGTTTACCACATGAAACCTGCCTCTTTAGGCCTAAATCAGCATTAATTTTCACCTTACATTTATTTTGGTATCTTATCTATATACTAGGGTACCACTGTGATAAACCCTGTAACACTACGTATGATACTTTGTTATCCTGGAGACTCTCTTTCCTTTGACAAAAAAAGCTCTAATATTGTTGTTATTTGTACTCGATACACTAAGCCTAAGGTCCCCTCTTGGAGTATATTCTGATCTGATAATAATAATAATAATAATAATAATAATAATAATAATAATAATAATAATAATAATAATAATAATAATAATATAATATCTTTATTTCTACAAGTATATATACAAGATATACAGGTCTAGCTGACATTAATGTCATACTACTGTATAGAAAGTCGTTTGTTATGCAGAGCATTTCGGATAAATTAGGATACCTAACAGCATTCTATAACATATGGGAAAATACATAGACAGGGCAACACAGTGCTACCGCCCCTGGTGCAGATGCTGTCCTAGCAGACAGTAACTGTAAAAAAGGAGAAATGAAAGTTGGTGGCCCGGAGAAAGACTGCAGTGCTAGTGGGGAAACAGGTGTAGACAAGGACATGCAAAAACCAATGTTAAAAACTAGCAATACCAAGGGAAACAGTAAACAAGGGAATGCCCAAAGAAATAGTGAAGATAAAATACCTGAAATAACTAGTGAAGGCACCATTGCTAGTACTAGTGCTGAAAATAGTAATGAGACAGGAAAACACGCAGTACTGAACACAGTCACAAAAAAAGGCATACATAAACCAGGCCTATGCAAATTCTATGTATTAGGTATCTTCAGGCACGGAATATCTGGAAAAATAGATGGGACGTGCAACTTTGACCACTCCAGGAAATGCCGTGCCCATATGACAACAGGAGAATGCATCCTTCCATCCTGTAAGCTTTTCCACCCCGTAATGTGTCACTCTTAAGTTCAGAAAAGACAGTGTTATAACTTATATTGTCAGGCACATCACCTAAAGGGAACAAGAAGACACAGAACATCCAGACCATAAGAAAACCTGAGTAGCCACAACCAATCCAGAGAGGTTTTTTATCCTTAGGAAAGAAAAAAGCTGGCAGGAAATGACAGAAATTGTACACCAACTCCGATCATTTCTGAAGTGGAATCACAGTCGATGGCCTCCACTCCACAACAACAGGTACTAGTAAAAAAAGACCCCCCATACCACCAACACCACCAATCCTACGACAGTCATCTTTACAAATATACCGGGTCTAAAGCCAGTAACGAACAACAAAATACCTTTCATCCGTGGACTGCTTAAAAAGTCAAACGCAATGTTTGCGGTTTTTACGTACCCATATAAAGGATCACTTTGACAATAAAATATGGATCCCGGGTTACAACCTATTCCGATGTGACAGAGTGAGCAGGCAGGAGGGAGGGGTGGTTGACCTGTACATTACAAGGTTACTAATATGCTTGGAACTACTAAATGCTTAAAATGTAGTTGAAGTTTTGGCAGCAAAAAATCGAGAACCAAAACCTGATCAGTGTTGCATTATAGAAGCCTCTGGATGCAACTTCCCAACAATTCCAGGAACAGCTTTTATAAATTGATCACTGTCTGAGAAATCTTCCACCTCCTGCCCGCAACATCTTGCTCCTGTTTAATTTCAACCTAAGGCACCTAAAATGGAGGAATATAACTAATAGTGTTGTAGCAGAGATAACACCAGGAGGCAACTCAGATGAAAACTCGCACACACACACCAGCTTTTAAATCTCTGCACCAAATTCAACTTAAACTAGCAAATAATAGAGCCAACAAGACTGGAGAATACACTGTACCTCATCTTCACTAACAATGATAAACTGATACGAAATATTTCCATGTCAAAAACAATTTTTTGTTACTTTTTAAATTTTCCCTCTAATATATTAAAATTACTATTTGGCATCATGCCAAAATTGGAGGAGTTTTGGCAGACCAAGGAGAAGCCAGGGGTGACGAACAACACACCAGGATGTATGGCAGACCAAGGAGAAGCCAGGAGTGACGAACAACACACCAGGATGTATGGCAGACCAAGGAGAAGCCAGGAGTGACGAACAACACACCAGGATGTATGGCAGACCCAGGAGAAGCCAGGAGTGATGAACAACACACCAGGATGTATGGCAGACCAAGGAGAAGCCAGGAGTGATGAACAACACACCAGGGTGTATGGCAGACCAAGGAGAAGCCAGGAGTGACGAACAACACACCAGGATGTATGGCAGACCAAGGAGAAGCCAGGAGTGATGAACAACACACCAGGATGTATGGCAGACCAATGAGAAGCCAGGAGTGATGAACAACACACCAGGATGTATGGCAGACCAACGAGAAGCCAGGAGTGATGAACAACACACCAGGATGTATGGCAGACCAACGAGAAGCCAGGAGTGATGAACAACACACCAGGATGTATGGCAGACCAACGAGAAGCCAGGAGTGATGAACAACACACCAGGATGTATGGCAGACCAAGGAGAAGTCAGGAATGATCAACAACACACCAGAATTGGGGAGCTGGCTGGCAAAGCTCTCGCTTCACATGTTGAAAGTCCGGGTTCGATTTCCGGCAGGGTGTAAACATTTCGAAGCGTTTCCTAACACCTGTTGCCCTTGTTCACCTAGCAATTTTGCCCAATTTTGCTTTAAACTATATTGACCAAACTTATTGTAAACTTCTTTTATTGACCATTTTTATTCTATACTTTCATAAACTAGTATTTTGAACTACAACTTTTATATTATCCTGTCTACCATCTTACTAGCGTATTATAACCAAGTCATTGCCATTTTTATTTTTATCATTTTTTTTATTATTCTTTTGCTACCTTAACTTGTGAATTTTATCCTGTCAGTTTAAATCTAGTTATACTCTAATTCTTGTAAACAACTTATATAAGACCTTAGTGCAATTACAATTGAGAGTCTTGTGCCTTTTTTATATTATTAGATTAAACTCAGTTGTACTATAGCTCATTCTAGCTTAATACATAGTCAATACCAAATTCACTATATTAGACCATAGTGCAATTACTAGTGAGAGACTGGTGCTATTTTTAATTTGCATTTTTATATTATTAGATTAAACCTAGTTGTACTATAGCTCATTCTAGCTCAAAACATAGACTCCACAAAAGTCATTATATTAGACCTTAGTGCAATTACAAGTGAGAGTCTTGTTCTATTTTTAATTTGTATTTTTATATTACTAGTTTATACCTAGTTGTACTTTAGTTCATTCCAGCACAACACATAGACAACATCAACTTCATTATGTGTAGTAGTGACTATACTCTATATGACCAAAATACTCTAGCTATATACTCGTCCAAACTTCCCACCACTACAGATATCAGTACTAGAACCCAACATACAACTCAGGATATAAATAACCATAATTTAAACCTAGAAGATGATTGATCACGTTGACCCTGATCTAAACCTCCATAATCTGACAACCAATCAAAACCTATTGGAAAGTAACTGCCTTTATTACACAGCATCACAAGCCAGCACTATCCTAAACAATGCTAAAAGTCTATCAGTACTTAACTACAACATCAGGTCCTTAAGCAAACACTATGATGACCTCCTGGCACTCCTTGAATCACTAAAGACACCCTTCTCCTGCATTATTCTTACTGAGGCCTGGCTTAAGCAGGACACAATAGATATCTACCCTCTACCAGGATACCCAGCAATTCACAACTGCATACCAAAAAAGTTGGGGGTGGTATTGCAATCTATTACTCTAACCAATTATCTTGTATTAGCACCACTTGCTTTAGTGATGAATATGGGGAATACATTTTTGCTAATTTTACTGTAAAAAACCTTAAGACACCTATAACAATCGGTGCCATTTTCCGGATACCTCACACAAACATCCCAAATTTCAGTGAGAAATTAAAGTCACTAATAACAAACAGACAAATGAATAAGCACCACCTTCTCTTAGCTGGAGACTTCAACATCAACCTTGGCACAGATGATCAGCCTGTAACTGATTTCATCAACAATATGAACAACACACTTCTCATACCAACAATAACTAAACCAACCAGGCTCACTGAGACAAGTGCAACCATAATAGACCACATATGGACCAATATACTAGCCCCCCTTAAATCAGGGATAATCACAGATAGCACTACAGACCACTACCCTACCTTCCTCCTGACAAACATTAGTAAACCACTACTTGAATACAACAAAGTCTCATTTAGACTCCATGACGAGGCCTCAATAAGGAAGTTCACAGCTGACCTAGAGACTGTTGACTGGCCTACAGAATTCTCCAAGGCCAATGGTATTGACGACTGGACAGACATTTTTCTTAACAAATTACTTAGACTATACAACAAACATTGTCCTATAAAAACAAAACAGATCACAAACAAACGGCTTGGTTGCCCATGGCTAACCAGCACCATTCTGAAATCCATTGACAAGAAACACCAAAATGAAAAGCAATATAGACAGAGCTTAATACACAAAGATATTCTTAAAAACTATTCATCAGTTCTCACCAAAGTAATAAAGAAAGCAAAACAACTATACTACTTCAGTAGATTCACAGACACTAGAGGAGATATAAAAAAAGACCTGGAAAACACTCTCTCAGATTCTAGGGACCCACAAACTGAAAAAGAAACAAGAATATTGTCCTAACTAAACCTAATGAGACACCACAACATCCCACTGACACAGCTAACAAGATAAACGACTTCTTCTCAACCATAGGATCTAATCTCGCCAATAAAATCTCACATACCAATGCCCATGCCGGGGACTACCTAGATGGGAATTTCCCAAATTCCTTCTATCTTGCACCAACTGAGCCCACGGAAGTCACCGAGATTATAAAGTCACTTAAAAATAACTCGGGGAATCTGTCTCATGTCCCACCATTACTGTACAAGCGAGCGGCCCATGTCCTTTTGTATGCTATTTCATTACTTTTTAACAAGTCACTAGAAACTAGCACCTTCCCAAAACTACTCAAGATGGCAAGGGTTACACCAATACATAAAGGTGGTGACCCTACAGCCTTAAACAACTATAGGCCAATATCAAACTTACCATTGCTATCCAAAATCTTTGAGAAACTCGTGCACAGGGGACTATATTCATTTATAACGGCACAAAATATACTCAACCCCTGCCAATTTGGATTCAGGAAAAATAAAAGCACTGATGATGCAATCATAAAAATGCTAGATCTGCTTTACACAGCATTGGAAAATAAGGAATATCCACTAGGAATTTTTATTGACCTAAGAAAAGCTTTTGACACAGTAGACCACGACATCCTACTCCACAAACTTGACCATTACGGTATAAGATGCCATGCGATTGCTTATTTCAAATCTTACCTTACTAATAGGAATCAGTATGTCACCATTAAAGACACAGCATGAACAACACGGCCACTTATACATCAATGATCTTCCAAACGTATCCCAACACCTGAAACCCATTCTCTTTGCTGACGAAACAACTTATGTCATCTCTCACCCTAATCTTGCCACCCTCAACACCATTGTTAACGAGGAGCTGCTCAAAATATCGACTTGGATGACAGCCAATAAACTTACGCTTAACACTGACAAAACCTACTATACTATGTTTGGTAGCAGAGCAGGAGATGCACAAATTAACATTAAGATCGACAACACTCTAATTACCAGACATAATGAGGGCAAATTCCTAGGCCTATACCTTCACAACAACCTGAATTTCAGCACCCATATCCAACACATAACCAAAAAAGTATCCAAAACGGTTGGGATCCTCTCCAAGATACGATACTATGTGCCACAAAATGCCCTTCTCACACTATACCACTCACTTATTTATCCATACCTCACCTATGCTATTTGTGCTTGGGGATCAACTGCAGCAACACACCTAAAACCAATAATAACCCAACAAAAAGCTGCAGTAAGAATAATCACTAAATCCCATCCCTGGCAACACCCCCCCCCCCACTCTTCATAGATCTAAACTTACCCCCTATTCAGTACATCCACACTTACTACTGTGCAATCTACATCTACAGGACCTTAAACTCCAATATCAACCTTGACCTAAAACGCTTTCTTGATAGTTGTGACAGAACCCACAGGCATAACACCAGACACAAACATCTCTACGACATTCCCCGTGTCCGACTAAACCTTTACAAAAATTCAATGTATGTCAAAGGCCCTAAAATCTGGAACACTCTACCTGAGAACTCTAGAACTGCAGGCACATTCATCACCTTCAAAACTACCATTAGAAAACATCTTATCTCCCTGATACACCCTGTCAACTAACTACACGAATACCACCTGGTCGTTCACACTTACACTCACTCACCCATTTGACCATAAACAGAAATATTAATCTCAATCTTAAAATAATGAATCCTGTGATACTCCAATACTGAAACTATGTACTGTGCCAAAACAAAAGCATTCACGTTGCTAAACTCTCAAACTAGTATTTAGTCACTTAGCCATAATACCAACTTACCTCATAATTTGTAATATTTTAAAATTAAGAATTAAACTAAGTCTGCCCGAAATGCCTAGCCATGCTAGGTGTTCTAGTGGTACACTCTGTAATCATTATTTTACTACATGTAAACCACACAATAACCAAATTCTGTAAACTCAGCATTGTAATCCTTATAGAGAATAAACTTTGAATTTGAATTTGAATTTGAATTTGACTGGTGTGGGTCTCATCCTGGGGGACAAGATTGACTACCCCAATGGAAATAAGACAGACAGTCCCTCGATGATGCACCGTCTTTCCTGGGTGGCTAACCGTCTGGGGTTAAAAATCCTAAGAAAGTCTTTCTTGCAACATTATTATTGACAATTGTGTTTATTTATTTATCACATGTCTTCCAAACTGATATAAACATGTAATAAACAATATGAACATAATACAGATGTCCAAGTAATAAAAAATAAATTACGCTGTCTTATTTTATCTTAGGAATGGTCGGAGTCAAGCTTTTTATCATTATAATTATAATCATAGAGGAGCGCTAAACCCGCAGGGATTATACGGGCCTGGGGTGGGGGAGATAGGAGGTCTTCAGGTTCACTTCAGGAAACTGGAGCACAGATCCAATTCCCTAGATCAAGAATCCCTCACCAGCGCCTTGAGGAGTCGATATAAAGTGTAAAATGCAGTATATGTCAGTTTAGGTTCAAGGTTGTTTATTGCATTCTCTCTGATGGACTAACACTAGAGAAAACGAACATTTCACAGTGGCAACTGTGCAAAAACACTCCTTTCCCCTAACAAGACGATTTGCTCAAACAATTAATATGCTTAGCCGCGTTTTCATCAGTATCAGACCTAAATGACTTGCCACCAATCATGTATAAAAAAGCAGCTCTTAAGCTGTTATCCATTATTGCAAAACTATTTAACAAATCTGCTGAATCTTCTACATCCCCATCCATACTCAAGACAGCAAGGGTCACCCCGATCCACAAAGGTGGCGATCCTACAGAAAAAACTAACTATGGACCAATATCTAACTCGCCTTAGCTCTTAAAAATCTTTGAAAAAATAATACATAAACAAATCTACTCCTACCTCCTATCCTATAACATACTGAACCCCTACCAGTTTGGGTTTAGGCCTAAAAAAAAGGAGACATAAGAATATCAAAAACAACTAATTCCGATCACAATCTAATCGAAGTCCAGACGTACATGCATAGGGGTCCTGAACAGCAGAATGCATGTACCGGTGAAGGTGTCTTCACAAAATACAATTTCAACAACAAGAACATCAACTGGGACCAGGTAAACCATGTCCTAAACGAAACATGTTGGGAAGATGTCTTAAATGACATGGACCCAAACCAGTGCCTTGAAAGGATCAACTTCCTGGTAGCCGAAGCATGTTCTAGGCATATTCCCCTAAGAAAGAAGAAGAGCAGGAGTAAACTGGAGAGAAAAAGATGCTCCCTCTACAGAAGACGACGAAGAGTCACTGAGCTCCTCAGGAGTGCTAGAATATCTGATACACGAAAGGAGGCGCTGACCAGGGAAGTGGAAACTATCGAACTTAAGCTAAATGACTCTTACAGGAACCAGGAGAGGCAGGAGGAGCTTAAAGCTATTAGTGAAACTGAAAGAAATTCCAAATATTTCTTTTCATATGCCAAAAACAAGGCAAATACCACATCTAGTATCGGGCCCTTACTCAGACAGGATGGGACTTACACAGACGACAACAAGGAAATGAGTGAAATATTGAAATCCCAGTACGACTCTGTGTTTAGTGAACCACTAATCGGTCTGAGGATCGACGACCCAAATGATTTCTTCATGAATGAGGCTCAAAACTCCATAAATGTATGCCAGATTTCCGACATTACCCTAACTCCGATAGATTTCGAAAAAGCCATTGACAACATGCCTATGCACTCAGCCCCGGGCCCAGACTCGTGGAACTCTGTTTTCATTAAGAACTGCAAGAAACCCCTCTCGCGTGCCCTAAGTACACTATGGAGGAGGAGCTTGGACATGGGTGAAATTCCACAGTCACTTAAAACAACGGATATAGCCCCGCTCCATAAAGGTGGCAGCAAAGCATTAGCTAAGAACTATAGACCAATAGCTCTGACGACCCACATCATAAAAATCTTTGAAAGAGTGCTAAGAAGCAGGATTGCAAATCACCTGGATTCCCAAAATCTGCACAATCCAGGGCAACATGGGTTCAGGGCAGGTCGCTCCTGCCTCTCACAACTACTGGATCACTATGACATGGCCTTGGATGCACTGGAAGAAAATCAGAATGCAGATGTAATATACACAGACTTTGCAAAAGCATTTGACAAATGCGATCATGGCGTAATAGCCCATAAAATACGTGCTAAAGGAATAACTGGGAAAGTGGGGAGATGGATCTTCAACTTCCTAACAAATCGAACACAAAGAGTAGTGGTCAACAGAGTTAAATCGGAGGCTGCCATAGTGAAGAGCTCTGTTCCACAAGGCACAGTACTCGCCCCCATCTTATTCCTTATCCTCATATCAGACATAAACAGAGATATACACCACAGCACCGTATCATCCTTTGCGGATGATACTAGGATCTGCATGAGGCTGTCATCTGCTGAGGACGCGGTTAACCTCCAAGAAGATATAAACAAAGTTTTCCAGTGGGCAACGGTAAACAATATGATGTTCAATGAGGACAAATTCCAACTACTCCGTTATGGAAAACTGGAGGAGATAATAACTAGAACAGAGTATACTACTGACTCCGGCCATACAATAGAGCGGAAAAATAATGTAAGGGACCTGGGAGTAGTAATGTCTGAGGATCTCACTTTCAAGGATCACAACAGTGCCACGATCGCACGTGCAAAGAAAATGATAGGATGGATAATGAGAACTTTCAAAACGAGAGATGCCAAGCCCATGATGATCCTTTTCAAATCACTTGTTCTCTCTACGCTGGAATACTGCTGTACATTAACATCTCCATACAAAGCAGGTGAAATCGCAGATCTAGAGAGTGTACAGAGATCCTTTACTGCACGTATAAGTTCTGTCAAGCACCTTAACTACTGGGAACGCTTGAAAGCACTTGACTTGTACTCGTTGGAACGCAGGAGGGAGAGATATATCATAAACTACACTTGGAAAATCTTGGAAGGAATGGTCCCAAATCTGCACACAGAAATCACTCCCTACGAAAGTAAAAGACTGGGCAGGCGATGCAAAATGCCGCCAATAAAAAGTAGGGGCGCCATTGGTACACTAAGAGAAAACACCATAAGTGTCCGGGGCCCAAAACTGTTCAACAGCCTCCCATCAAGCATTAGGGGAATTGCCAATAAACCCCTGGCTGCCTTCAAGAGAGAGCTGGACAGATACCTAAAGTCAGTGCCGGATCAGCCGGGCTGTGGCTCGTACGTCGGACTGCGTGCGGCCAGCAGTAACAGCCTAGTTGATCAGGCCCTGATCCATCGGGAGGCCTGGTCGTGGACCGGGCCGCGGGGGCGTTGATCCCCGGAATAACCTCCAGGTAACCTCCAGGTAACTATTCAGCAATAAACAAAAATGAATATCCTCTGGGGCTTTTCATAGACCTATGGAAAGCATTTGATACAGTAGACCACAATATCTTGCACCTAAAACTAGAGCATTATGGGGTCATAGGACACTCGCTCAACTACCTAAAATCTTATCTTAGTAGCAGACACCAGTATGTATACACAAATGGCGTGACCTCCAATACTCGACTTGTAGTTGTTGGAGTGCCACAGGGAAGTGTCATAGGTCCTCTACTCTTTCTTATTTACATCAATTACCTCCCAAACGCATCACAGCAAACACACGCAGACGTGGGGCCACAAGGCTCCTAGAATTTTAGTGTTTTTAAGATGTGCATTAGCTGCTAGCAATAACCAGTGGTAGTGACAACGTCAGTGAACATCCCTACGAGTGATAACCAAACTTATTAGTTAAAAAAGATGAGAGGAAGCCTGAAATCATTCAACAAAACTTCAAAGTGCCAAACTGTTAGGGGCCTAGTAGGAAACTGTTGCCACACAGTTACAAATATACAAAGATCAAAGCGAGTGTGAAAGTAGGTGTTCAAGAATTATGAGAGGTTGGTGAACAAGTGAAATGGGGGGCAGCATACAGTGAGAGTGAAAAAGTTAATAAGTAAAGGGAGAAAAGCAAAAATGTATAACTAGGGAAGGTGGCAGTAGACCTTCTTGAAGCGGTGACGTCATAACAGGTTGTGTGCCATTATAAATAAAAAGTGTAGCTCACCGAATGTGAAGTGTATTCTACCAAAAGTGAAAAGTGAAAACACTTGAGGAGCATGGGATGTATGAGCATAAATGGTTATAGCTGTCATGGGTGAAGAATTTTCAAAATAGTGTTACAAGGCCTACATGTACGACAACGAATCAGCACCTGGCAACTTGTCATCGCCTCGCTGCCACCAGCGCAAGTACTTCTCACTTATTGTGGTTGCATGTTGTCAGATTCTGGTCTCTGCACACTGTTAGATACTGGTCACTCACTCCTGCAAGCTATTACCAGAATTAGAGTAGAAACAGCATAGATAAGGTAGAGATAGGCTTGATGAGGGCGTGAGGAGAGGGAGGTGCATAGCTAGAAAGGGGTAACTGTCAGACACATGCACACACACACACACACACTCACACCACAGCGACCAGTGAAGAGGCGGGGCCAAGAGCTTGGACTCGACCCCTGCAACTTCAACTAGGTGAGTACACACACACACACTAGCAAAAGTGTAGACACTTGTAGAAGTTGAGAGAGGCTAAGTTTTAGAATTACTAGTATTACTATTGGTATTTTATTAGTAGTATGGATAAGGGTTAGAATTACTATTGGTATTTCAGTAGTAGTATGGATACTTAGAAGTAAGGAGCATTATTTATTGGCACATGCACACACACATCCATGTAAACGGTCCCCTCACAAACATTCACCCCCAACCTACCCACCCACTAGACATCCTGCCCCACTCTCCATCACTTTATCCCCCCCATCTAACCATCTCTTCCCTTCATAACTCCCCCACACACATGAACACACACACATGCACACACACAGCACCTCCATAGAGTGAGCTTTGTCTCTCTCTCTCTCATCCTCACCTTCCATCCATCATCCCTCTCTCTCACCCCCCTCTCTCTCCCTCTCTCTCTCATCCTCTCTCTCTCTCTCTCTCTCTCTCCCTCTCTCATCCTCACCGGTCCTCCATCTTCCCCTCCCCCTCTCTATCTCTCTCTCTGTCTGTCTGTCTGTCTGTCTGTCTGTCTGTCTGTCTGTCTCTCTGTCTCTCTGTCTCTGTCTGTCTGTCTGTCTGTCTGTTTCTCTCTCTCTCTCTCTCTCTGTCTGCCTGTCTCTCTGTCTCTGTCTGTCTGTCTGTCTGTCTGTCTGACTGTCTGTCTGTTTCTCTCTCTCTCTCTCTCTCTCTCTCTCTCTCTCTCTCTCTCTCTCTCTCTCTCTCTCTCTCTCTCTCTCTCTCTCTCTCTCTCTCTCTCTCTCTCTCTCTCTCTCTCTCTCTCATCCTCTCACCCTCTCTCTCTCTCTCTCTCTCTCTCTCTCTCTCTCTCTCTCTCTCTCTCTCTCTCTCTCTCTCTCTCTCTCTCTCTCTCTCATCCCCATCTTCCATCCACCTTCCTTCTCCCCAGTCTCTTCCCCCCCTCTTTCTCTCCCTAGCCTCTCCCACACTCCCTTTCTCCTCCCTCCCAATACCCTTGTGTAACTGCTAAAACTCTCCTTGATGCTGCTCCCCCTCCCACCCCATATCCTTCTCTCCCCTGCTCTACCTCCCTACCACTCCCCCTAACTGCAACACCCATCCTCACAGAAACTTAATTCTGTGGTACAATGGGGCCAAAAATAAGGCTGAGAGCTGGGAAGGATGATTGGGAAGCAGAGCTCAAAAAAACGGAGGAAGACTGGGGAAGGAAGCTAGAAGAGCTTGGAAGGAGGATGGAGGAGTTGGTAGCAGCAGAGAGAAGAAGGTGGGAACAACATGCCATAGTAGCAAAAGCCAAGATACATTGATAGAAGAGGAACCGAGCAATCTGAAACAGCCAAAAGAAAGAAATAACAGTAGAGACATAACATCAGGAACTTCTACATCAGACACAGACAAGGGGACTGGATCAAGTAAGGAAGCTACACTGTATGCAAAGGTCCAGTCAGACCCACACAGGGCCAAGACAATAACAAGGAGCACACTAGGAACAAATGAGAGTTTGGGAGACATTGAAGGAGCTAGGATATATGCTGGGACTCTACCAGACTATTGCAGGGGCCAGGAACAGCTGAGCAGGAAAGACAGACCAATGAGCAATGGGGCCTCAGCTAGGAAAGGGATTGAAAGAAGGAACACTCCAAGGGAAGAAACTAAAACATCTCAGAGGATGCAATGGGAGACACAGTGGGAGAAAGGGAGAGATCAGTTTTTGTCTATGGGATCCAGGAAGCAGACAGGAAACCTATGAAGAAAGAAAACAGGAGATAAAGGCGATTGAAGGTATCATGAAGGCAATAGGTGAGAACGACATGATCCAGGTGGCAAATTTTCAGAGAATTGGATGGTTCACAAGGAGAAGGAAGCGGCCTCTCAAATTAATTTTCAAGGTAGAATCAACTCGAACCACGATCCTGCAGGAGAAAGCATGGCTGAGAGACAAACTGGAATTCCAGAGTGTGTACCTCGACCGAGACAGAACGCAAGAGGAAAGGAGGATACTGAAAGAGAGAGTACAAAAACAAAAGGAGGATTGGGAGGAAGGGACAAAGAGAATCCAGACACACGTGGAAGGGCAAACACACCCCCAAGAAACACCCACAGAAGGACTCCAACCACGACAACCCCAAGGCAACTGAACAATCTAAGCCAACAATTACACACCAATCCCTCTGTCCCCAGGCCCCCCACCACACACCCCAACCGTACAGCAACCCTTTACTGCAACTCTGTCCCCACCACAACCCCCCATAGGACCCCACCAGGGCTCCTGCTCTCCCAACCCCAATATTCTCCCAGGACCATAGTTTTAGAACAGAAGTTGAAGGTTTGGTACATGAATGAAGATAATGAGCAAATATGAGGAGTGGCATGAGAGAATCAATGACAAGTCCCCAGACATCATAGTAGTCACAGAAACGAAACTCACTGAGACAATAACAGATGCAATCTTCCCACCAGGATATCAGATCCTGAGAGGGGGGGAGGAGGAGGGGTTGCACTGCTCGTAAAACACCGAAGGAAATTTGAGGAAATGGATGGCATGGACGAGATTGGAGAAAGAGAATACATAGTAGGTACACTTCAGTCTGGGGAGCACACAGTAGTCATTGCAGTGATGTATAATCCACCACAGAACAGCAAGAGGGCCAAGAGAAGAATATGAAAAGAATAACGGAGCAGTGGGGGACACACTGGTTGAGGTGGCAAGAAGAGTTCACTTGAGCAGAGCAAATTTACTGGTTATGGGATATTTCAATCACAGGGAGATCGACTGGGAAAATCTGGAACCACACAGTGGTCCCGAAACATGGAGAGCCAAGATGATGGATGTGGTACTGGAGAACCTCATGCATCAACATGTTGAGGATACTACCAGAGAGAGAGGAGAGGATAAACCAGCAAGAGTGGACCTTGTGTTTACCCTGAGCAGTTCAGACATTGAGGACATCACATATGAGAGGCCCCTAGGAGCTAGTGACCACATGGTCCTGTGCTTTGAATACATAGTAGTCACAAGTGGAGAGGGTAACAGGAGTTGAATGGAAAAAGCCAGACTATAAAAGTGGTGACTACATATGTTTGAGGAACTTCGTACAAGAGATTCAGTGGGACAGAGAACTGGTAGGAAAGTGGGTAAATGAAATGATAGAATACATAACAATAAAATATAAGGAGGCAGAGGAAAGGTTTGTTCCTAAGGGCAACAGAAATAATGGGTAGACAGAATGAGGCCCTGGTTTACACGATGGTGTAAGGAGGCAAAAACCAAGTGAAATAGAGAATGGAAAAAGTACAGAAGGCGAAGAACAGAGGAAAATAAGGAGATTAGTCGAAGAGCCAGGAATGAGTATGCACAGGTGAGGAGGGAGGCCCAGCAACAGTATGAAAATAACATAGCATCGTAAGTCAAGTCTGACCCGAAACTGCTGTACAGCCACACCAGGAGGAAGAAAACAGTCAAAGACCAGGTGATCAGGCTGAGGAAAGAAGGTGGGGAACTCACAAGTAACGATCACGAGGTATGCGAGGAGCTCAACATGAGATTTAAGGAAGTATTTACAGTAGAGAAAGGAATGGCTCCGAGAAGACAACACAGAGGGGAACACCAACAGGGAATATACCATCAGGTGCTGGGTGACATACAAACAATGGAGGAGGAGGTGCAGAAGCTGCTAAGTGACCTCGATACCTCAAAGGCGAGGGATCCAGACAACACCAGAGATTGCTGTGCGTGTCACTAACCACAATCTTCAATACATCCCTTGAAACTGGGCAACTACCTGAGGTATGGAAGACGGCAAATGTACTCCCCATTTTTAAGGAAGGAGTCAGAAATGAAGTACTAAACTACAAACCAGTGTCACTGACATGTATAGTATGCAAAGTCATGGAGAAGATTGTCAGGGGGAGAGTGGTGGAGCACCTGGAATGAAACAAGAGTATAAACGACAACCAGCATGGATTCATGGAAGGCAAATCATGTGTCACAAACCTTCTGGACTTTTATAACAAGGTAACAGAAGTAAGACACGAGAGAGAGGGGTGGGTTGATTGCATTTTCCTGGACTGCAGGAAGGCCTTCAACACAGTTCCTCACAGGAGATTAGTGCAGAAGCTGTATGATCAGATGCGTTTAACAGGAAGGGTACTGCCATGGATCAGAGAATAGCTGACAGGAAGGCAACAATGGGTCATGGTGCATGATGAGGTATCACAGTGGGTGCCTGTGACGAGTGGGATCCCACAGGGGTCAGTCCTAGGACCAGTGCTATTTTTGATACATGTGAATGACATGGTGGAAGGGATAGATTCTAAAGTGTCCCTATTCGCAGATGCTGTGATGCTAATGGGAAGGATTAAATCGGATGAGAATCAGGCAGGACTGCAAAGAAACCTGGACAGGCTGGACACGTAGTCCAGTAACTGGCTTCTCGATTTCAACCCTGCCAAATGCAAAGTCATGAAGATTGGGGAAGGGCAAAGAAGAGCGCATACAGAGTATAGGCTAGGTGGATAAAGGCTACAAACCTCACTCAAGGAAAAAGATCTTGCGGTGACCATAACACCGAGCACGTCTCCAGAGGCACACAACAACCAGATATCTGCTGCAGCTTATGGGCGCCTGGCAAACCTGAGAATACTGTTCCGATACCTTAGTAAGGAATCGTTCAAGACACTGTACACTGTGCACGTCAGGCCCATACTGGAGTATGCAGCACCAGTTTGGAACCCCCACACCTAGTCAAGCACGTCAAGAAATTAGAGAATGTACAAAGGTTTGCAACAAGGCTAGTTTCGGAGCTCAGGGAAATGTCCTACGAAGAAAGGTTGAGGGAAAACGGACTGACGACAATGGAAGACAGGAGGGTCAGGGAAGACATGACAACAACATACAAAATATGTAAAGTAAAAGGACACAAGTGCAACTAATGTGACATTTATTGTGGCAACGTTTCGCTCTCCAGGAGCTTTATCAAGCCATTACAAACAATACATGGACACAGAGGGTATATAAAGGCTCAGAGTGAGGTGAATACTAGTGAGGTACCATTTCGATGTTCACTAGTGGTAGTAGTAGTAGTAGTAGTAGTGGTAGTGACAAAAGTAATACAATATGGTAGAGCAATTAATTCGTACATGAGTAAAAGGATATAAAAGCTATTACTTGGGTAACATAAAAATAGGTTGGACAAATATAAACTGGAATGAGGCAGCTTGTTTCAGTGTTCACTCTCTGTGCTTTGTGTAGTATAACAGGAGAGACTATGTGATGGCAGGGTTTACTGTTTTCAGGAGGATTCTTGCTAAGACTTCGGAGATGGTGAAGCTGCCGTTGTTTTGTTTAATTGTATTCGAAACAGCGATCAGTGCTGATTCAAGGCACTTGCGTGTGCGGAAATTAGTTTCTTTTATCACTAATTGGGCGTCTCTGAATTTCATAAGATGATTGGTGGAATTTCGGTGTTGTACACAGGCGTTGTTTAAGTTGTCGTTCCTACATGCGTATATGTGTTCATTGAGGCGGGTGTCGAGGTTTCTTGCTGTTTCACCTACGTAGATCTTGTCACAGCCTCCACAGGGTATAGTGTAAACTCCTGCATTGACTGGTTCGTGGTGCTTGGGTTTTGTCCTGGTTAGATCCTTTATTGAAGTGGTAGAAGCGATGGCGACTCTGGTGTTAGCTTGTGAAAGTACTTTAGAGACGTTTAGTGCAACCTGGCTGTTGGGAAGAATTATAACGACAACTTAAACAACGCCTGTGTACAACACCGAAATTCCACCAATCATCTTATGAAATTCAGAGACGCCCAATTAGTGATAAAAGAAACTAATTTCCGCACACGCAAGTGCCTTGAATCAGCACTGATCGCTGTTTCGAATACAATTAAACAAAACAACGGCAGCTTCACCATCTCCGAAGTCTTAGCAAGAATCCTCCTGAAAACAGTAAACCCTGCCATCACATAGTCTCTCCTGTTATACTACACAAAGCACAGAGAGTGAACACTGAAACAAGCTGCCTCATTCCAGTTTATATTTTTCCAACCTATTTTTATGTTACCCAAGTAATAGCTTTTATATCCTTTTACTCATGTACGAATTAATTGCTCTACCATATTGTATTACTTTTGTCACTACCACTACTACTACTACTACTACTACTACTACCACTAGTGAACATCGAAATGGTACCTCACTAGTATTCACCTCACTCTGAGCCTTTATATACCCTCTGTGTCCATGTATTGTTTGTAATGGCTTGATAAAGCTCCTGGAGAGCGAAACGTTGCCACAATAAATGTCACATTAGTTGCACTTGTGTCCTTTTACTTTACATATTGTCGGTAATTCTACCAACTTTATTACAACATACAAAATAATGCGTGGAATAGACAAGGTGGACAGAGACAGGATGTTCCAGAGAGGGGACACAGAAACAAGCGGTCACAATTGGAAGCTGAAGACTCAGACGAGTCACAGTGTTGTTAGCAAGTACTTCTTCAGCCACAGAGCTGTCAGGAAGTGGAATAGCCTAGCAAGTGATGTAGTGGACGCAGGAACCTTACATAGCTTTAAGTCGAAGTATCGCAAAGCTCAGGAAGCAGAGAGAGAGAGGACCTAGTAGCAGGCATTGTACTTCCCATTTCCAGGACTCAAGTCCGGCTATATAAAAATAACCTGTTTCCCTGAATCCCTTCACTAAATATTACCCTGCTCACACTCCAACAGCTCGTCAGGTCCCAAATACCACTCGTCTCCATTCACTCCTATCGAACACGCTTATACACGCTTGCTGGAAGTAAAAGCCCCTCGCCCAAAAAACTTCTTTTACTTCCTCCCTCCAACCTTTTCGAGGACGACCCCTATCCCGCCTTCCTTCCCCAACAGATTTATATGCTCTCCATGTCATTCTACTTTGATTCATTCTCTCTAAATGACCAAACCACCTCAACAACCCCTCTTCAGCCCTCTGACTAATACTTTTATTAACTCCACACCTTCTCCTAATTTCCACACTCCGAATTTTCTGCATAATATATACACCACACATTGCCCTTATACTTTCATACATTCCCTTCTTTGCCTCCATAGATAACGTTTTTTGTCTCCACATATATCTCAATGCACCACTCACCTTTTTTCTTTCATCAATTCTATGATTAACCTCATCTTTCATAAATCCATCCGCTGACACGCCAACTCCCAAATATCTGAAAACATTCACTTCTTTCATACTCCTCCTCTCCAATTTGATGTCCAATTTTTCTTTATCTAAATGATTTGATACCCTCATTGCCTTACTCTTTTCTATGTTCACTTTCAACTTTCTACTTTTACACACTCTCCCAAACTCGTCCACTAACCTTTGCAATTTTTCTTTAGAATCTCCAATAAGCACAATATCATCAGTAAAAAGCAACTGTGTCAGTTCACATTTTGTCTGATTTCCCAAATTTTAATCCTACCCTTCTCCCGAACACCCTAGCATTTACTTCTTTTACAACCCCGTCTATAAATATATTAAACAACTATGGTGACATTACACATCCCTGTCTAAGACCTACTTTTACCGGGAAGTAGTCTCCCTTTCTTCTACACACCCTAACCTGAGCCTCACTATCATAAAAATTCCTTACAGCATTTAGTAACTTACTACCTATTCCGTATACTTGCAACATCTGCCACATTGCTCCCCTATCCACTCTATCATACGATTTTCTAAATCCATAAATGCAATGAAAACTTCTCTACCTTTATCTAAATACTGTTCACATATATGCTTCGAAACAAAAACTTGATCTACACATCCCTTACCCACTCTAAAACATCCTTGCTCATTTGCAATCCTACATTCTGTTTTGCCTCTAATTCTTTCAGTAATAACCCTACCGTACACTTTTCCTGGTATACTCTTTTGTCCCCCTTCCCTTTATATAAAGAACTATACATGCTCTCTGCCAATCCCTAGGTATCTACCCCTCTTTCATACATTTATTAAACAAAAATACCAACCACTCTAACACTATATCCCTACCCCCTGCTTTTAACATTTCTGTCATGATCCCATCAGTTCCAGCTGCTTTATCCCCTTTCATTCTATGTAATGCCTCATGCACCTCCCCTACACTCACATCCTGCTCTTCTTCACTCCTAAAAGATGACATACTTCCCTGGCCAATGCATGAAATTACAGCCTCCCTTCTTCATCGACATTTAAAAGTTCCTCAAAATATTCCCGCCATCTACCCAATACCTCCATCTCCCCATCTACTAACTCCCCTACTCTGTTTTTAAATGACAAATGCATTCGTTCCTAGGTTTTTTTAACTTGTTTAACTCACTCCAAAATTTTTTCTTATTTTCATTAAAATTTCTTGACAGTGCCTCTCCCACTCTATCATCTGCTCTCCTTTTGCACTCTCTCACCACTCTCTTCACTTTTCTTGCACTCTCCATATACTCTGCTCTTCTTATAACACTTCCGCTTTGTAAAAACCTCTCATAAGCTACCTTTTTCTCTTTTATCACACCCATTACTTCATCATTCCAACCCTTCTCAACCCCCCATTACTCCTACTTATACTAGCCCACCTCTCTGTCAATTGTTGCTTATATCTCACCCGAACTGCCTCCTCCCTTAATTTATACACTTTCACCTCTCTCTTATTTGTTGTTGCCATTTTCCTCTTGTCTCATCTACCTCTTACACTAACTGTAACTACAACTAAATAATGAACCGATATATCAGTTAACCCTCTATAAACATGTACATCCTGGAGCTTACCCATCAACCTTTTATCCACCAATACATAATCTAGCAAACTATTTTCATTACGTGCTGTATCATACCTTGTATATTTATTGATCCTCTTTTACATAAAGTATGTATTACTTATTACCAAACCTCTTTCTACACATAGCTCATTTAAAGGCTTCCCATTTTCATTTACCCCTAGAAATCCAAATTTTCTGTATAATATTTACACCACACATTGCCCTTAGACAGGATATCTCCATTACCTCCAACCGCCTACTCGCTGCTGCATTCACAACCCTAGCTTCACACCCATGTAAGAGTGTTGGCACTACTATACTTTCATACATTCCCTTCTTTGCCTCCATAGATAACGTTTTTTGTCTTCACATATACCTCAACACATCACTCACCTTTTTCCCTCATCAATTCTATGATTAACCTAATCCTTCATAAATCCATCTGCCGACACGTCAATTCCCAAGTGTAGACAGCCTGTACTGTCTGCATAGACAGCCCATGCTGTCTGCCAGCTTAGTTCATATTTTGCGCCACTCAAGTGCTGCCCTCTGGGCCTGTCCAAGTCTGTGGGAAGCTGGTCCCACACTCTCTCACTCTCACAGCGGCCTGACAGGAAGACACAAACAAGGCCTACTAGTAGCTCTCTCTCGTGGGATGGCCCTCCCGGGCCATGGGCACAACACACAAGCCTGTGTACCCACCACGACTTTTCAATAAACAAAGAAGCCTCCGAAGATGTTTATAATTCACACCCCGCTTTCAGTACTACCAAATAATCATTGGTTCACATTGGTAGCAGCGGTGGTCACAGCAGTTGTGTTTGCCCAGAGAGAGGAAGGGATGAAGTCATGTTCACTTCATCACCCCATGCAAGAAGCATCCGTCTCTCAACGAGTTATCCTGATGTCGTGTCTGCACGTTTCAGCATCCAGACACAGGTACAAGCAGGATCCAGCCGAAATTTACCGAATTTCTTCGAGAATTGTAAGTGGCGTCCCAGTGACCCCACCAACAGCGTCCCATGCTGTTTCTCAAGTCACGTGTTCAGCGTCACTTTTATGTTGCTGTTGTTGTTCAGCTCAGCACAGCTATTTCAGCAAGCCAGAGGTGAGTTTTGTGGTGATTTCTGCATCCAGTGTGTCTCCCTGTGTGTGTGGGTGGGGTAGGAGGAGGAGGAGGAGGAGGAGGAGGAGGAAGTGGCCGTTCCTCACCTTGCCCATGCTCGCCGCTACTCAAACCTCACCAGCCTACCACCACACTCCACCACTATGTGCCCACTCCCTCTGCTGTGTTTTCTGCTGTTTTTCGTGTGAATTCATTGCCAGAGCTGTGTATCCGAGTGCCCGAGGCCACTCGAAGCCATGTGGATCAGCATGCCATGTGGATCAGCATGCCAACGCCACGTGGGGTGTGGGCAATGTCACGTGGATCTACAAGCCACGTGAGTTACCAAATGCCCCAGGCCACATGCTGTGGTCTGCTGCCCGCATCACATTGACGTCACCGACGATGCTGGCTGACTTCATGACGTCACCTCGAGATGTCTGCCTGACGTCACCTCGAGATGTCTGCTGACATCACAATGCTCCTGACATCACCTTGTGACATCACACCTGACATCACATGATGTCACATCGAGTGTTCTAGTAATTATTTCAGTATTGTCAAGAAGATTGAGAGAAGATATATGTCGTATGTTAATTAATTCCTCTCAGTCAGTGTTCTCACATGTTAGTATATAGCTTAGTGTCAGTTTTGTGCACAGAAAAGCATCATTTGCTAGTTTAAGCCATGTTGTACCGCATGTACCGCAGGTGTGTGTAGTTTCCGTGTGTCCAGTGAGGTCTGCAGTCAGACCTGAGTAGCACCACTGTGCTAAGTCACCCATGTGACCAGTGTGTTTGACAGCTATTATCAGACAGCCCTGAGCCCGAGCCCCCTTGTACAGAAAACTCTTATGCTCGTCACTCATAGATGTTCTGCAGAATCGTAGCTGCTACGATTCCCATTGAGATTAGTTTCACTTCACCTCCAGACCTTCAGAGTGCAGTTATATGTAGAGAAACAAGTCTGGGGATGCTTAGACTAACCTCTGCTATAAATCCAACTGCTGAGAGAATGACACTCGTCAAGCCACAGTTAGCCCTGTCGGCAGGCGCTGTGTCAGCCTCGTGTCACAAGCTTCAGTAAGCAGCTTGCACAAAGATGTCACTTTGACTGCTAGATCGCTCACTGCAGTCTGGTATATGATGTTACAACTCCCAGATGTTTCAACCAGTCGTCTCTGCCACGACTCGCTCCACAACTCGCTCCACGCTCGCTGACAGTGACAGCCCAGCGACAGTACCAGTCGAGATGTGTCCTCCTGAGTCACTTGCCAGAAGTCCTGCCCAGTTGCCGAGTTTTGTCGACGCCTCAGGTTGAGTGAAAACCTGCAGCAACTCCTACGATGACTGCTTCACCGTTCCAGAGGAGACCATACCCTGTTATGTCACAGCTCAGCCGCAGTGATGTCTCCTGTGTTGCAGTATCTGTCCAGGCACAGGAAGGCATGCAGTGATGCCCATCAACGCTCACTGCCTATGACCACGATGTTTAGCACACCCTACTTGTTTTTTTCTTCCCTCCCTGTAGGAAGTCTTTTTTTCCATGTCCATATGTATATATGTTTTATTTTGTGTTCTGTGCCCTGTTCCTATTAGAGAGAGAGACAAGAGTTTTTTTTTACTGCCAGACATGGTTGGGTCGACCATGTGGTAGGTGGCCAAGCATATGTAGACAGCCTGTACTGTCTGCATAGACAGCCTATGCTGTCTGCCAGCTTAGTTCATATTTTGCACTATGCTGGTGCTGCCACCTATAGGTCTTGCCACTTCAGTATGCCCAGACTTGCCTCTACCTCACTCTGGCGACACCCTTCACTCAGTCAAGAAGTGTCCACTTCTCTCTCCCTTATGGGCATGGCCCCTCCCGGGCCATGGGCACAACACACAAGCCTGTGTACCCACCACAACTTAACAATAAAGTAAGAAGCCTCCGAAGACGTATCATTTACTCCCCGCTACCACAACACCAAATAATCCATGTTGTGGGTTTGAGAGGAGGAAGTGGCCAGATGCTCGCCCTGCCATATACTCACCCATGCTCCTCGCCACCACACTACCATACACTCACCACTACTCACTCCCAGGCCGACCGACTTGATAGACACAAGTGCTCCCCCTCCATGGACTGGCTTGCGGTCATTCCCTCACACTGCCCGTTGTGTACTCACTCCTATCCAAGCCAAACTATTCCACGGCCATATCATTGCTACCTGCGCTACCTCCATCGGCACTAAACCGCTGTTCAACAGCAAGAACAGTAATAACAGTGGTGACAGCGGAGTCAGTAGCATTGTGAGCCTACTCGGGGTGGAGGGGTCGACGCCTGTCAACACCATCGGTCGATGCCAGTCAACATCATCCGTCGTCATCCAACGCACCTGCTGGCCTAAATAGTTATCTGTTACTCCCAGCGTCTTGACGGGGCCTGAGATAGATCTTCGTCCTAGATTTCTCCCACAATATCTGGACATAGGTGTCACGGCGTCATCTCCAACCTTAGCAGTCACGTGTTCACCTCATCACCCTCTCTACAGCCCTTCAACACTCTCCAGCACCATTCTCCTGCCTCCTACAGTGTCCCTACGCCCTTCTCAGATACAAGAAGTAGAGGTGAGGTCGTTTAGTGTGTTGGCTTCGCGTGGCTCCATGCTTGACCACGAGGCAGCTCTGGGGTTGGTTGATACCCTAGTCAGCATGTAAACACACCAGCCTCCTCTACAACCTTCTCTGCTACGCATCTACGTCCATCTCGCCATCTGCGTGTGTTGTGCTCTTCCCAGTTTCCTCCAAGAAGTTCTACCTGGCTTAACCACGTGGGGACCCAGTTGGTTTAGCCCCTAAGCCAGCCTAGTTCAGCCCCCACGCCATCTACAGCAGCTCATGACTCATCATTGTGTCTACAACTACTCAGCATCTACGTATCTTCAGCCAGTGCAGTTTTTTTTGTGTTGCCCAGTTAAATTTTTCTTTCCCTTGCTGTTACATTCCCAGTTTGTGGAGAAATTTTCTCCAGGAGGGGATATCAGCCCCCTTCAGCCCTTCAGCCCCTTTCAGCCCTGAGGGGCCCAGCCCTCTCACAAGGGGCAAGCGTCTTGTTTACTGCAATAGTGAGTAATTGATCACAGATGCCGTACAAGTATGCGACGTGGTAAAGTGACCACTGCTCCTTGCAGAGTGTTGCAGAGTGTATTTTAATAAGAGACAGTACATCTCTTACTTTAGCAGGACAGTTAAGGAAAATCCTGCTCCCACTTTGTTACCATAGTAAAGATAGTGGACATTGTTGTCTATGCTTAAGACAGCAAGAATCAAACATTCTGCTTTGCTTCATCGAGGAAGTGGCAAGGAAGCAAAAGTACTATGTCAGCTTTTTTTTGTGCTAGGGGAGTGACGGCATGGGGCGCTGTGGCGTTTTCAGATTACTTTTGACTCTACTGAGAGTGACACTGACGCCAGGATAACCAACAAAGAACACTGATCTGTGCGTTAGTGTGAACAAAGTATCTCATAAAACACAATAAACACTTAAGAGAAGTGTGATCAGCTTCTTCAGTGATAACATTGTGAACAATAAAGACAAATCTTGTGGAACATAGTGTACCAGTGTGCGTTTCCTAGACAATGGAAGACGTGGACATCCAAGGACACTTCAGCTTCTATCAAGTCACTGATACCTGTCGAAGGTGTGAAGAACACCATAGCTCACGCTACAAGAGCAAGGTAGGTTACGAATTTCTTGTGGTACGGGGGACTGCGCAGTTCTTGTGTCGCAAGGAGTTTGTAATCAACCTATAGTCGGCAGTAAGGTGCGGACTTTTGAGTCCAAACAAGTAAGTCTGTCAGCCATCAGTGAATGAAATATGCTGACATAACACCCCTAGGGGTAATTTATAATCTTACAAATTATAACTCTTTACAGCCCGTTGAGAGATGAGTCGACAGCTTCTAGACCTCGTCTGCAGGGGCGGCTGTGCAGGCGATGAGTTGTCTTTAAGTTAAGTTTTCACTGTTTAAACTTAGCTGATAACCCATTTCTCAACATAATTGGTCGTGCTCGAACCGGATAAAGGCCACACTGTGGTCCAAATATGTTGTACTACAGTGTACAAATAACCTACGAGCCAAGGTCCTTCGAAAAAATCTGTAAAATTAGTGTTTTACAATATAAATCAGTATACATGAGTCCCTCCAGACTCAATCACAGAGAATGGGCAGCCAAAAGAAAACGGGCGCTCACCCAGCGTTCACCCAAAGAAAACGGGAGCTGGGTGACTCACCCAACAAGAAAACGGGGGATGGCACCCTGCAACCACTGCTCCAATCTCGAAAATTGCTGACCAAGACAACAACAACCCAACTGATGTTCAGTTTGTCTGAGTGTATATACACATAGTGTTTACAATGTTTATAGACAGAAATTAAGAGACAAGATTGTGTTAAAGTTTGTTTCTTATAGATATACCTGTTATATTAAAGGAACTTATATATATAGTGTAAGCTTTCAAATACATATTAACAGTGACATTTATATATGTGTAAGTAATATTCACATGTGATTTACAGTTATGCAGTGACATAATGTATAGTGAATGAAGTGTATAACATCGTTATTTACGATTAATCATCGTGGTCAGGCTGACACAGCAAACTCAAGCCATAAACACCAGCCATATGTACTGTGTACCCTTCGTAGTCATTGACTCTGAGGTCAAGCTTAGTAGGTCAGTAGTGTCTGACTGATTATTGCTGACTTAAGCATAACAAAAACTCAGCTTTTACATAGAGGGCTCAACATGGCCGACACGGCAGGTTGTGTAGCGGGCTAGCTGCGGGATTTTCAAGGATAGCTCCTGGTCAAAGAGGCTGACCAGGTCCCTACTTAACAGAACTCAGTGTGAATGCTTTGAGAAGATACCAGAGCAGCGAACGGACATCCCAGTGCATCGTTTCAGCGAAAATAGTTGAAGTGTTGTGCAGTTTCAGAGGATTTGGAGTTGTCGAGTCAGGACCAGTCAGCGCCTCCCCCCCTCTCCGCTGGGGGGGAGGGGGAGGGCGTGTATAGTAAACAGTGACCCTCTCATAACGCCTCACCCCTGCGCGTCTCCCCCGCCTCACCCACCCAACTCCCAGTGCCACCCCATCTGTAGAGGGTACTTCTCCCCTAACCCACGATGTCATCGATGGCACTGCAGGGAGTGCCGGGCTCACAGGAGCTTCCACTACAGGGACACCATCGTGGAGTTCGACTGCGAGGCAATTGTCAGGTGTGCCACAGGCAGTGTGTACTCAGTTCCTCAAGCTTCAACATCCGTGCACACGAGGGCCTGGGATCTTCAATCAACTTGGCGTCCACCAGGACGCTGACGTGTCCCTAGGGGAGCTCTCCATCGGGCTGCTAACGGAGTCACTGGCTTCTTGGACCTCTTGGGGAGGGTCGATGGTGCTCGTGCAAGCAGCAGATCCCGGGGCAACTTGCTGCTGTTTGCAATGGCTGTCTACCGAGGAGAGACAGGCACCTAGCAACATCTGTTGTTGGGGCAATGGATGAATTCCCTGCTATGTTTGTTAACTGCTCATTACTCTGTAATTTGTCTATGATTGTAATCATGTGATAACGTGTTTATCATTCATTACCTTTGAAACTTGTCATGATTTTGACCAGCTCTACCTGGAGCTCATTACCTTTGTAAATTCTCATGATTAATGTGTTTATGATTCATTACCTTTGAAATTATTCATGAGTGTGACCAGCTCTACCTGGAGCTCATTACCTTTGTAACTTGGTCATGATTATGACCAGATCTAGTTCATTACCTTTGTAACTTGCTCAGCTATCAAAACTTTGGAGTCCAGTCCCTGGACCAATTATGTACCTCTGTAATCTTTTGACTACCGCCCACAGGATGGGTATGGGGTGCATAATAAACATATTAAACTAACTATAGCAGTACAGTGTTTTTTAAACACTCTAAGTGTGGTGCTAGAATTTTCAATATACCATTAAGATGGCTTGTTTGAAAACTCAGTTTCAGTCTTTACAGACTAAGATTACACAATTAGAAAATCTAATTTCAGTCTGTATAGGATTAATTCAAGATACAAACATAGATTTTGATGATCTTGAGATCAAATTTGAATTATTTACACAACGTATGGAAATAATTGATTCAGACTATACACATTATGAAAATAAATTTCTTGAATCAGATCCATCTGAGGATGAAATTAAAAATGTTTTGGATACTTTTAGTAATCAACAATTAAGGTGGACAGGAGTACAGGCTATCTGCCGCAAAACTCTGTCACAGAGACCTACTGTAACTAGTGGTCAAACACCTGTTACACCTGTAACAACAACAAGTGTCCCATTACCAAGCTTACCTACATTGTCATTACCTATTTTCCAAGGTCATAATTATGAAGAATTCATTAGTGGTTTTCAATCCATAGTAAATTCACGAACTGACATAGATGAGATTGCTAAGTTCAATTATCTAAAATGTCTTGTGAAGAGAGAAAGAACCCTATGAACTGATTAAGTCATTTCTGGTGGTTAAAGGCAATTATCAAATAGCCTTACGTGTCTTAGCAGACAATTACTTTGACGCTGACAAGGCCAGAGTTAGACATGCAGTCTTAATATCAAGCTTGAAGCCACCCAAACATTGTTTTTCAGACTTACAGGCATTTAGAATCACATTAGACAATAGTCTCAGATATCTAGGTGCTAAATATGACCTAAGGCAATGTGATTGGTTTATCAGTGGTATTGTACAAGATAAGTTGTCACCACAAACTATTGAACGATTGAATATTATGTTCAATAAACGCTATTTCACTTGTGAAGAAATTAGCAATGGTTTACAAACAATAGTTTCATGCATGCAAGCAACGAGCCAAGATGAAAAATCCACAAATCCAGTGGATAACAAACCTTCAACTCAGAATGGGAAATCCCATATAGGCATTTATCAAGCTGTGAATACAACAGACAGTAAACAGACTGTCATACATAAACGTACTCCAAAATGTGTACTATGTGATGGAACACATTGGGCACAGTATTGTACTCAATACACATCAATGGAGGAACGTAAACAACGTGTTCATCAGCTAAAAAGGTGCATCAAGTGTTTAGGTGATCACAAGGGAGGAAAATGCTCACTGAAGAAGTGTTTTAAATGCAAGGGTATGCATCATACAGCATTATGCCCAAATACTTTTGCTGAACAGCAGAAGACTTCCACAGAATCAGGAAGTCAACAAGCAACAGCATTAAATGTGAGAGATAAGTTTAAAGCAACTGCTCTCCCGATAGCTCGAGTTGAGTTATCTAATAAATTACACAAAACCAATGTGCTAACACTATTTGATCAAGGCTCACAAAGGTCCTTCATAAGAAGATCAGTGTTGCAGAAACTGAATAAACAACCCTATGCCAAAGTACAGTTAGATATAGCTGGTTTTTTCCACAATTCTGGTAAACAGACATATGACCTAGCCAGAATCACTATTGGTCTAGGAAACAGGAAAAAGACAGTAGAAGCTGTGGTAGTAGATGATTTGCCTAAGTCTGTGCAGCTCCAGGGATTAAAAGAAACAGTTGCAGCACTGAAAGCAGCTAAGGTCAAGTTAGCCTGTCCTGACATACAGACGGACACAATTAGTCCAATTGATTTAATCATTGGAAGTGATTATTATCACTGTTTTGTGCAAAATATAGTAAGTAAACATGATGTTCACTTGCTGAAAACAGCAGGAGCCCACATGATATGTGGTCACATTCCCTCTCAAAGTGGGAAAGAAGCTGATATTGATTCAGTGGAAAATGTACTAGTTACGAGAATAACCGCTGATCATGTACCACAGCAAAAATTATCATTACTGGAAGAAATGAATGAACCAGTTGATAAGTTGTGGGATTTAGATGCGATAGGTATTGATGTAAATAAACCAAGCCCACAAGAGTCTCAGACTTATAACCAATATTTGGACACTGTCAAATATAAAGATGGACAGTATTGGGTTAGGTTACCATGGAAATTAAATCCACCACATCTGCCTAGCAATTATCGCATGGCTTTCGGACAGATGAAAGCACAAATACATGAGCTCAGGAAGAATCCAGAGCTACTGACTGTCTATGATAATATCATACAAGAACAGTTGGACAATAAATTCATTGAGGAAATAGTCGAAGATAAGTTGAAGACAGAAGCTCATTATCTCCCGCAACATGGAGTCAGAAAATATTCTGAAACCACTCCACTACGTGTTGTATATAATTGCAGCGCACGTACAAATAAAGATGTAGCAAGTCTTAATGACTGTCTGATGACCGGACCCTCACTAACTGAGAAGCTTGGAGACGTGCTTATGAAATTTCGCACAAACCCATATGCCTACACGGCTGATATTTCCAAAGCTTTCTTAAGAGTAGGACTACAAGAAATAGATAGAGATTATACTCGATTCTTGTGGCCTGAAAATCCGCATGATCCTCAAAGTCCTGTGAAAACTTATCGTTTCAAATCAGTATTATTTGGTGCAACATCCTCTCCATTCTTACTAGAAGCTACTCTAAATACACATTTGAAGAAATCTGAAAGTCCCTTCAAAGAAATCTTAAAGAAAAGTTTCTATGTGGACAATCTTCAAGGTACTGTGAATAAAGAGGAGGATTTGAAATCCTTATACAGAGAAGCTAACAAGGAGATGAAAGAAGCAAATATGCCTCTAAGGATGTGGAATACAAATTCAATGCAATTAAGGGAACTTATCAAAGAAGATTTCCCTGAAACTGAAATTCATGATTGCAACAATATGCTGGGACTTAACTGGAACACACAGGAAGATACTTTGAGTCTCAAAAGGATAAACAATAAATCATGCAGTACATTCACTAAACGCAGTTTACTGTCAGAGGTATCACAATGTTTTCATGCTCTAGGACTCGTCTCACCAATTACCATAAAGGGTAAAATGCTTATGCAAGATGCATGGAAGCTCAAAATTGGATGGGATGAGAACTTGCCTCTAGAAATGAGTCAAGCATGGGATGAAATATCCAAGGAGTTTAAGCAACTTCATCAAATTAAATTTTCCAGAAAAATAGGTCAAGAGGGAAATAAGTACACATTACATGTGTTCTGTGATGCGTCAACCAGAGGTTATGGCGCTGTAGCTTACATAAGTAATGCTGAAGGAAGTACACTAATTACTTCAAAGGCCAGGGTAGCACCCTTGAAGGTCAGAACAGTACCACAATTGGAACTGACAGCACTCTATGTAGGTACAAAATTAGCTGTCTATCTCAACAAAGTACTTGATCATCTCACTATTGAAAAAACCGTGATCTGGAGTGATAATGAAGCAGTTCTCCAGTGGTTAAGAAATAATAAGAGTAAGCTGGTCTATGTACAGAACACAGTAGCAGAAATAAAAGAGATGCAGAGAGATTATTTCTTTCTTCATGTCTCTACCCAAGAGAATCCAGCTGACATGTTGTCACGTGGTGTCCCACTCAAGAAATTTGTGGATAATAAATTATGGCTCCACGGACCGAACTGTCTCTCTAATGAAAATAATTGGCCTCAGCAAAAAGCTCACATTATGCCAGAAGAAACAGCCTGCTTGAACACAGCAGAAATAAGTTGTGTAAATACTGGAGACACGACAGAAATAGTCATTGATGGATCTAAATACTCATCTTTGGGTAATCTCTTAAGAGTTACAGCTCTTGTCTTTAAATTCATTAAAGGAATAAAACCTGATTATGAATGTCTTGAACCCATTAAATACTGGGTGAAACTAATACAGAAAGATGTTTTCTCTACAGAATATAAATTTCTAGAAACACAATATAAATCCCCAAAGAAACCTGTCATGATTAATTCTTTAGGACTTTATCTCGACTCAGAAAAAATTATAAGATGTCGAGGAAGAATTCATAATTCTTCACTACCTAAAGAAGCCATACATCCAATATTGATCCCCAAGAATCATTGGCTAACAAAACTGATTGTTCAAAACGCCCACAGTAACGTGTTACATGGTGGGGTAGCTGACACACTTTGTCATATACGACAATCCTACTGGATACCTCAAGGTCGACAAAGTGTGAAAAAACAAATAAAGGACTGTATTACTTGTCGTCACTACGATATGCGAGTATGTCAGTATCCAGGTCCACCTCCATATCCCTCTGAAAGAGTTTGTCATATCACTCCATTTGAGGTGACAGGTGTAGATTACACTGGACCAGTAATTTTAACGAAAACAGTTGACAAAGGTCCCATCAAGGTGTACATCAGTTTGTTCACTTGTGCTACGACTAGAGCAGTACATCTAGAAGTAGCCAGTGACATGTCTGCTGAAACCTTTATCAAATTATTCAGAAGGTTTGCAGCCAGAAGGGGATGTCCCAGGCTGATGATTTCAGATAATGCAACGAACTTTGTTGCTGGTGCTGCTTATATAAGCAAGATCTTTGATCAACTAGAAATACAACAGATGTTGAATCAACCCAGTTGTCGTTGGAGATACATTCCTCCTAAATCTCCATGGCACGGCGGATTTTATGAAAGAATGATCGGCATTGTAAAACGTTGTTTAAGGAAGACTCTTCATCGTCAAAGAATCGACTTAGAAGAATTCTGTACAGTTGTGACTGAAATAGAAAATAGAGTCAACAACAGACCTCTAACTTATGTTACCGATGATCCGGACAATTTAGAAGTGTTAAGTCCATCTCATTTACTCCATGGCAGAAGGCTCGAACCTGTTCCTCCCATGAATGATAAAGAAATCATAGAGGATCCTACAGATTTCGAACCTGAGCAACTCAGACGTAAATTCAAACACCTTAATAAAGTGATTGAACGTTGGGAGAAAATTTGGCGAGAAGACTATCTCACCTCATTGAGAGAACACTTCTATGGAGCTGGTGTTCCTGAAAATCATAAGTCCATAAGACCTGGTGACGTAGTGATTATTGACAATGATGGACTGAGGTCCCAATGGCCACTTGAAAAAATTGTGACCATATATCCTGATGCAAATGGAATCATCAGGACAGTTGATGTTTTAAGCAAAGGTGTAGTGAATAAGCGGACAATAAATAAACTAATGCCATTAGAATTACACAGTGTTGAAAACAAAATTAGTGATTCTCCAGAAACCACACAGACTAAAGCTGTTCAGAAAAGACAAGCAGCAGTGGTGGCGAGTGAGAAAATTAAATTAATGTTAAGTGATGAATAGTTCACCTGCAGCGAACCTCCGCCGCCCCCCAGTGTGGAGAAATTTTCTCCAGGAGGGGATATCAGCCCCCTTCAGCCCTTCAGCCCCTTTCAGCCCTGAGGGGCCCAGCCCTCTCAGAAGGGGCAAGCGTCTTGTTTACTGCAACAGTGAGTAATTGATCACAGATGCCGTACGAGTATGCGACGTGGTCAAGTGACCGCTGCTCCTTGCAGAGTGTTGCAGAGTGTATTTTAATAAGAGACAGTACATCTCTTACTTTAGCAGGACAGTTAAGGAAAATCCTGCTCCCACTTTGTTACCATAGTAAAGATAGTGGACATTGTTGTCTATGCTTAAGACAGCAAGAATCAAACATTCTGCTTTGCTTCATCGAGGAAGTGGCAAGGAAGCAAAAGTACTATGTCAGCTTTTTTTTGTGCTAGGGGAGTGACGGCGTGGGGCGCTGTGGCGTTTTCAGATTACTTTTGACTCTACTGAGAGTGACACTGACACCAGGATAACCAACAAAGAACACTGATCTGTGCGTTAGTGTGAACAAAGTATCTCATAAAGCACAATAAACACTTAAGAGAAGTGTGATCAGCTTCTTCAGTGATAACATTGTGAACAATAAAGACAAATCTTGTGGTACATAGTGTACCAGTGTGCGTTTCCTAGACAATGGAAGACGTGGACATCCAAGGACACTTCAGCTTCTATCAAGTCACCGATACCTGTCGAAGGTGTGAAGAACACCATAGCTCACGCTACAAGAGCAAGGTAGGTTATGAATTTCTTGTGGTACGGGGGACTGCGCAGTTCTTGTGTCGCAAGGAGTTTGTAATCAACCTATAGTCGGCAGTAAGGTGCGGACTTTTGAGTCCAAACAAGTAAGTCTGTCAGCCATCAGTGAATGAAATATGCTGACATAACACCCCTAGGGGTAATTTATAATCTTACAAATTATAACTCTTTACAGCCCGTTGAGAGATGAGTCGACAGCTTCTAGACCTCGTCTGCAGGGGCGGCTGTGCAGGCGATGAGTTGTCTTTAAGTTAAGTTTTCACTGTTTAAACTTAGCTGATAATCCATTTCTCAACACAGTTCATCACCAGTTTTGTTTTTCCCCAGTGAATAGTTACAGTAAAACCTCGTACCAGTTCATAGTTTCACGTAAGTTTGTTTTAGCACGTTCGAGTAGTGCAATAAATGTGTTGTGCTCCGTGTGCTGAAGCCGCAGTCAGTCAGCGCGCCCAGACACTCTTGCCAGTGTAAACAAACCACACGCAGCGGTGACGCCGAGCTAGCCACGTTTTCTTATATATTCTACCTTCACAGAGTTCTCCGGCCTTTCCTTTTCTTCCCAAGTCTATTCTGATCATTTTTCCTACGTCATTGAAGCCCCATAGCAGTGTACAAATGCTACGAGGCGCATAGTGTTACCAGTGCATCACTGAAAGTTTCAGGACCTGCAGCACCCAGTACCTTCGTCCATCTCCTGCACTCAAAGTTAAGTAAAAAGTGACTTACCTAGCATTTCCTAATATTTTGTGACATTACTTAACTGTTCTGCACCAATACAGTTGTCGCTGAAGCCATACTTCAGTAAATTTTTCAGTTTTAGTCATCAGTTTACACTTTGTACATTTTGCCACTTATCTACAGCTTCTTAAATTTTGTACATTTATTTTGCACTTCTACATTTTAAATTCCAGTATATTATTCTGCATCTTGCACCTCAGTTGTCATTGATTTAAATTGTTTAGTGTTAACCATTTATACAATTTACCTCTCACATACAGTTTGCAAGTAATTCCTGTGTGCTGTTATTTTGATAGTTGCACCTGCAAGTTAGCCACAGATTGTTGACAACCCTGCACTGTTTGGTTTGTTAGTGTGTATTTTTTTTTTAATAGGTGTAATCTTCAAGTACTTAAGTATTAGTTTATTCTACCTGCAGTGATACAATCAATCTGTGCCTAGCCCCTTACACTTTTCTCCTGTGTCCCCATTTATTTGCTCTCCATATATTCTATGTTTTATCTGTGAATATTCACCAATGTGCATTGCATTTTGCTAATGTGTATACCCAAGTCATTGAGTGCATTTTTGGGAACCTGCTTGTTTACCATTAATTACCAAAATTACTTGTGAAGTCAATTAATTATGATCCAGAGATTGTGTAATTTTTGCTTTTACCAGTGTACACCCTGCTAACACCAGTGTACACCCTGCTAACACCAGTGTACACCCTGCTAACACCAGTGTACACCCTGCTAACACCAGTTATCCTTTGCCCTATTACTGAATTTAATAATTTGCATTTTTATTAATTTTATTTTGTGTGCAATATAGCATTTCTTGATACAGTGCATTTTTTTCTGTGATTTTTGGCACTATTCCATACTCTGATATCTTTGCTGTGTCAACCTCCCTTGGTGCGAGTGAATTACCCTTTTTTTTTTTTTTGTATTCCAAATTGCAACTGCCAGCACCTGTAACCTTTTTCTGCGTGTTGGGAAAGCTTGTAGCACAGTTTAGTGTTGTGTAACACCTGATTTATTTTGAATTTTGTGCAATTTTTGTTACCAGTGTTTACAGTTCAACTCCTTTTTTCATAAATTTTATTGTCAGTCTCCTGGTGCAATTATTAAATACTCTTAGCATCATTTTGTGTAATCCCCTGTAGTTCATTCACTTGCATACAACTCTTATTTTGTGTTTCAGAGTGTACCATTATTTTTTTTTTGTTATTGCTTCACTCAAATTATTTCCATCACTAAGCAGTTTACCTAGTACCGTGGTGCTGTGTTCTCTCTGACTCCGTGTTGAATTGTAGCCAGTGCATACCATTTCTTGCTCTGACCTGTTTACCCTCTTCGTGACCTTCTTTGCGTTTGAACAATTGACGTCATGACGAAGACACGCAGTGGCCGTACTGCTAGTCCAGTTCCTGCTGACGCTGGCAATGGTGCCTCAGCTGGCGTGGGTCGGCTAACCGTCCGTACCCGACCCTTCTTTTTGACGGTCGTTCGAATAGGTTAGAGCCATGGCTGCAGTCAGTCGAGACGACTGTTAAGGCCCAGTTTGATAGTCCCACGGATGCACAGCACATCCGTGCTGCTGTTGCAGCAGTGGATCTCACCTGGGATGATATAGGCGACTTTGTGCAGCTCAAACGCGTTTGTGAGATTCAGTCTTGGGTTGAGCTTAAGGAGGAATTTAGGTGCTATTTTCGGCATAGTCGCCAATGCCATTACCTTGAGATTGTGACCAGCGTCTTGGCTGAATGTCAGTGCAGGCACGAAAGCCCCCTGGCTTGCATTTGCCAGTTTGAGCAAGCGCCAAAGATTTTACTGATGTCATACGTTCCACTAAGTGGGTGACTGGTGACAACAGTATTAAAGTTAAAGACATCATCCCCATGCTAGTTGTAGGCATCATGCAGAGGGATGCCCCCTAATCTCCAGGGTGTTGTTGATGCGCTAGGACTCAGTGATCCCACTGGCGCAGCTGGAAGTCACTTTTGCCGCCGCTGTCAGACAGCCAGCCCTCAAAGTTTCCAACCCCAGTCCCACTAACACTCGCCTGAGTAAAAATAATGACTACAGTAACAACAGTCGGTCTCATACAAAGAAGCCGTCACCGACTTCCTGGACCAAGGCAAAATGTCGCCAGCACACACCACCTCCAGCATCACCTGCTAAGCGCGTAGTGACTTGTTTCAACTGTGGCAAATGCGGGCACTACCGATCTGAGTGTTACAAACCTAAGTCCCCGCAAGGTAGCCGTCACCATCCCCACGCTCGGTATCAAGGTAACCGTCACCGTCCCCATGCTCAGTCTCGCAAGGGAGGCTGTATGTACCACAACACTTCCAGTCATACATCTAATGAGTGTAACAAGCTGCGAAGTATGCTGTCAGCACAGTGGAGCAAGCAGTCGTCACGCAATGCACGTGCTAGTAGAAGCCCTTTCACTAGTTTGGGGGAAGAGGCGCATCCAAGAAATCAGCGAAAGACATAGTAACCCTGTCGGAGTCACTGTATTCTGTCCCTGTCCGCAATGCGTTCACCGCCCTGGGCAGTGATACGCTTGCCGACAGTGAGGAAACAGAGCGTCTTGACGTTGTTGCCGAGACTTGTACCATACCTTCCAGGTTGAGCCTCGTCAACAAGCGTCGAGCCTCAAGCAGCTGTGACTCCGGGGATTTCGTCGGCCTCTCATGCCTTCACGTTCGGTATGACAACCCGTGTGGACCGCTCGTCGAGTCCACTGTCCACCATAAGCCTGTCCAGCTTTTCCTAGATACAGGTTCGGTGGTTAACATCGTCTGCTTCACTCTTTTCGGAGACATTGGCTGCTCTCAGCGGCAGCAGTGGCAGCAGCAACCTCCAAGCTCCGTACTTTTCTCCAACTATCAGAGCCACCAATGTTCCTATGATGACCTAGTTACAAGCAAAACTGCACTACCCAACGTAGCACCCAGAATGGCCAAAGATTACCAACAGTGAAACCTACAAATCGAAAATATTAGAGATCAAAGGAAGACTGCCCACAAACCGAAAGCAACACCCCGCTGCCAGCCGAACAACGTAACCCCAAACTTTGTATAACTACTTCTTCTTAACTACAACAATTCCTGTAGTATTATGAGGCGCAATCTAAGAGGAAACAGCACCAAGGCCAGCAAGAAAACACCGAAAAATCAACTATTCAACAAGTGTAGCCAGGAGGACGCCGGCCCAGCAACCACCCCACTCACCACCGCTCAAGGCGACACCACAACAATAACAACAAATATGGCTGCCACCAGCCCATCCTCCCCTCTCTTCCCCGGATTCAACCTACCAAGTAATCTCTCAGGTATGACCAACGATCCAGATACCCTAAAGACATGCATCTCCACCTTAGTTATTGAAAATATGAATCTTCGAGAGACACTAACAAAACAAGACACCAGGATGACTCAACTTGAGAACAAAATCCTCAGTCTTGAACAAAAGTTATCAACACCAGGAATGACTAACTGTGACAAGACAATCCAAACAGTCATAGATAGCCATACCAACAAATAATATCTCTTAATACAAAGGTTGAAGAAGCAGTAAAAGAATGGAAGAACAACTTAGATAACCAGTTCAGTGACTACTTTGCTCTCCAAGAAGATAAAACAGAGCAAGATAAACTATCGGACGCAGTAATAGTTAACAGTCCACTTTTTCCCAGTGATATGAACCAAACAAACAGTAAAGAAATTACTCTGCAGATCATAAAGGACCAAACAAGTGTTATTGTACCAGAGTCAGAAATAAAAGAAGCCAGGTTACTAGGATGCCATGGTAGAAAAAGTGTTATGCTTAGATGCCACTCACATGACAGGAAAAAAGACTTAATTATTGCATCTATTAAAGTAAAGAAAGAGGTATACATAAACGAGTGTCTTACCAAAAAACGTCAGAACCTCCTGTATAGAGTCAGAAAACTTAAGCGGGAGAATAATGACACAATACACCAATGCTTCACACGGGATGGGAAAATTCTAGTTAGGAAAACAAATGTAGGTCAACTGTACACAATCACGAACGAGAATGATCTATCACGATTTCTCAGGGATACTAATCTTACAGAGAATAACTAAATGTCCAACCTAAAAGCCTACGTAATGTAGTGTATGTTTTGCTCCATTATTGTTCAAATCTCGTAGTACAATCTCTTAGTAATTAAATAATCAACTACCTCATTTTGTGATTTTACTAGTAAGCATAAGTCACCTTATCTAATTTTCTTATTTACTATTGTTTGCTTAATTATTAGCTGAATCGATACTTTCTCTGTCCATATTACTACCTATTTTTTTAAATACTATCAATTGATATTACTTACTAAAATTAATAATTACCATTTTTACTATCAATACAATTTACTCTTAAAATTTTTTGACATCATTTAATAACCATTACTTGTCTAATTACCTTAACCAGTTTTAATACCACATTTACTATCTTAGAGTACTCTTAATTACCTTGTACTGCCATATAACCTCTAGTATAACTACCAGTGCAATTTTGAAAGAAATAAACATTACTTTTTCACTTATTTTGTAATCATTATTACTTACTAAAATTTTATTAAACACCATATTTACTACCAGTCAATTTTACTTTTGTACATTAATCATTATTTTATACTTCCCATAATATTTTGTTGCCAAATTTCCAAGTTTGTATATTCAACTCCAACCTTTATATTATCCTTTGTACCTGTGTACCTTTGTACCTGTGTACCTGTCTACCATCTTACTATCATATTATAACCAAGTCATTGCCATTGTTATTTTTTACTTATTATTCTTTTGGTACTTTAATTTGTGAATTTTATTTTGTCAATTTAAATCTAGTTATACTCTTGATCTTGTCAACAACCTATACCAGACTCTAGTGCAATTGCAAGTACCATTTCAATTTGTATTTTTATATTATAAGTTTATATTATAAGTCCTATTCTAAGATTGTTTTCATATCTTAGTGACTATATTGTGTGTGCAATTAGTGTATATTTCAATTATATTATTGTTCAAGGCCCTTAACTATCTTTTGCTAACTAGTACCAACTACCTCATATATTTTTTTTTTCTACTTTTTTTTTATTATTTTGCTACCTTAACTTGCATATTTTATCTTGTCAATTTAAATCTAGTTATACTCTAATTCTTGTAAACAACTTATATAAGACCTTAGTGCAATTACAATTGAGAGTCTTGTGTCTTTTTTATATCATTAGATTAAACTCAGTTGTACTATAGCTCATTCTTGCTCAATACATAGTCAATACCAAATTCATTATATTAGACCATAGTGCAATTACTAGTGAGAGTCTGGTGCTATTTTTAATTTGTATTTTTATATTATTAGATTAAACCTAGTTGTACTATAGCTCATTCTAGCTCAATACATAGACTATACCAAAGTCATTACATTAGACCTTAGTGCAATTACAAGTGAGAGTCTTGTGCTATTTTTAATTTGCATTTTTATATTATTAGTTTATACCTAGTTGTACTTTAGCTCATTCCAGCACAACACCAACTCCATTATGTGTATTAGTGACTATACTCTACATGACCAAAATGCTATAGCTATACACTTGTCCAAACTTCCCACCACTACAGATATCAGTACTAAAACTCAACCCACAACTCACGATATAAATAACCATAATTTAAACCTAGAAGATGATTGATCATGTTGACCCTGATCTAAACCTCCATAATCTGACACACAATCAAAACATATTGGAAAGTAACTGCCTTTACTACACAGCATCACAAGCCAGCACTATCCTAAATAATGCTAAAAGTCTATCAGTACTTAACTACAACATCAGGTCCTTAAGCAAACACTATGATGACCTCCTGGCACTCCTTGAATCACTAAAGACACCCTTCTCCTGCATTATTCTTACTGAGACCTGGCCTAAGCAGGACATAATAGATATCTACCCTCTACCAGGTTACACAGCAATCCACAACTGCAGACCATACCAAGTTGGGGGTGGTATTGCAATCTATTACTCTAACCAATTATCTTGTATTAGCACCACTTGCTTTAGTGATGAATATGGAGAATACATTTTTGCTAATTTTACTGTAAAAAACCTTAAGACGCCTATAACAATCGGTGCCATTTACCGGATACCCCACACAAACATCCCAAATTTCAGTGAGAAACTAAAGGCACTAATAACAAACAGACAAATGAATAAGCACCACCTTCTCTTAGCTGGAGACTTCAACATCAACCTTGGCCTACTAGATGATCAGCTTGTAACTGATTTCATCAACAATATGAACAACACACTTCTCATACCAACAATAACTAAACCAACCAGGCTCACTGAAAAGAGTGCAACCATAATAGACCACATATGGACCAATATACTAGCCCCCCTTAAATCACGGATAATCACAGATAGCACTACAGACCACTACCCTACCTTCCTCTTGACAAACATTAGTAAACCATCACTTTCATACAACAAAGTTTCATTTAGACTCCATGATGAGGCCTCAATAAGGAAGTTCACAGCTGACCTAGAGACTGTTGACTGGCCTACAGAATTCTCCAAGGCCAATGGTATTGACGACTGGACAGACATTTTTCTTAACAAATTACTTAGACTATACAACAAACATTGTCCTATAAAAACGAAACAGATCACAAACAAACGGCTTGGTTGCCCATGGCTAACCAGCACCATTCTGAAATCCATCGATAAGAAACACCAATATGAAAAGCAATATAGACAGGGCTTAATACACAAAGATATTCTTAAACACTACTCATCAGTCCTCACCAAAGTAATAAAGAAAGCCAAACAACTATACTACTCCAGTAGATTCACTGACACAAGAGGAGATATAAAAAAGACCTGGAAAACACTCTCTCAGATTCTAGGGACCCAAAAACTGAAAAAACAAGAATATTGCCCTAACTAAACCTAATGAAACACCACTGCATCCCACTGACACAGCTAACAAGATAGACGACTTCTTCTCAACCATAGGTTCTAATCTCGCCAATAAAATCCCATGCACCAATGCCCATGCCGGGGAGTACCTAGATGGGAATTTCCCAAATTCCTTCTATCTTGCTCCAACTGAGCCCACGGAAGTCACCGAGATTATAAAGTCACTTAAAAATAACTCAGGGAATCTGTCTCATGTCCCACCATTATTGTACAAGAGAGCGGCCCATGTCCTCTCGCATGCTATCTCATTACTTTTTAACAAGTCACTAGAAACTAGCACCTTCCCGAAACTACTGAAGACGGCAAGGGTTACACCAATACATAAAGGTGGTGACCCTACAGATTTAAACAACTATAGGCCAATATCAAACTTACCACTGCTATCCAAAATCTTTGAGAAACTCGTGCACAGGAGACTATATTCATTTATAACGGCACAAAACATACTCAACCCCTGCCAATTTGGATTCAGGAAAAATAAAAGCACTAACGATGCAATCATAAAAATGCTAGATCTGCTTTACACAGCATTGGAAAATAAGGAATATCCACTAGGAATTTTTATTGACCTAAGAAAAGCTTTAGTCACAGTAGACCACGACATCCTACTCCACAAACTTGACCATTATGGTATAAGAGGCCATGCGCTTGCATATTTCAAATCTTACCTTACTAATAGGTATCAGTGTGTCACCATTAAAGACACAGCATCAACAACACAGCCACTTGATACTGGAGTTCCGCAGGGAAGTGTCCTTGGTCCCCTGCTCTTCCTCATATACATCAATGATCTTCCAAACGTATCTCAACACCTGAACCCCATTCTCTTTGTTGACGACACGACTTATGTCATCTCTCACCCTAATCTTGCCACCCTCAACACCATTGTTAATGAGGAGCTGATCAAAATATCGACTTGGATGACAGCCAATAAACTTATGCATAACACTGACAAAACCTACTACATTATGTTTGGTAGCAGAGCAGGAGATGCGCAAATTAACATTAAGATCGACAACACTCTAATTGCCAGGCATAATGAGGGCAAATTCCTAAGCCTACACCTCGACAACAACCTGAACTTCAGCACCCATATCCAACACATAACCAAAAAGTATCCAAAACGGTTGGGATCCTCTCCAAGATACGATACTGCGTGCCGCAAACTGCCCTTCTCACACTATACCATTCACTTATATATCCATACCTCACCTATGCTATATGTGCTTGGGGTTCAACTGCAGCAACACACCTAAAGCCAATAATAACCCAACAAAAAGCTGCAGTAAGAATAATCACTAAATCCCATCCCTGGAAACACCCCCCCCCCACTCTTCATAGATCTAAACTTACTCCCTGTTCAGTACATCCACACTTACTACTGTGCAATCTACATCTACAGGACCTTAAATTCCAATATTAACCTTGACCTAAAACGCTTTCTTGATAGTTGCGACAGGCACAATACCAGACACAAACATCTCTATGACATTCCCCGTGTCCGACTAAACCTTTACAAAAATTCAATGTATGTCAAAGGCCCTAAAATCTGGAACACCCTACCTGAAAATTCTAAAACTGCAGACACATTCATCACCTTCAAAACTACCATCAGAAAACATCTTATCTCCCTGAGACACCCTGTCAACTAATTACACGAATACCACCTGGTGGTTAACACTTACACACACTCACCCATTTGACCATAAACAGAAATATCAATCTCAATCTCAAAATAATGAATCTTAACTAGTCATAAGTTGGCCTGTGATACTCCAATACTGAAACTATGTATAGTGCCAAAACAAAAGCATTCACATTGCTAAACTCACAAACTAGTATTTAGTCACTTGGCCATAATACCAACTTACCTCATAATTTTGTAATATTTTAAACTTAAGATTTAATTTAAGTCTGCCGTAAATGCCTAGCCATGCTAGGTGTTCTAGTGGTACACTCTGTAATTATTATTTTACTACATGTAAACAATACAATAACCAAATTCTGTAAACTCAGCATTGTAATCCTTATAGAGAATAAACTTTGAATTTGAATTTGAATTTGAATTCACGCAGCCATGTTGACAGAGCCGTCTGTCATTCAGACCTTGAGAGGAGTCTCAGGTAGTCCGCTGACGGTTCGTGGTCGTACAACGTTAGAATTTGCGGTCCAGTGTCACAAGCTGTCCGCAAAATTCTTAGTCGTAGATAGTATTGTTTTCCCTGGTGACCTGCTCATAGGGTTCAATTCCATGGCAGAACCTAGGATCCGCTTAGATATAGCTGTGTGGAAAGCAGAATTCAACGGAGTGGATGTGCCCTTCTGGGGCGTGCGCTTAGGATCCACTATGTGCTACTCTGTCTCAGATTATTATTATTATAATCAAGGGGGAAGCGCTAAACCCGGAGGATTATACAGCGCCTGGGGGGGGATGTGGAAGGCATTCAGGCTTAATTCGGGGAACTGGAGCACAGATCCAATTCCCTAAATCAAGAGCCCCTCACCAACATCAAGGAACCTTCCTTGAGGGGAAAAAAAGCACAGTGCCTGGAATCGTTGGAAACTGGTGGTTTCCGTAGCACATTCTCCCCTGGGTCGGTCTCTTGTCCTGATCGACCTCGTAGTAGAGCTCGTTGCCCATCACCTCCTGGCCATCAGCGCTTATGTAAAGTGAAAGGACACAAGTGCAACTAATGTGACATTTATTGTGGCAACGTTTCGCTCTCCAGGAGCTTTATCAAGCCATTACAAACAATACATGGACACAGAGGGTATATAAAGGCTCAGAGTGAGGTGTAATACTAGTGAGGTACCATTTCGATGTTCACTAGTGGTAGTAGTAGTAGTAGTAGTAGTGGTAGTGACAAAAGTAATACAATATGTTAGAGCAATTAATTCGTACATGAGTAAACCCTGCCATCACATAGTCTCTCCTGTTATACTACACAAAGCACAGAGTGTGAACACTGAAACAAGCTGCCTCATTCCACTCTATATTTGTCCAACCTATTTTTATGTTACCCAAGTAATAGCTTTTATATCCTTTTACTCATGTACGAATTAATTGCTCTACCATATTGTATTACTTTTGTCACTACCTCTACTACTACTACTACTACTACCACTAGTGAACATCGAAATGGTACCTCACTAGTATTACACCTCACTCTGAGCCTTTATATACCCTCTGTGTCCATGTATTGTTTGTAATGGCTTGATAAAGCTCCTGGAGAGCGAAACGTTGCCACAATAAATGTCACATTAGTTGCACTTGTGTCTTTTTACTTTACATATTGTCGGTAATTCTACCAACTTTATTACCATCAGCGCTTAGTTACCGGTGAAACCCAGTCTGGGGGCGCCCAGTCTAACCTTCACTCTAACTCTGGCGCTGTTGTAGAGAACAGCAGTTGACAAGCCACAGTAGCCCTGTCGGCAGGCGCTGTGTCAGCCTCGTGTCACAGGCTTCAGTGAGCAGCCTGCACAAAGAAGATGTCACTTTGGCTGCTAGCTCGCTCACTGCAGTCTGTTGTATGATGTTACAACTCCCAGATGTTTCGCCCAGTTGTCTCTGCCACGACTCGCTCCACGCTCGCCGGCAGTGACAGCCCAGCGACAGTACCAGTCGAGAAGTCTCCTGAGTCGCTTGCCAGAAGTCCTGCCCAATTGCCGAGTTTTGTCGACGCCTCACTCGAGGGCACCAGCATGTCGTGCCCCAGGTTGAGTGAAACCTGCAGCGACTCCTACGAAGACTGCTTCACCATTCCAGAGGAGACCGTACCATGTTACATCACAGCTCAGCCGCAGTGATGTCTCCTGTGTTGCAGTATCTGTCCAGACGCAGGAAGGCGTGCAGTGATGGCCATCGACGCTCACTGCCTATGACCACGATGTTTAGCACACCCTGCATGTTTTTTTTCTTCCCTCCCTGCAGGAAGTTTTTTTTTTCCATGTCCATATGTATATACATGTTCTTATTTTGTGTTCTGTGCCCTGTTCCTACGAGAGAGAAACCGAGTTTCTTTTACCACCAGCATTGTCGCATCGGGACGACACGAGGTAGGTGGCCGAGCGTATATAGACAGCCTGTACTGTCTGCACAGAGAGCCCATGCTGTCTGCCAGCTTAGTTCATATTTCGCGCCACTCAAGTGCTGCCCTCTGGGCCTGTCCAAGTCTGTGGGAAGCTGGTCCCACACTCTCTCACTCTCACAGCGGCCTGGCAGGAAGACACAAGGCCTACTAGTAGCTCTCTCTCGTGAGATGGCCCTCCCGGGCCATGGGCACAATACACAAGCCTGTGTACCCACCACGACTTTTCAATAAACAAAGAAGCCTCCGAAGACATTTATAATTCACACCCCGCTTTCAGTACTACCAAATAATCATTGGTTCACACAAGTATCGGAAAACATTCACTTCTTCCATACTCCTCCTTCCCAATTTGATATCCAATTTTTCTTTATCTAAATCATTTGATAGCCTCATCACCTTACTCTTTTCTATGTTCACTTTCAACTTTTTACCTTTACACACACTCCCAAACTCATCCACTAACCTTTGCAATTTTTCTTCAGAATCTCCCATAAGCACAGTATCATCAGCAAAAAGCAACCGTGTCAATTCCCATTTTGTATTTGATTCCCCATAATTTAATCCCACCCCTCTCCCGAACGCCCTGGCATTTAGTTCTTTTACAACCCCATCTATAAATATATTAAACAACCATGGTGACATTACACATCCCTGTCTAAGACCTACTTTTACTGGGAAGTATTCTCCCTCTCTTCTACACACCCTAACCTGAGCCTCACTATCCTCATAAAAACCCTTTACAGCATTTAGTACCTTACGACCTATTCCATATACTTGCAACTGCCACATTGCTCCCCTATCCACTCAATCATATGCCTTTTCTAAATTCATAAATGCAAAACTTCCCTACCGTTATGTAAATACTGTTCACATATATGCTTCAATGTAAACACTTGATCTACACATCCCCTACCCACTCTGAAACCTCCTTGCTCATCCGCAATCCTACGTTCTGTCTTACCTCTAATTCTTTCAATTATAGCCCTACCGTACACTTTTCCTGGTATACTAAGTAAACTTAATCCTCTATAATTTTTACAATCTCTTTTGTCCCCCTTCCCTTTATATAAAGGGACTATACATGCTCTCTGTCAATCCCTTGGTACCTTCCCCTCTTTCATACAATTATTAAACAAAAACACCAACCACTCCAACACTATATCCCCCCCTGCTTTTAACGTTTCTGTCATGATCCCGTCAGTTCCAGCTGCTTTACCCCCTTTCATTCAACGTAATGCCTCACACACCTCCCCTACACTCACATCCTGTTCTTCTTCACTCCTAAAAGATGGTATACCTCCCTGGCCAGTGCATGAAATTACCGCTTCACTTTCTTCGTCGACATTTAAAAGTTTTTCAAAATATTCTCGCCATCTACCCAAAACCTCCATCTCCCCATCTAACTCCCCTACTCTCTTTTTAACTGACAAATATAAATCGTTCTCTAGGCTTTCTTAACTTGTTTAACTCACTCCAATTTTTTTTCTTATTTTCATTAAAATTTCTTGACAGTGCCTCTCCCACTCCATCATCTGCTCTCCTTTTGCACTCTCTCACCACTCTCTTTACCTTTCTTTTACTTTCCATATACTCTGCTCTTCTTATAACACTTCTGCTTTGTGAAAATCTCTCATAAGCTAACTTTTTCTCTTTTATCACACCCTTTACTTCGTCATTTCACCAATCACTCCTCTTTTCTCCTGCCCCCACCCTCCTATAACCACAAACTTCTGCCCCACATTCTAATACTACATTTTTAGAACTATTCCAACCCTCTTCAGCCAACATATATATATATATATATATATATATATATATATATATATATATATATATATATATATATATATATATATATATATATATATATATATATGGCTGAAGGAGACTCGAACCTACGAACCATGGGACAAGGTACGCAGTGCTTTACCAATCTACCCACACTGGACAATACCTTGGCGTGTAGCTAGCGTTACACGTTTAATCCAAGGCAGTCAGCACGCGAGAGCAGGCAAGAGCAGACGAAATATATACAATCATATTTCGCCTGCTCTTGCTAATTCCTTGCATTGTTAATATCTCTAGTAAGGCTGATGCATGCAGGGGATGAGATGAAAAGCTGTAAGCTGGCTGCCTTGGATCAAACATGTAGCGCTAGCTACACGCCAAGGTATTTTCCAGTGTGGGTAGATTGGTAAAGCACTGCGTACCTTGTCCCAAAGTTCGTAGGTTCGAGTCTCCTTCAGCCAGAGATCAGTGCTTGTGTATATTTCGCCTGCTCTTGCGAATTCCTTGCATATATATATATATATATATATATATATATATATATATATATATATATATATATATATATATATATATATATATATATATATATATATATATATATATATATATATATGTCGTGCCGAATATGTAAAACTGGTCAATTAGCAAGAACTCATTTGAAATTAAGTCCTTTCTAAAATTTTCTCTTACAGGTTTAAAAATATATTTTTTTCATTAATGTTAATGTAAAAAATTTTAATTTTGCACCAAAAGAATCTTAGAAAACTTACTTAACCTTATTAAAACAAGAAGTATTTATTTTATCATAATCCAACTAAATATATTTTTGATTTGTTTACAATAATATAATATTAAACAAACACAGTGAAATATATTTTTTCCGTTAGGTTCAGAATGATTTTGGCGAAATTATTGCATACACAAATTTTCGCTTGTCCTATATGGCAAGATGAGCGTTGCTATTTAAACCAAGATCACGAGTTCTGCCCATTCGGCACGACATATATATATATATATATATATATATATATATATATATATATATATATATATATATATATATATATATATATATATATATATATATATATATATATATAAATATATATATATATATATATATATATATATATATATATATATATATATATATATATATATATATATAAATATATATATATATATATATATATATATATATATATATATATATATATATATATATATATATATATATGTCGTGCCGAATATGTAAAACTGGTCAATTAGCAAGAACTCATTTAAAATTAAGTCCTTTCTAAAATTTTCTCTTATACGTTTAAAGAGATATATTTTTCATTAATGTTGATGTAAAAAATTATAATTTTGCACCAAAAGAATCTTAGAAAACTTACCTAACCTTATTATAACATGAACAATTTATTTTAGCCTAACCCAACTAAATATATTTTAGATTTGTTTACAATAATTTAATACTAAACAAACACAGTGAAATATATTTTTTTCGTTTGGTTCAGAATGATTTTGGCGAAATTATTGCATACACAAATTTTCACTTGTCCTATATAGCAAGATGAACGTTGCTTTTTAAGCCAAGATCGCAAGTTCTGCCTATTCGGCACGACATATATATATATATATATATATATATATACATGTAGTGCCGAATAGGCAGAACTTGCCATCTTGGCTTAAATAGCAACGCTCATCTTGCCATATAGGACAAGTGAAAATTTGTGTATACAATAATTTCGCCAAAATCATTCTGAACCTAACGAAAAAAATATATTTCACTGTGTTTGTTTAGTATTAAATTATTGTAAACAAATCTAAAATATATTTAGTTGGGTTAGGCTAAAATAAATTGTTCTTGTTTAAATAAGGTTAGGTAAGTTTAGAATTCTAAGTTCCTTTTGGTGCAAAATTATAAATTTTTACAGCAACATTAATGAAAAAAATATATCTTTAAATGTATAAGAGAAAATCTTAGAAAGGACTTAATTTTAAATGAGTTCTTGCTAATTGACCAGTTTTACATATTTGGTACGACATATATATATATATATATATATATATATATATATATATATATATATATATATATATATATATATATATATATATATATATATATATCTTTCAACACACCGGCCGTATCCCACCGAGGCGGGGTGGCCCAAAAGGAAATACAATAGCTTCTCCTTTTACATTTAGTAATATATACAGGAGAAGGGGTTACTAGACCCTTGCTCCTGGCATTTTAGTCGCCTCCCACAACTCGCATGGCTTACAGAGGAAGAATTCTGTTCCACTTCCCCATGGAGGTAAGAGGAAATAAACAAGAACAGGAACTAATAAGAAAATAGAAGAAAACCCAGAGGGGTGTGTATATATATGCTTGTACATGTATGTGTAGTGTGACCTAAGTGTAAGTAGAAGTAGCAAGACGTACCTGAAACCTTGAATGTTTGAGACGAGAAAAATGGACACCAGCAATCTTACCTTCATGTAAAACAATTAGAGGCTTTCGTTTTGCACTCACTTGGCAGGACAATAGTACCTCCCTGGGTGGTTGCTGTCTACGTATCTAAAATATATTTTGTTGGGTTAGGCTAAAATAAATTGTTCTTGTTATAATAAGGTTAGGTAAGTTTTCTAAGATTCTTCTGGTGCAAAATTATAAATTTTTGCATTAATATTAATGAAAAAATATATCTTTAAAAGTATAAGAGAAAAATTTAGAAAGGACTTAATTTTAAATGAGTTCTTGCTAATTGACCAGTTTTACATATTCGGCACGACACACACACACACACACACACACACACACACACACACACACACACACACAATTAAATCTGATGAGGACCAGGCAGGACTTCAAAGAGACCTGGACAGACTGGACACCTGGTCCAGCAAATGGCTTCTCGAATTTAATCCTGCCAAATGCAAAGTCATGAAGATAGGGGAAGGGCACAGAAGACCACAGACAGAGTATAGGCTAGGTGGCCAAAGACTGCAAACCTCACTCAAGGAGAAAGATCTTGGGGTGAGTATAACACCGAGCATGTCTCCGGAAGCACACATCAATCAGATAACTGCTGCAGCATATGGGCGTCTGGCAAACCTGAGAACAGCATTCCGATACCTTAGTAAGGAATCATTCAAGACACTGTACACCGTGTATGTCAGGCCCATACTGGAGTATGCAGCACCTGTTTGGAACCCGCACTTGATAAAGCACGTCAAGAAACTAGAGAAAGTACAAAGGTTTGCAACAAGGTTAGTTCCAGAGCTAAGGGGAATGTCCTATGAAGAAAGATTAAGGGAAATCGGCCTGACGACACTGGAGGACAGGAGGGTCAGGGGAGACATGATAACGACATATAAAATACTGCGTGGAATAGACAAGGTGGACAAAGACATGATGTTCCAGGGAGGGGACACAGAAACAAGAGGCCACAATTGGAAGTTGAAGACACAAATGAGTCAGAGAGATAGTAGGAAGTATTTCTTCAGTCATAGAGTTGTAAGGCAGTGGAATAGCCTAGAAAATGACGTAGTGGAGGCAGGAACCATACACAGTTTTAAGACGAGGTTTGATAAAGCTCATGGAGCGGGGAGAGAGAGGGCCCAGTAGCAACCGGTGAAGAGGCGGGGCCAGGAGCTGAGACTCGACCCCTGCAACCACAAATAGGTGAGTACAAATAGGTGAGCACACACACACACACACACACACACACATACATATATATATATGCAAGAAATTCGCAAGAGCAGGCGAAATATACACACTGATCTCTGGCTGAAGGAGACTTGAACCTACGAACCTTGGAACAAGGTACGCAGTGCTTTACCAATCTACCCACACTGGACCAATACCTCGGAGTCCAGCTTTCGCTAGACTTTGATCCAAGGCAGCCAGCTTTCAGGTAGAATGCTTACAGCTTTTCATCTCATCCCCTGCAAGCATCAGTCTTACTAGAGATATTAACAATGCAAGGAATTCGCAAGAGCAGACGAAATATACACAAACACTGATCTCTGGCCGAAAGAGACTCGAACCTACTGGTAAAGCACTGCGTACCTTGTTCCAAGGTTCGTAGGTTCGAGTCTTCTTCAGCCAAAGATCAGTGTTTGTGTATATTTCGCCTGTTTGTGTATATATATATATATATATATATATATATATATATATATATATATATATATATATATATATATATATATATATATATATATATATATATATATCCATATATATATATATATATATATATATATATATATATATATATATATATATTATATATATTATATATCCATATATATATATATATATATATATATATATATATATATATATATATATATATATATATATATATATATATATATATATATATATATATATATTACATATATATATAATATATTTCTACTTACACTTAGGTCACACTACACATACATGTACACGTTTATTTATACACACTCATCTGAGTTTTCTTTGATTTTATCTTAATAGTTCTTGGTCTTATTAATTTTCCTTTTATATCCATGGGGAAGTGGAATAAGAATGTTTCCTCCGTAAGCCATGCGTGTTGTAAAAGTCAACTAAAATGCCGGGAACAATGGGCTAGTAACCCCTTTTCCTGTAAAGATTACTAAAAAGAATAAGAAGAAGAAAATTGTCAAAGTGGGAAGTCTGAATGTGCGTGGATGTTGTGCAAATGATAAGAAAGAGATGATTGTGGATGTTATGAATGAGAAGAAACTGGATGTCCTGGCTTTAGGTGAAACAAAGCTGAAGGGGGTGGGAGAGTTTCAGTGGAGAGGAATAAATGGGATTAGGTCAGGGGTTTCAAATAGAGTTAGAGCTAAAGAAGGAGTAGCAATAATGTTGAAGGATAAGCTATGGCAGGAAAAGAGGGACTACAAATGTATAAATTCAAGGATTATGTGGAGTAAAAAAAAAAATGGATGTGAAAAGTGGGTTATAGTAAGCGTGTATGCACCTGGAGAAGAGAGAAGTGTAGAGGAGAGAGAGAGAGATTCTGGGAAATGTTGAGTGAATGCGTGGGGAGTTTTGAATCAAGTGTGAGAGTAATGGTGGTTGGGGATTTCAATGCTAAAGTGGGCAAAAATGTTATAGAGGGAGTAGTAGGTAAATTTGGGATGCCAGGGGTAAATGTAAATGGGGAGCCTTTAATTGAGCTATGTGTAGAAAGAAATCTGGTAATAAGTAATACATATTTTATGAAATATACAAGGTATGATGTAGCACGTAATGAAAGTAGTTTGTTAGATTATGTATTGGTGGATAAAAGGTTGATGGGTAGGCTCCAGGACGTACATGTTTATAGAGGGGCAACTGATATATCGGATCATTATTTAGTTGTAGCTACAGTTAGAGTAAGAGATAGATGGGAAAAGAGGAAGGTGGCAACAACAAGTAAGAGGGAGGTGAAAATGTATAAACTAAGGGAGGAGGAAGTTCGGGCGAGATATAAGAGACTATTGGCAGAAAGGTGGGCTAGTGCAAAGATGAGTAGTTGGGGGGGTTGAAGAGGGTTGGAATAGTTTTAAAAATGCAGTATTAGAATGTGGGGCAGAAGTTTGTGGTTATAGGAGGGTGGGGGCAGGAAGAAAGAGGAGTGATTGGTGGAATGATGAAATAAAGGGTGTGATAAAAGAGAAAAAGGTAGCTTACGAGAGGTTTTTACAAAGCAGAAGTGTTATAAGAAGAGCAGAGTATATGGAGAGTAAAAGAAAGGTGAAGAGAGTGGTGAGAGAGTGCAGAAGGAGAGCAGATGAAAGAGTGGGAGAGGCACTGTCAAGAAATTTTAATGAAAATAAGAAAAAATTTTGGAGTGAGTTAAACAAGTTTAGAAAGCCTAGGGAAATATGGATTTGTCAGTTAAAAACAGAGTAGGGAAGTTAGTAGATGGGGAGAGGGGGGTATTAGGTAGATGGCGAGAATATTTTGAGGAACTTTTAAATGTTGAGGAAGAAAGGGAGGCGGTAATTTCATGCACTGGCCAGGGAGGTATAAAATCTTTTAGGAGTGAAGAAGAGCAGAATGTAAGTGTTGTGGAGGTACGTGAGGCATTACGTAGAATGAAAGGGGGTAAAGCAGCTGGAACTGATGGGGTCCTGACAGAAATGTTAAAAGCAGGGGGGATATAGTGTTGGAGTGGTTGGTACTTTTGTTTAATAAATGTATGAAAGAGGGGAAGGTACCTAGGGATTGGCGGAGAGCATGTATAATCCCTTTATATAAAGGGAAAGGGGACAAAAGAGATTGTAAAAATTATAGAGGAATAAGTTTACTGAGTATACCAGGAAAAGTATACGGTAGGGTTATAATTGAAAGAATTAGAGGTAAGACAGAATGTAGGATTGCGGATGAGCAGGGAGGCTTCAGAGTGGGTAGGGGATGTGTAGATCAAGTGTTTACATTGAAGCATATATGTGAACAGTATTTAGATAAAGGTTGGGAAGTTTTTATTCCATTTATGAATTTAGAAAAGGCATATGATAGAGTGGATAGAGGAGCAATGTGGCAGATGTTGCAAGTATATGGAATAGGTGGTAAGTTACTAAATGCTGTAAAGAGCTTTTATGAGGATAGTGAGGCTCAGGTTAGGGTGTGTAGAAGAGAGGGAGAATACTTCCCGGTAAAAGTAGGTCTTAGACAGGGATGTGTAATGTCACCATGGTTGTTTAATATATTTATAGATGGGGTTGTAAAAGAAGTAAATGCTAGGGTGTTTGGGAGAGGGTTGGGATTAAATTATGGGGAATCAAATTCAGAATGGGAATTGACACAGTTACTTTTTGCTGATGATACTGTGCTTATGGGAGATTCTAAAGAAAAATTGCAAAGGTTAGTGGATGAGTTTGAGAATGTGTGTAAAGGTAGAAAGTTGAAAGTGAACATTGAAAAGAGTAAGGTGATGAGGGTATCAAATGATTTAGATAAAGAAAAATTGGATATCAAATTGGGGAGGAGGAGTATGGAAGAAGTGAATGTTTTCAGATACTTTTGAGTTGACGTGTCGGCGGATGGATTTATGAAGGATGAGGTTAATCATAGAATTGATGAGGGAAAAAAGGTGAGTGGTGCATTGAGGTATATGTGGAGTCAAAAAACGTTATCTATGGAGGCAAAGAAGGGAATGTATGAAAGTATAGTAGTACCAACACTCTTATATGGATGTGAAGCTTGGGTGGTAAATGCAGCAGCGAGGAGACGGTTGGAGGCAGTGGAGATGTCCTGTCTAAGGGCAATGTGTGGTGTAAATATTATGCAGAAAATTCGGAGTGTGGAAATTAGGAGAAGGTGTGGAGTTAATAAAAGCATTAGTCAAGAGGGCAGAAGAGGGGTTGTTGAGGTAGAATGACATGGAAAGCATATAAATCTGTAGGGGAAGGAAGGAGGGGTAGGGGTCGTCCTCGAAAGGGTTGGAAAGTGGGGGTAAAGGAGGTTTTGTGGGCTAGGGGCTTGGACTTCCAGCAAGCGTGCATGAGCGTGTTAGATAGGAGTGAATGGAGGCGAATGATACTTGGGACCTGACGATCTGTTGGAGTGTGAGCAGGGTAATATTTAGTGAAGGGATTCAGGGAAACCGGTTATGTTTATATAGCCGGACTTGAGTCCTGGAAATGGGAAGTACAATGCCTGCACTTTAAAGGAGGGGTTTGGGATATTGGCAGTTTGGAGGGATATGTTGTGTATCTTTATACGTATATGCTTCTAAACTGTTGTATTCTGAGCACCTCTGCAAAAGCAGTGATAATGTGTGAGTGTGGTGAAAGTGTTGAATGATGATGAAAGTATTTTCTTTTTGGGGATTTTCTTTCTTTTTTGGGTAACCCTGCCTCGGTGGGAGACGGCCGACTTGTTGAAAAAAAAAATATAATACATACATACATATATATATATATATATATATATATATATATATATATATATATATATATATATATATATATATATATATATATATATATATATATATATATATATACTACAGGCAAAAGTACCTCCTCATCTTTGGGACCAACTGTCCCCAGGCCTAGCCACAAGCTAGGCCTCTCTGGTCTGCCATCTCCGCCCCAAGGGGGCTAATGGGAATGGCTGTCTTGTGAGCTGCAAGCTCTGGCTCAGGCGCCTATCCTGCTCTAGAAGGGCTGGGTATGGTGTCGATCATCTCCTAAGTTTATTATCTACTGTGTGTAACTACTTAAATCTTTTTAAAAAGACAAATATTTTAGTTATGTAAGTGGTAATATTATGGGTTCCTTATGCTTACACTCTAAAACGTTTCGTGGAATAAGTTTATATCCCTTGATTTTTTTCTAATACAGAATACAATAATAAGTTCTCTTTACATGTCTCATCTTACATTACACAATTCATAGATGGTTATTGTTATAATATTAGAGAAGTGATAAACAGGTATTTGTCATATAGCTTTGCTCTATGTTCATTATTTATAATATGAAGTTATAATAGCAATATTGCAGTGTTCATATAATTTTTGTTCACTTAATGTCATTTTAACATTGATAATGTATGTGTGACACTTTCAATAGTACAATCATTCACTCTGGCACCATACAAGGCAGCATCTCACAGCTAGCTTAGGAATAACTCAGTAAGTGAATGAGAGACAAACCCTGCATCCACAAATTTCCCTCGAATGGTCAAGAACTGAGTCAACACACTATATGAATATGATCGCTATAATTATACCAAAAATCAGGTTAGGTAAAGTCATCCATTTTCAGTTCCTAAATATTTATTGAGGCTACATTCATCAAGTCTTAATGGTACAGTGAGGCTTGATGATGTTCGTGGGAGTAAAACATTGACTAAATAAACATTCGTATGGTGCATCATTTTATTTAAACATACTGAAAACTACTATCATTATATGTGTGTAACATAAATAAGTCATATGAATAACCATACAGCCAAGAGAAAGTTGTGAGTCCGTCAATCTTATGTTGAGATAACGGATACAATGACTAGTAGACTATTAACAATGACTAGTAGACCATTACTCCCTCGTAAGAAGATATTCTTTGGATTTTTACTCTAAGAAGATTGATGAGGAAGAAATCAAGGATGCTGCTTAATATCCTTGGACACTTATTAATCATAAGATGCGATCAGTAACAGTTGCAGCAAGTGTAGGAGACTTGCCTACACGACTCGCCTAGCTTTTGTGTACTATAGAACTCATGACTCACAAAATCGTAATGACACGATTGCAAACAAACCATACCACGGGCGGGATTTGAACCCGCGGTCAGAAAGTATCAAAACTTGAGCTAGAGTTCGTCACGGCCATGCTAGTGGGAGATTCGTCTATAAAAACTTGCATTTGTGGACACAGTGGTGCCTATGCTAACCTTCCTATGGTGCAGAAATACACCTAGTTGGACGAATCTTATTGAAGCTAGTTGGCCCAGTGGCTAACGCGAAGGTCTGGAGTTTTGGACTCTCTGACCACGGGTTCAAATCTCGCCCGTGCTATGGTTTATAGAACTCATGCTTTTTTTACACTGTCTTTGTAAAACTTCTGAAAGAATGATACTTAAGAGACTGTATTACAGAATCAGACACCAACTTTCCCCATACCTCTATGGGTTCTTGAAAGGTAAAAGTGTGCAGAACTGTATTCCCACCTTTCTCACTGCACACACCTCTACTAATTTTACCACTTTTCTTGATCTAAAATTTGCATTTGATATTGCGAACAGATCCGTTATACTATATGAACTAGCCAAAATGAATATTGGTGGTAGCTTACTCTGCTGGATAATAAGATACCTGTCAAATAGAGTATCCTCTGTCCTCTACCAAGGCTTTAGAAGTGTGTCGAAAGAAATGTCTTTAGGTACACCGCAGAGAGGAGTTCTTAATGCTCTCCTAAATGCTCTACCTGCCTCACCTAAACATATAGCTGTAAGCTATGCTGATGACATCATGATACATTCGACAGGGCATAAGAAGATGAGCACTATTCTTAATGAAGTTCAAGCAATTTGTGATCGACTAGGCCTCATAATATCTTCCTCTAAAAACAAAGATATTAACAAGCAAACGACATCCCCCACCCATCTATTTGCAGGGTGAAAACTTTAGCTACGTTAAAACTCACAAATATGTTGGTGTAAATGTACCCTTTAACAAATCCACTATGCCACAACTAAATAAGAAATGCAAAGATAGGCTAAATGCTCTCAAAGCTGTTGCTGGCTACAGTCCCAACTATGGTGCTAATATGAGAATCGTGAGAATGATGTACATAGCCCCTGTTAGGTCCTTAATTGATTATGCTGCTCCTATGTTAGCTAGAGAAAGTTCTCTCCGACCCCTGGAGTTAATGCAAAATGAAGCACTCAGAATTATTCTTGGGTGTCTCAAATCTACAAAGGTTCTTAATATGAGGAAGGAGCTTGGTATTTCTAGTATCAGTGATAGGATTGTTGAGATTAACACTGTACTCGGTACTAGAATGTTAAGAAATAAACCAGATACCGTCACAATGAATCTTACCAAGTGTCTAGAGGTAAATTCACACATATCTAAATGGATTGTGAAAACTTGCAATTGCATTAAGTTTTATAACCTGCATGAACTGTATCACTGTATCAACATGAGCATTTCACCCCTCCATGGAAGATATGTTCATTTAATATCACACACCTGCAAGTCCCTCCCAAGAAGCTCATTGCTAGTAATCCCTTCCTCACATCACCTGTTAAAGCAACTGCTTTAACAGGTGATGTGAGGAAGGTGATGCTTTTCTCGCCTGGCTGGTAGTAATAAGTTATCACAAGTTACATACACTGATGTATCTAAACAGGAGTTTTCTGGCAGGGCTGCATCTACTCTTGTTGCCACCTCCCTAGTTAAGAACGATAAAAAATTTGTTGAGTTAGGCATAAGATTAACAACTGAGCGTCTACACTGCAAACTGAATTGTTTGCAATCCTAATGGCGCTAAAGCACGACACTGAGCTTGACTCTATCATCATTATTGATTCTATGTCATCATTGAAGGCTCTTGACTCATATAATGACTCCATCAACATGCTCATTTGAGAAGCCAGGTATAGATACTCAAAAATCAGGGACAAAGGAATAATGTACAATTGCTATGGATCCCATCACACGTTGGATTACTCCTTCAAGAGTACCCAGAAGGAGAATGTAGAACATAACTTTGGTATATCTGTGTCTAGCATTAGGAGTAATATTAGGAGAGAAGTAAATAATGAAAATGTTTGTTATAGTTTGAAACTTGAGTAGATCTATAACCCACTATGATAACATGAACGTAGATAAGTATGTCTATGGAGCAACTTGCAATGTGAACAAACTGAATGATGTTGTGGTGGCCAGGCTTAGGCTTGGTTACAAGTACTTCTGGCAGTTTGGGAGACACACAGATGATGATCAAACTAAATGCAAATTATGTGATCAGGCATATGGTCACTGTCTTGAACACTATGTGCTTAATTGTCCACTTATTGAGGAATACAGAGACAGACAGTATAATAACCTATGCTACATGTCAAGATATCTTATTAATGGAAATAAGATACCAGATATACTAAGCATATTCCCTAAAATTGCGTGTTAAAGATAAGTGAACTGTAGATATGTAGATAAATAAAAACCCATATGTACACCTGTTAACCCTTTTGGGGCCTAGTTCCTAGGCCTTTTATATATCCATATGCTCTTCTGCTACCGTCCACAGGATGGATGTGGGGTGCACAATAAACTAGCCACTTTGGTGGCAAAATCTCTAAAATCTTTCAGAATCACTCCCTCGTGCAGTTAAGATGTGAAAATGTTGATACCTTGTCACCCTGAGGATCAATGTATTGGCAGAGGATGATGAAGTAAGTGATGATGAAGCTTCCTATCTGAAATAATATAAGAAATAATGACATAATTAATTCTGCTTCGTATATTATTCAAAAATAATATTTTCTCTAATATAATATTTTTTAAATTATTATTATTATTATTATTATTATTATTATTATTATTATTATTATTATTATTATTATAATTATTATTATTATTATTATTATTATTATTATTATTATTATTATTATTATAATTATTATTATTATTATTATTATTATTATTATTATTATTATTATTATTATAATTATTATTATTATTATTATTATTATTATTATTATTATTATTATTATTATAATTATTATTATTATTATTATTATTATTATTATTATTATTATTATTATTATTATTATTATTATTATTATTATGCAGAAACGCTAAACCCGCAGAGGACAGAGTCTCAGGGAAACAAGAAATGGATCATCAATTGGAAGTTTTGTGAACGATTTCATTGTTCACAAAACATGATGACTTAATAAGTTTCCTGTCTGAACCTCGGTAATTACGAAATGGGAAATTCTCTCTCACCAGTCCTTAGCAATTTGTACTTAGAAAATTTTGAGACAAGACTGCTTAATAGAATTCTTCTTGATAAAGTTAAGTTGTACATATATGTAGATGATGTTTTAAGACTAATGTCCAAGAATATAGATATAAACCGTTTCTCTTTTTCATTAAATATTCTAACTATTTCCATAAAGTGTACTACCTGGTTACCTGGAGGTTACCTGAAGGTCATTCCGGGGATCAACGCCCCCGCGGCCCGGTCCACGACCAGGCCTCCCGGTGGATCAGGGCCTGATCAACCAGGCTGTTACTGCTGGCCGCACGCAGTCCAACGTACGAGCCACAGCCCGGCTGATCCGGCACAGACTTTAGGTATCTGTCCAGCTCTCTCTTGAAAGCAGCCAGGGGTTTATTGGTAATTCCCCTAATGCTTGATTGGAGGCTGTTGAACAGTCTTGGACCCCGGACATTTATGGTGTTTTCTCTTAATGTACCAATGGCGCCCCTGCTTTTAATTGGGGGCATTTTGCATAGCTTGCCCAGTCTTTTACTTTCGTAGGGAGTGATTTCTGTGTGCAGATTCGGGACCATTCCTTCTAGGATTTTCCAAGTGTAGATTATGATATATCTCTCCCTCCTGCATTCCAACGAGTACAAGTCAAGTGCTTCCAAGCGTTCCCAGTAGTTAAGGTGCTTGACAGAACTTATACGTGCAGTAAAGGATCTCTGTACACTCTCTAGATCTGCAATTTCACTTGCTTTGAATGGAGATATTAATGTACAGCAGTATTCCAGCCTAGAGAGAGCAAGTGATTTGAAAAGGATCATCCTTGGCTTGGCATCTCTCGTTTTGAACGTTCTAATTATCCATCCTATAATTTTCTTTGCACTTGCGATCGTGGCACTGTTGTGATCCTTGAAAGTGAGATCCTCAGACATTACTACTCCCAGGTCCCTTACATTATTTTTCCGCTCTATTGTATGGCCAGAGTCTGTAGTATACTCTGTTCTAGTTATTATCTCCTCCAGTTTTATATAACGGAGTAGTTGGAATTTGTCCTCATTGAACATCATATTGTTTTCCGTTGCCCACTGGAAAACTTTGTTTATATCTTCTTGTAGGTTAACCGCGTCCTCAGCAGATGACAACCTCATGCAGATCCTAGTATCATCCGCAAAGGATGATATAGTGCCGTGGTGTATATCTCTGTCTGTGTCCGATATGATTATGAGGAATAAGATGGGGGGGGGAGTACTGTGCCTTGTGGAACAGAGCTCTTCACTATGGCAGCCTCCGATTTAACTCTGTTGACCACTACTCTTTGTGTTCGATTTGATAGGAAGTTGAAGATCCATCTCCCCACTTTCCCAGTTATTCCTTTAGCACGTATTTTATGGGCTATTACGCCATGATCGCATTTGTCAAATGTTTTTGCAAAGTCTGTGTATATTACATCTGCATTCTGATTTTCTTCCAGTGCATCCAAGGCCATATCATAGTGATCCAGTAGTTGTGAGAGGCAGGAGCGACCTGCCCTGAACCCATGTTGCCTGGATTGTGCAGATTTTGGGAATCCAGGTGATTTGCGATCCTGCTTCTTAGCACTCTTTCAAAGATTTTTATGATGTGGGATGTCAGAGCTATTGGTCTATAGTTCTTAGCTAATGCTTTGCTGCCACCTTTATGGAGTGGGGCTATATCCGTTGTTTTAAGTGACTGTGGAATTTCACCCATGTCCAAGCTCCTCCATAGTGTACTTAGCGCACGTGAGAGGGGTTTCTTGCAGTTCTTAATGAATACAGAGTTCCACGAGTCTGGTCCCGGGGCTGAGTGCATGGGCATGGTGTCAATGGCTTTTTCGAAATCTATCGGAGTTAGGGTAATGTCGGAAATCTGGCATACATTTCTGGAGTTTTGAGGCTCATTCATAAAGAAATCATTTGGGTCGTCGATCCTCAGACTGATTAGTGGTTCACTAAACACAGAGTCGTACTGGGATTTCAATATTTCACTCATTTCCTTGTTGTCATCTGTGTAAGTCCCATCCTGTCTGAGTGAGGGCCCGATACTAGATGTGGTATTTGCCTTGTTTTTGGCATATGAGAAGAAATATTTTGAATTACTTTCAATTTCACTAATAGTTTTAAGCTCCTCCTGTCTCTCCTGATTCCTGTAAGAGTCATTTAACTTTAGTTCGATAGTTTCCACTTCCCTGGTCAGCACCTCCTTTCGTGTATCAGATATTCTAGCACTCCTGAGAAGCTCAGTGACTCTTCGTCGTCTTCTGTAGAGGGAGCGTCTTTCTCTCTCCAGTTTAGTCCTGCTCTTCTTCTTTCTTAGGGGAATATGCCTAGAACATGCTTCAGCTGCCAGGAGGTTGATCCTTTCAAGGCATTGGTTTGGATCCATGTCATTTAAGATATCTTCCCAATATGTTTCATTTAGGACATGGTTTACCTGGTCCCAGTTGATGTTCTTATTGTTGAAGTTGTATTTTGTGAAGACACCTTCACAGGTACATGCATTCTGCTGATCAGGATCCCTATGCATGTACGTCTGGACTTCGATTAGGTTGTGATCGGAATTAGTTGTTTTTTATATTCTTATGTCTCTTATCAGGTCCTCATTATTTGTGAAGATAAGGTCAAGTGTGTTTTCTAGTCTTGTTGGCTCCACTATCTGCTGGCTTAAGGTGTGTTTTTCGTAGAGGCTTAGTAGCTCATATGTGTGATCTTTCATCTGTGCTACCTCCGGGGATTGTGTCTGCTATAACAATATTCGCTACATTCTTCCATTTTGTATGCCTTAGGTTGAAATCACCAAGCAGTAAGATGTTTGGGGATGGAGCTGGAAGGTTTTCCAGACAGTAATCAATTTTCAGTAGCTGTTCCTTGAACTGTTGGGAGGTTGCATCTGGTGGCTTATATACAACCACAATGACTAGGTTTTGGTTCTCGATCTTTATTGATAGAACTTCAACTACATCATTTGTGGTGTTCAGCAACTCTGTGCAGATGAGGGACTCTTTGACATACAGGCCAACATCCCCTTGTTGCCTGTTCATTCTGTCGCATCTAAAAATGTTGTAACCACTTATCCATATTTCACTGTCAAAGTGATCTTTTGTGTGAGTCTCTCTGAAGGCTGCAAACATTGCATTAGACTCCTCTAGAAGTCCACTGATAAAAGGTATTTTGTTGTTGGTGGATGGCTTAAGGCCCTGTATATTAGTAAATATGAACGAGGTTGTATTCTGCATTTGTTGGGGGGATTTTGTTACTGGCATCAGTAGTTGCAGTTCTGGAGGGCCATGGGTGGCCACTGGCTGTGCCTCCAGTCCAACAAGGCTCCAAGGTGGTGGACTATTTTTATTATTTCCTTCCATTTTCTTTTACCGTTTCCTACCACTAAAAAATCACTGGAGTTGGGTTGTCGTTGCTACTATTGTTTGTCTTGTGGGGTTTGTGCCTCCTGGTCCCTTTTAGATGGTATGCAGGGCAGTTGATGTTGTAACACTGCTTCTGGAGGACCGAGGAGTGACACATTTTTGGGTGAAAGAAAGAACAGGAAGAAGAACGACACACTCCTTTAGACAGGAGGTTGCTACATTTTTTGGGATGTTCAAAGTTGCATGTCCCATTTTTTTACCTGATATTCCATGCTTACAGATGCCCTAAGCATAATATTGCACAAATTCACCTTTGGATGAGAATTGTTGGGAGGTGTGTTGTCAATTTCTGCAGGTTCTGGGATTGCACTGTAATCCTCAGTATCCAAGCCAGGGCCACCCCGTCCTGGATTCCATCTATTTTCCTCAGTAGAGGAAGAAGGAGGAGACTCCTCTCCTACATCTGTACTGTGGGCCACGGTCTTGTGCAATGATGGTTGTATATTTACGGTTTTAGTGGTGGTTGTGGTAGGGTCCCTAGTAGAGTCTGGGCTATCAATAAGGCTGGGGGCTAGGACTGAGTCAGCACTGGGGCTGGGGGCTGAGCCTGGGCCAACACCAGCACTGTGGGTATTAGTGCTATGACTGGGGGATGGGTCTGGTTTAGCACGATGTTGGTGACTAGATAGTTCCGCGTCATCTGTTGTGGTATGGACTGTTGAGTTGAACAAAATAACTCATTGTCATTTTTAATTTAATTAAGGGAAACCATGATTTTTAAATTCAAAATATACAGAAAAGCAACAGACAACTGCTTTTATGTACATTATTATAATTTTCATAATGATAGAGTTAAATTTTTTCAATTCCCATCCATGTTTTAAAGAGCTTTATGTATTTGCATTGCAGATGACACTGGTCAGACCAGTCATAACCATCACGGTGTGGAAAAGAGATCGTTGGACAGAGAGTGTGTTGTGTTCGCTTGGAATATATATCTGTGTTAGTTTCTGCACAGATTGGCAATGTTTCTAGTGGTCCTTGGACTGTGTTTAGTGCTTCAGTGCAGTGAGCCACGTGAGGGTGGCTACGGGCCCCGACTGGGGCACTGAGCCTCACAGTTCTGCACCCAGTGTGGGCGGGTGTGAGGTCACAGGCAGCAGCTCCGCTGCTGGCTCTGTCCCCACACCTACAGTCACCATGACAGACCCAGGAAAGCGGCTTAAACGTTCATTGGAATGCGGGGGCGAGTTGGAGGACGACGTGGGGCAGGTGGGAGCCCCCACCAAGAAGGCCAAGGATGCAGTGGAGACTACTGTATCTGCCAATCTGGCACTGGATCCGTCGGCAGCCGCTACCCAAGGAGACTTGCATCCCCAGATGGCCATAGGGGTCGTGGAAGGAAGCCAGGAGGCTGTAGCTCCTCAACTGGCAAGGATAGAGCCATCCCAGATCCCTACCCCAGTTGAGTCGGCCTCCACAGTGGATGGGGCCTGGCTGACTCCATGTTGAAGGAGGAATTCCCGCTCAGCTCAGGCACAAGCAACCAGGGCCTTCAACAAATTCAAGGTTCCCGATTACGGGTTTGTAAGGTATCTGGAAAGTCTACCCCGCCTCAAGTTCCGCTGCAAGTTCACTCTCAGTCACGAGGTTCTGGTCATTCCTCAGGACGAGGATTCTTACGAGGAGTTGAAGGGGCTGGTTGTGATGCATCCCAGCATAATGGAATTGGTTGCTTCGTCCATGTGCCCCTCCCACTTGATCCCATTTTGGAAGTGCCCAATATTGTCAAGGCAGAGCGACTCACTTCAACGGTGAACAAGGTGCCCACCCGCCAGGTGCTGTTCCACCACAAAGGTCCGCTTCCCACGCACGTGGACCTTGGGGTCTGGGGAAGATTCAAGACCTGACCATACCTGTCGGGCCCAGTACAGTGCTTCAACTGTCAGGGGTTCAATCATACTGCAGTCACCTGCCAGCGAGAGAAGAAGTGTGGTGTGTGCAGCAAGGCACACAACTCGAAGGGCTGCATTGCAATCCTCCAACAGCCAACCGGCAAAGCCCTTCGGCCAGAGCCCAAGTGTGCCAACTGCTCAAAGAGGCACCATGCCTGGAACAGGAGCTGTCCTGTGATGTTGCAGCACTGGCAGCAGATTCGTCATCGGAACGACCCGACAGCCCTGACGCCACCCAGCCTTGGAACCACTCAGCAACAGTCGGTATGGGCTCCAACCGTGGTTCCCCGGATACCACAGGAGGGCAATACCAGCGAGTTCCCGGCACTGGGCTCCCAGCAGTGGCATCAGGGGGCACACACTGGCTTGCAGCAGCACGGTCAACTACGGGGTCAGATATCAAGGTGGCCAAGAAGACAGAATCAATGGGAAAAACAGCCACATGCCAGGCACAGTGCCCAGCAGGTCCCAGCTGAGCACCAACATTCCTTGCCATCCCACCAGTGGGCCTCTTCCCAAGAGCAGGCCCCTACTGTGAGTGGCCAGAGTCAGGCAGAGGTTCCCCGCCGGGGGACCCAGAAGCCCATGGCCACTCAGGCCGGGCCCAGAGTGCACCCAGCTTATAAGAACATAAGAACATAAGAACGAAGGAACACTGCAGAAGGCCTACTGGCCCATGCGAGGCAGGTCCAAGTCTCCTACCGGCTTAAGCCAATGCACCCAACCTAGTCAGGTCAGGTCACATTGACTTAAGGGAGGAACACGGCAACCGACCTGTTAGCACAAGCTATCAGGTCTAACTCACACCCACCCACATCTACTCATGTATTTATCCAACCTATTTTTAAAGCTACACAACGTTCTGGCCTCTATAACGGTACTTGGGAGTTTGTTCCACTCATCCACAACTCTATTACCAAACCAGTACTTTCCTATATCCTTCCTGAATCTGAATTTTTCCAACTTAAAACCATTGCTGCGAGTCCTGTCTAGGCTAGATATTTTCAGCACACTATTTACATCCCCTTTATTTATTCCTGTCTTCCATTTATACACCTCAATCATATCCCCCCTAATTCTACGTCTTTCTAGAGAGTGCAGTTTCAGGGCCCTTAGTCTATCCTCATAGGGAAGGTTTCTGATACATGGGATCATCTTTGTCATCCTCCTTTGTACATTTTCCAGAGAATTTATATCCATTCTGTAATATGGTGACCAAAACTGTGCAGCATAATCTAAATGAGGCCTAACCAAGGATGTATAGAGTTGAAGAACAACCTGAGGACTCCTATTATTTATGCTTCTTGATATGAAGCCAAGGATTCTATTAGCTTTATTGCGAACACTTATGCACTGTTGTCTTGGTTTCAGATTACTGCTAACCAGAACTCCTAAATCTTTTTCGCAATCCGTAATATTAAGATCTACATTATTTAGTTTATATGTGGCATGGTTATTGTCCTGTCCAACATTTAGAACTTTGCATTTGTCTATATTAAACTGCATCTGCCACTTCTCCGACCACTGCATCAGTCTATTCAAATCTTCCTGGAGTGCTCGAATGTCCTCGTCAGAATGAATTCGACGGCCTATTTTGGTGTCATCGGCAAACTTGCCGATGTCGCTCTTTATGCCCTCATCTATGTCGTTTATGTAGATTGTGAACAGCAGGGGGCCCAACACTGACCCCTGTGGAACACCGCTCGTGACGCTTCCCCACTCTGATTTCTCCCCATTTATGCAAACTCTCTGCTGCCTATTTGTCAACCATGCCTCTATCCAGGAAAAAATTTCTCCTCCTATTCCATGTGCTTTAATTTTCCTCAATAGTCTCTGATGTGGGACCCTGTCAAAAGCCTTACTGAAGTCCATATACACAATATCATATTCATTACCATGATCTACCTCCTCAAATACCTTAGTGAAAAAAGTTAATAAATTCGTAAGGCAGGAACGCCCCTTTGTAAAACCATGCTGAGATTCGTTGATTAATTTATGCTTTTCAAGATGGCTACGAACTGCCTCGGCAATTATTGATTCCATAAATTTTCCCACTATGGAGGTTAGGCTTATTGGTCTATAGTTCGAAGCTAAGGACCTGTCACCTGTTTTGAAAATAGGTATCACATTTGCCATTTTCCACTTATCTGGCACCATGCCAGTTTGTAGTGATATGTTGAAAAGATTAGCCAAAGGTGTGCTAAGCTCCTCTTTACATTCCTTTAGAACCCTTGCATACAGTTCATCAGGGCCTGGGGATTTGTTAGGTTTTAAATTGTCTATTTGCCTAAGGACCATGTCACTTGTGACCCTAATAGTGCACAGTTTATTATCGTCCTGTTCTACATAATTTATCATTACTGGAATATCGCTGGTATCCTCCTGTGTAAAAACTGAGAGGAAGTATGTGTTAAAAATTCTACACATTTCCTTATCACTGTCAGTGAGCTGACCCGAGGAACTTTTGAGTTGGCCTATCTTGTCCCTGATCTTACTTCTGTATACCTGAAAGAATCCTTTTGGGTTAGTCTTCGATTCTTTTGCAACTTTAACCTCATAATCTCTTTTTGCTTTTCTAATTCCCTTTTTTATTTCTCTCTTTAACTGAATATATCGATTTCTTAATTGCGCCTCTTCTCTTTTGATTTGCCTATATATGCCTCTCTTTTGACCAATCAGATATTTTAATCTATTGTTCATCCATTTAGGATCGTTTTTGTTTGATCTGATTTCCCTATTTGGAACATAATTTGACTGAGCAGCTAGAACTATGCCCTGGAAAGCATCATATCGGCAACCATCACCACCTACATGACCCTTAGTCAGGTCATTCCAGTTCAGCCCACCTAAGTAATTTTTCAGTCCTTTGAAATCAGCCAAGCGAAAGTCAGGGACGGAGACTTGATTGCCATTATTAGGGGAATTCCATGATATATTAAAACTGAGTGATTTGTGATCACTCTCCCCAAGCTCATCATTAACCTCAAGATTATTAATTAGTGTTTCCCTACTGGCAAGAACCAAGTCAAGGAGGTTATTTCCCCTAGTTGGCTCTGTCACAAACTGTTTTAAAAAACAATCCTGGATCGTATCAAGAAAGTCACCCGACTCTAAATTTCCTGTCAAATTGCTCCAGTCATTCTGTCTATAGTTGAAATCTCCCATTAGCACAACATTTTCGTATGTAGATGCCTTACGAATTTCGTCCCATAGAAGTTTACTGCACTCCCTATCAAGATTTGGGGCCCTGTAAATCACACCCAAAATTAGTTTTTCTCGGCCCTCGAGAAGCTGTAACCAAACAGATTCAGTGGCTGACGCTTCTAATTTAATATCTTGTCTAACACAACAATTTAAATTGTCTCTGACATACATCGCTACTCCACCACCTTTCCTGTTGACCCTGTCAGTGTGGAATAATTTATAGCCTTGTATGTGACATTCAGAGGGCATCTCTCTATCTTTCAGATTGAGCCAGGTCTCTGTTATAGCAATAATATCTATGTTTCCTGCACTTGCAATTAATCTTAGCTCATCTATCTTATTTCTAACACTCCTGCTATTAGTATAGTAAACCTTAAGGGAGCTAGTCCCTTGCTGCCCTCTGCTGTCCCCCTTTGTTTGCTGACCTGTTCTATTGTCTTTATTTATAACTTCATGCTGAATGCCTTTTATACATTTACTGCTTCCAACCCTAGTGTTGCAACCTGCTTGTTTCCCACACACACCCATACCTCTATCTTCCATCAGTTTAAAATCATAGGCATTTCACCAATGGCCTTCTCAATCGAGTCTGCAAGTGCTACCACCCCTGCCCCAGAGAGGTGTACCCCATCCCTTGCATACATATCATGTTTGCCATAAAAGTTGTTCCAGTTGTCAATGAATGGGATTGCAAGTTCCTTGCAGTATCTGTCTAGCCAGCAATTTACACCAATTGCCCTAGACAACCATTCATTTCCTACTCCCCTTCTAGGCAAGATGCTACATATGATTGGGATCCCTCCCTTAGACTTAATGAAATCTATAGCTGACCTGTACTTATCTAGCAGCTCTTCTCTCCTACCCTTCCCAATATCATTTCCACCAGCACTGAGACAGATAATGGGCTTGTTCCCATTACCTGACATGATATTATCCAGCCTGTTGACAATGTCCCCAACACCAGCTCCAGGGAAGCACACTCTATCTCTCATCTTCTTATTCCTATTACAAAAAGCACGGTCAATATATCATACCTGAGAGTCACCAACCACAAGAATGCGCTTACCTTCATTAGCAGGGGCAGTAGTACCCTTACCTTCACTGGCCACTGAAGTACATTCATCCTGGAGAACAGAGAAGCGATTTCCTACCTTCAGATCTTCACTCTTAACTTTCCTTACTCTGATGCGCCTCCCATTACTGTGAACAACTCGCCACTTGTAGCAGGTGCTGGGCTGCACCTCACTGCTGGTAGCCGTTGCTACCTCCCCAACTACAGCCTCCTCACAGCGAGAGACAGACTGCACCTCACTGCTAGAAGTCTCATTCCCCACAACTCCAGCCACCTCACACTCTCTCCCAGACCCATTGAGGTGGACCTTCAGCCTCCTAATCTCCTCCTGGAGAAGCAAGACCTCCTCCTTCAACTCTCCAACCTCAGTTTTTAAAACACTGCAGAAGCAAGCCATGCTTTGTAACCGTTCACGCTAATCCCCAAAGCAGCTCAGGGTCTGTGACCCAGTGACCCAGCCCCGACTCGACGGGTCGTCCAGCTCAATGCTTGCAGAGGTAATGGTCGAATCATTTCCTGATCGACTGAAGAAAACCATCGGGGTCATCTCAGTGCTCCTCTGTCGCCTGCTGCCGTCGGCGGAGAACAGGGGCACCTGCAGACAGCTCCTGTCATGGGTGCTGGGTGTGGTCCTACTGGACAAGAAGGACTCAATGGAACTTCAAGCCATCATCCAGGAGTCCTTCCAGTCCATGATGGAGGAGGCCCCGGAGTCGCCAACAATGGACGACGAGTCCCAGGCAGAGATGGAATCAGAGGGCCACCTCTGCAGCCCTTAAAGATCCTCCAGTGGAACATTTGCGGGCTGCAGTGGAAAATTCACTTAGTGATTGAAGTTGCAGTTCAGGATGAGGTTGATGTCTTCCTGTTCCAGGAGACACTTACCAATTCGTCACATCAAGTGCAGCCATGTATCCCAGGATTCTCGGCCTACCTTCAGCACCTGGAAGGGACTGGCAGGGGCACGGCGATCTACATCAGGACCACTATCCCTCATTCAATCTCCACTGACCCCATCAACTGTGGGGAGGGCGTAGAGGTTCAGGCTGTCATGCTACACCTACCGGATGGACCTCCCGTGGTTTACAATATTTACGGAAGCTCTCGGTACACCCTTGACATTTCAGAGGTGGCAGCACTTGCCCCCCGGGAGGGTCTTGTTGTGGCTGGGGATGTCAATGCCCACCACTCAATACTTTCTTCTGTCTCTCCTACCAACGCAGCTGGGAGGCACCTTGCGGCTGTGCTGGAGGAGGTCCCTGAGATCGCCCTCCTCAACAATGGTGTGCCAACCCATCACTATGGTGGCCGCTTGGACGTCACACTCATCTCTAGGCGGTTGCTCTCGAGTGCGAGATGGGAGGTCCACCCCCGTCTCACCAGTGATCACTTTGCAGTGGTCACCATGCTGATGGTCAAGTGGTGCCTGCTCCCCACACCTACCCCCAGATGGAATCTAAAAAAGGCCGACTGGCAGTGCTTCCAGGAGGTCATTGAGCGCTGGTGGGCAGAGTCTCCTCTTCCAGAAGACCCAGATGAGGCGGCTCAAAGCTTGCAGGTGGCCTTCACATGTGCAGCTGAGGCAGCCATACCTAAGATTACAGGCAGAAGGTCATATAAACGTGACTGGTGGTTTTACAATGAGAACATCAGGGAGCAGAACCACCGCATCAACGTCGTACGCAAGATGCACAGGCGTAATCCCATGGTTGAGTCCATGCATCTGCTCAGGAAAGTGGTGCGGCATGCACGCCATGTCTCGCACAGGGTCCAGCAGGCTAAATGGTTCGAGTGGTGTGCCTCCCTCACCTACTCCTCCACCCTATCTGAGATCTGGACCAAGTTACGATTGGCCACTGGGCAGTGTCGTGGTATGGCTCGGGTGCACCCAGATCCCGCAACGGAGGCAGAACATCTGGTGGACCTTTTCACCTCCAGAGCGGCCATGGCTCAACTGCCTCAGGATCTCCAGGACCTCCAAGCCACCCTCCTTCCTAGAAGGATGATGGTGATCCAAGTGGCATGCCAAGCTAAGGATGTCAAAGATGAAGACTTCACCAACCAGGAGCTTCAGGCAGCCTTCACATCTCATCGGGACACTGCACCGGGGCATGATGGTATCACTTATGGTATGATCACTCGGTCTGGCCATTCTGGACATTCAGCTGTCCTGGGGGTCATCAACCGGACTTGGCGAGCTAGCAAACTCCCTGTCGTATGGAAGGAGGCTGACATCATACCGATTCCTAAGCCTGGGGATCCTGGCTGTGTGAAACCCATCTCCCTCACTAGTTGCATCTCGAAGGTGTCTGAAAGGATGGTGTTGGAGCGCCTGAGGTGGAAGTTTGGCCCTCCTCATAAACACCTCTATGGCTTCACCAGAGGAGTGGGCACTTTTGAAAGCCTTACCACTCTACTGGCCGGCATTGGGTCAGACGCCCAAGCCCACATTGTTGTCTTTCTTGACCTCGAGAAAGCTTTTGAGCTAGCCAGTGCACCTGCCATCCTCTCACTCTTGGCCCACAGGGAGGTTAAAGGCAGGCTGCTTTCATGGCTTCGTCCCTATCTCCAGGACAGGCGGGTCTGGGTACGCTTCCAGGGGCATGCCTCTTCTCTCAAGACCCTGGACAACGGCACTCCACAGGGCGGGGTGCTTAGTCCCACCCTTTTCAATGTACTGATGCACCAGCTGGTGTGCCTGCCTTTCTCCAGAGGCACCTTCCTTCTCAGCTACGCCGATGACCTGGCACTTGTTGTACCTAGGATGCGCCGGATTTTGCAGCATGCCCAGGAGGACTTCGATCTGCTGGCTTCCACTTGCCGTCACTTGGGGCTCAAGATATCTGCGGAAAAGTCCAAAGCCATGATCCTTCGCACCAGGGTACCCAGTCAGAGGCTGTGGGTCCTGAGCATCGACCTGGAGTGAGTTCACAGTTATAGGTACCTTGGCATCTACATTGACAGGCGCCTCACCTTCCGGAAACATGTGCAACACAATAAAGAGAGGGCTCTGCAGAGGGTCAGGGCATTGAGTGCCATGGCCAACCCTAGGGTTGGGGTCAGCCACGAGGTCATGAGGTTGTTCTACATCCAGGCAATACGCTCCCTCGTTGACTATGGGGCACTTGCTCTGGTTCATGCCAGACCCACAAACATCAAATCCCTGTATATGATCCAGAACACAGCTGTACAGGCCATGCTGGGGGTTCCTAGGTGGGCCAATGCAGTGGCTCTGAACCTTGAGGTGCAGCTGCAGCCTCTTGAAGACAGGATCCAACTGGTAGCTGCCAAGAGGATCGCAAAGTATCTCCGACTCCCAGGGGCTGACAAACTGATGAGGGATTTACGGGTTCGCCAGGGACAGGTCATTCCACTGAATCCCGGCCGCCAATGAATGTGGTCGGTAGCAGATGCAACACAGAAGCTCCTGCCCATGACATTGCTCCAGGCGGGAGGCTGCGACAGACTGGCAACGAACTACACGGTGGCACCCCCTTGGGCACCAGAGCTGTTGGCGGTGCACTGGACAACCCTACCAGACAGCAAGAGGCATTGCACCCAGGTCATTCTGCAACGACTTGTCTCGGCTAGCATTGTGGGTGCAGAAGGCTCAAGGTGTGTGCCATATTACACCTATGGCTCCAGAGACCCAGTGGCAGGCCACACAGCTGCTGGGATATTCCACAGCAATCTGACAGCAGGTTGGCGCCTCCCAGACCATTGCACCATCCTCCAGGCTGAACTCTTTGCCATCCAACAAGCTCTGCAGCATGCTCTTGCAGACCATCAGCATCCCCCCGTCATCCATGTTGATTCCAAGGCAGCGATCCAAGCGATTATGCACAGAGAGCCAAAGGACAACATACACTTAATCACATCCAGGCAATACGCTCCCTCGTTGACTATGGGGCACTTGCTCTGGTTCATGCAGACTCTCATGGCCCAGGATAGCAGGGCCACCATCAACTGGATCCCGAGCCATGTGGGTATCCCTGGCAATGATGCTGCAGATGAGGCTGCTAGGACTGCAACCCTCGAGGCACAGCCACGTGCTGTAATCTCCATCAGCCTCAGCCAGATTGCGCTGCGGGCTGCCGGTGCGGACAGGCGCTCATTCCCTGACCCCTGGGGATTCACGGAGTCTCCGCTGGCATGTCAGGGCGACCCACAGGGCGCCCCCTCCAAGTATTCGGACACAGTCAAGAGAACTGAGGGTGCATATCCACCGCCTACGCTTAGGGTATCCCACCACTGCACAGATTGTTGAACGGGCATGAGAGGAGCTCTGTGCCCATTGTGACCGAATGGTTCCGAAGCCCTTGATGCACTACCTGTTAGACTGCCTAACTACGATGCCCCTTCGCCGTACACATTTCCCAATGACCCCAGTGGGGCAGGCCCGAGAGGATGAGGCAGCACATCTGGTGTACTTAGCTGTCAGGGATTTGGAAACCTTACATCCAGTCATTGCACGTCATCTGCCCACCGCTGAAGTGGCTGCGAGGGCCTGCTTTGGGCCTCCATTGCACTGCACACCAGCCGCCGTTAGTGCACACTAACGTTTGGTATGTCATCTGGCCATAGAGCCGGTAAGGTACCCCCCTTCCTTCCTGCTGAAGAACTGCCACGCAGGTGCAAGTAAAGATGAACGACACTTCCCTACCCGGGGAGCCAATGCCGAGTCACCAAAATGGAAAAGACCCGGGCCGGGATACCATACCGGCGAATCAAATAGAATAGAATAGAATAGAATAGAATAGCATTCCAGAGTTCAGAGATGAAGAAAAGATTCATGAAATACCGATGATTCTTAAATATATATAAAAAAAAAAATTGGCAAGCCATTAAAAATTACCAGGAACACATTTTACAATACGAAAAAGGACAAACGAGCATATTCAACCAAGAATACGTTCATTATCCCTTGCCATGAAAACCTTTTTCATATACATTCATTACATAAGAATTTTAAAATAAAAAAATAAAAATAAACTTTAAAATCAAATCTTGAAACAGTAAAAAAAATTACTAAAAATTACCCTTAAATGCTGATGAGTGTGTCTAAAAAATTCCATGAAAAAATGAAAAAAAGTTTATTACGGTCAAATTGGCAAAAGTCTTGAACTAAGATTACAACATCATAAACATATCATTAAAAAGAAACAAGATTTTAAGTAATATTAAATAATTGTAAAGTGACCTATGATATGTATATATATATATATATATACAGTGCTCCCTCGCTTTTCGTAGTTCTCGGCAATCGTAAATTTCGCCAATCATAGGGGAATTTTCGTATAAACATGGACTCGCTTTTCATAGGTTGACTCGCGAATAGTAGTTCGTCCGGGACGCGTACGCACGATGTGAGCCAAGACGGCCTCCCAACCCAGCCAGTCTGGCATTGTTTACCAGTGAGTGAAGGTCCCCTCAAGTGTTCCTACGAAATATTTCATAATATTCCACTCATTTTAGTGCTTGCAAGTATACTAAATAAGCTACCATGGCTCCAAAGAAAGCTCCTAGTGCCAAGCCTGTGGTAAAGAAGGTGAGAAATATGTACAGTGACAAAGTCTTGGGCCATTTTAGGGAAGTGTTAAAGAGATGCCAAGAACAGAGCTCTCTCCACAGTTACTTTGCGAGACAGGACTAGAGTGACTCTCAAGGTGGTCCTAGTGGCATTAAGAAACAGAGAAGAGAAGCAATTGGTACCTGAGGTGTTGCTGGAAGGGAATTCCCCTTCCAAAATGTAAACAATCCAATCTCTCTCCTCCTCCAGTCTCCCATACACTAAGAAGAATCTCCAATAAAGGTAAGTGTTATGCTGTTAATGTTTCATTCTTCATTTCCCATTGTATTGTTTATGTACTATGTACATGTATATTTCATGTAAAAATTTTTTTTGTTTTAATACTTCTGGGTGTCAGGAACGGATTAATTGTATTTACATTATTTCTTATGGGGGGAAAATTGATTTGCAAATCGTAAATTTCGTTTATAGTAGTTCCACCAGAAACGGATTAATTACGAAAAACGAGGGACCACTTTATATATATATATATTATATATATATATATATATATATATATATATATATATATATATATATATATATATATATATATATATATATATATATATATATATATATATATATATATATATATATATATATATATGCAATAAGATCACAGTAAACAGGTGATCTCAGAATATGCAAAACAACCACTCTGAAAGAATAGAGAAATTCCAATCGCTTTCGTGACTACTCACAATATCAAGGAATAGTTCGTTTATAATGTGAGAAGTCACTAAAACGCTTGGAATTTCATGATTTTTTCACAGTGGTTGTTTTGCATATTATATATATATATATATATATATATATATATATATATATATATATATATATATATATATATATATATATATATATATATATATATATGTATATGTATATGTCGTGCCGAATAGGCAGAACTTTCGATCTTGGCTTAAATAGCAACGTTCATCGTGCAATATAGGACAAGCGAAAATTTGTGTATGCAATAATTTCGCCAAAATCATTCTGAACGTAATGAAAAAAAATATGTTTCACTGTGTTTGTTTAGTATTAAATTATTGTAAACAAATCTAAAATATATTTAGTTGGGTTAGGCTAAAATAAATTGTTCTTGTTATAATAAGGTTAGGTAAGTTTTCTAAGATTCTTCTGGTGCAAAATTAAAAAAAATTACATTAACATTAATGAAAAAAAATATCTTTAAACGTATAGGAGAAAATTTTAGAAAGGACTTAATTTTAAATGAGTTCTTGCTAATTGACCAGTTTTACATATTCGGCAAGACATATATATATATATATATATATATATATATATATATATATATATATATATATATATATATATATATATATATATGATAAATTAGACACATGTGCAACTCTTGGGTATCTTTATTGAGGAAACGTTTCGCCACACAGTTTCTTCATCAGTCCATACAAAGGAGAATCTTGAAGAACAGGAGAAGAATGAGGTAATCAACCTTGAGTCGATGTGGTCAGTCCATCAATCTTGAATAGAATTGATGGACTGACCACATCGACTCAAGGTTGAGGGACTGATTACCTCATTCTCCTCCTGTTCTTCAAGATTCTCCTTTGTATGGACTGATGAAGCCACTGTGTGGCGAAACGTTTCCTCAATAAAGATACCCAAAAGTTGCACATGTGTGTAATTTATCATATATATATATATATATATATATATATATATATATATATATATATATATATATATATATATATATATATAAATAAATACAGTGTATATACTATATATATTTGTGACCACGAACGAGTGGATTGATCAATAACAACACTGCACTAGCCAAGGCCTCGAACCCATGCTGCGTTTGCCTGCATCATGGTGGGCGAAAACGCATGACGCCCTACTCCACTGGACCATAAGATCCTTACAAGTAGGAATTCGCAAGAGCAGGCGAAATATACACAAACACTGATCTCTGGCAGAAGGAGACTCGAACCTACGAACCTTGGAACAAGGTATGCAGTGTTACACCATTCTCACCACACTGGACAATACCTTGGCGTCCAGCTTGCGCTAGACTTCTGATCCAAGGCAGCCAGCTTTCAGGGAGAAGGCTTAGAGCTTTTCGTCTCATCCCCTGCATGCATCAGCCTTACTAGAGATTTTAACAATGCAAGGAATTCGCAAGAGTAGGCGAAATATACGTAAACACTGATCTCTGGCTGAAGGAGACTCGAACCTACGAACCTTGGAACAAGGTACGCAGTGCTATACCATTCTCACCACACTGGACCAATACCATGGCGTCCAGCTTGCACTAGAATTTTGATCCAAGGCAGCCAGCTTGGTTACAGGAAAGTCGGTGTTGGAGGGAAGAGGAGCGATTGGTGGAATGATGATGTAAAGAGAGTAGTAAGGGAGAAAAAGTTAGCATATGAGAAGTTTTTACAAAGTAGAAGTGATGCAAGAAGGGAAGAGTATATGGAGAAAATGAGAGAGGTTAAGAGAGTGGTGAAGCAATGTAAAAAGAGAGCAAATGAGAGAGTGGGTGAGATGTTATCAACAAATTATGCTGAAAATAAGAAAAAGTTTTGGAGTGAAATTAATAAGTTAAATAAGCCTAGAGAACAAATGGATTTGTAAGTTAAAAATAGGAGAGGAGAGTTATTAAATGGAGAGTTTAAGGTATCGGGAAGATGGAGGGAATATCTTGAGGAGTTGTTAAATGTTGATGAAGATAGGGAAGCTGTGATTTCGTATATAGGGCAAGGAGAAATAACATCTTGTAGGAGTGAGGAAGAGCCAGTTGTGAGTGTGAGGGAAGTTTGTGAGGCAGTGGGTAAAATGAAACAGGGTAAGGTAGCTGGGATTGATTGGATAAGGATAGAAATATTAAAAGCAGGTGGGGATATAGTTTTGGAGTGGTTGGTGCTATTATTTAATAAATGTATGGAAGAGGGTAATGTGCCAAGGGATTGGCAGTGAGTGTTCATATTCCCTCTGTATAAAGGCAAAGGGGACAAAAGAGAGTGTAAAAATTATAGGGGGATAAATCTGTTGAAGTGTATGGTAGAGTTATTATTGAGAGAATTAAGAGTAAGATGGAGAGTAGGATAACAGATGAACAAGGAGGCTTTAGGAAAGGTAGGGGGTGTGTAGACCAAGTGTTTACAGTGAAACATGTAAGTGAACAGTATTTAGATAAGGGTAAAGATATTTTTGTGGCATTTATGGATTTGGAAAAGGTGTATGACAGGATGGATAGGGAGGCAATGTGGCAGATATTGCAGGTGTATGGTGTAGGAGGTAGGTTATTGAAAGCAGTGAAGAGTTTTTACGAGGATAGTGAGGCTCAAATTGAGTATGTAGGAAAGAGGGTGATTATTTCTCAGTAAAAGTAGGCCTTAGACAAAGATGTGTGGTATCACCATGGTTGTTCAATATATTTATAGATGGGGTTGTAAGAAAAATAAATATGAGGGTCTTGGCAAGAGGCATGAAGTTAAAAGATAAAGAATCAAACATAAAGTGGGCGTTGTCGCAGGTGTTTTTGCTGATGACACTGTGCTCTTGGGAGATTCTGAAGAGATGTTGCAGAGATTGGTGGATGAATTTGGTAGGGTATGCAAAAGAAGAAAATTAAAAGTGGATACAGGAAAAAGTAAGGTAATGAGGATAACAAAAGATTAGGTGATGAAAGATTGGATATCAGATTGGAGAGAGAGAGTATGGAGGAGATGAATGTATTCAGATATTTGGGAGTGCACGTGTCAGCAGATGGGTTTATGAAAGATTAGGTTTATCATAATATTGAGGGAAAAGGGTGAGCGGTGCACTTAGGGGTCTGTGGAGACAAAGAACTTTGTCCTTGGAAGCAAAGAGGGGAATGTATAAGAGTATAGTTTTACCAACACTCTTTTATGGGTGTGAAGCATGGGTGATGAATGCTGCAGCCAGGAGAAGGTTGGAGGCAGTGGAGATGTCACGTCTGAGGGCAATGTGTGGTGTGAATAATGCAGAGAATTCGTGGTTTGGAAGTTAGAAGGAGGTGCGGGATTACCAAAACTGTTGTCCAGAGGGCTGAGGAAGGGCTGTTGAGGTGGTTCGGACATGTAGAGAGAATGGAACGAAACAGAATGACTTCAAGAGTGTATCAATCTGTAGTGGAGGGAAGGTGGAGTAGGGGTCGGCCTAGGAAAGGTTGGAGGGAGGGGGTAAAGGAGGTTTTGTGTGCGATGGGCTTGGACTTCCAGCAAGCATGCGTGAGTGTAATTGACAGGAGTAAATGGAGACAAATGGTTTTAATACTTGATGCTCTGTTGGAGTGTGAGCAAAGTAACATTTATGAAGGGATTCAGGGAAACCGGCAGGCCAGACTTGAGTCCTGGAGATGGGAAGTGTTATGCAGGGTTCTGCAAGACATTGTAATGTACATATAGTGGAGAAGTGTGCCATAATAGTATGAATGTTATAATTGTAAAGCATAAATTTATAATTCATAATGTACATTTGGGGGTACTGTAAAGTACTCTGTAATTATAAAGAAATCCTGCTAGGTAATTATTTTCCAATTGCGTTTGGGTACGCGGAGTAAGCATGGCTGGGTGGAGTCACTTGGAGTCAGCATGGCATGGAGGCTGGCATCAGAGATGCTGTGTATTTAAGCTAAGTTTGTAGATGTGTACTCCTTTTGTTTAGTTAACTCAAGCCATAGGCTCTTCTATGGCTTACTTGCATGCTCACCTAGGCTCTGACATGGTCAGGGTACTGTGGGATGAGTGAGGAAATAAGAAATGGGGTTGGTATTTCAGTAGTGACGGCCTGGCGCTGGCTAGGCCGAGTGTTATGGTTACTGGACCACCAGCTGTCTGCTTCTTGTGCCCGCTATGTGGGCGTTTAGGATAGAAGATAGATGAAGGTGTTTCTAGAGAGTGTATATAGTGTTATGTTGAATAAATAGATATATTTTCCTAACTAGGATTTTTGCCTAACCCTCTGTTAACCAACCCATTGAAGTAACAAACACTGGTTTAGCGCTTTCTGTTTTGACTGGGATAGACCTGGTTGGCCTGGTGCTTGAGATGTGTGTAACTTTTGCCTTTGACCTTATACAAGGCTCTAGCCCCCAGCTGTCCCACTTTTCTGCATAACATGGGGGCCTGTATGTGGGAGAATTATCAAATTTTGTGGTAAATCAAGTTTACAACCTGGAAAGTAAATAATCATTCTTACTGGGATGGTTAGAGGAAGCATTCACTATAGCACTCACACTAAAATAATTTACCTTTGTTTGCAATATTGCTGGTTTTAGGGTGTTATTATTAACTAATACCCTGTGCATAATTTACCTTTGTTTGCAATATTGCTGGTTTTTAGGGTGTTATTATTAACTAATACCCTGTGAATAATTTACCTTTGTTTGCAATATTGCTGGTTTTTAGGGTGTTATTATTAACTAATACCCTGTGAATAATTTACCTTTGTGTGCAATATTGCTGGTTTTTAGGGTGTTATTAACACCTGATATTTTGTGTATAATTTACTCTTGCAGATACAATCTTGCTGAATTTTAGGGGGTTATGTTTACCTAAATTTCTGGGAATAATTTTCTTTTGCAGGTGCAGTAGCTCCATTTTTCTGCCAGGGCTTTCTTTTTTGTGTGCAATCCTGTTTAATTTGGGGGAGTCACATGACAACTCCTTGTGAATATACTACTTCAGTATATGTACCTTGCTGTGTGCTTTATTATTTTATATCAGTAAGTTCTGTGGCTGGTAGTAAGATTTGGTGCTATCATTTCCCAAAATGGCTGACACTAGTAAAAATTCTGGGGGTGACATGCATTTGGAAGGTAACATTGAGTCAAATTCCCATGTTAGGGACCTGGATAAGGAAGCAGAAATTTTACGAATGAAATTAGCCCTAGTTGCAGAAGAAAAGGAACGGTTAAGGATTGAACATACAAAGATCCAGGAACAGAGAGCCTTAGAGGAGCTTAGGGCTCAAGAAAGAGCTAAAGAGAGGCAGCTTGCTTCTCACCCAGCCACAGACACAAGGGTAGATGTTTTTCATTTGGATAAAGCCATAAAATTTGTGCCCAAATTTCTAGAGAAAGATCCAGACCAGTTTTTTTCTGTTATTTGAAAGTACGGCCAAATCCCAAGTTTGGCCAGAAAAGGAATGGGCAACATTAGCGAGAACCCAGTTAGTTAGTAAAGGGTTACAGGCTATTAGTTCTTTAGAGGGATCTGCCTTTTCTGATTATCATAAGCTAAAAGAGGTAGTTTTACTGGCTTATCAAATGTTGCCGGAAAGGTACCGGCAGAAGTTTAGAGCACTAAAGTTTCAAGCAGGACAGTCTTTGGTGGAATATGGTAAGGAGAAGATGTCACTTCTAAATAGGTGGTGTCGCTCAAAGGGGGTGGTAGGCAATTATGAGAGTGTAATTACCTTAATTTTGCTAGAGGATCTTTTGAGAAATGTTCCTCCTGAGCTTAAGGCATATCTTGAGGAGAAGGATCTTGATGATTTTAATAATGCTTTAGAGCTGGGTGACAGATTTTTAGCTAACCGAAAATTTGGTAGTAGTTACCACACCCCACATACTAATAATGGTAAGTTTTCTCCACCCACCGATAGGAATAAGAAATTTCAGAAGTTTAAGCCACCCATTTATCAGCCTAATAACCACCAGAGTTTTAATAAGCCTAATTTTCCGGTACCTACTCGAGAAGCTTTTAAGTCAGCTGACACAGGTCCAGGACTACAAGGAACAGGCGGGACGAGCCGAGTTCCCCAGAGTCAAGGGATCCAACCTAAGTCAAATGGGCAAGGGACCTTTTTAAACCTTATTACTGTAGTTATTATCATAAACAGGGCCATCTGCAGCCGTATTGCAAGAAGATGCATAGAGATCAGGCACTTGCTGGAGCTTCTCAGGTAGATACACAAGGTTGTTAGGTAAGACACATATGCAACGGTTAGGTATCTTTATTTTGAAACGTTTCGCCTACACAGTAGGCTTCTTCAGTCGAGTACAGAAAAGTTGATAGAAGCAAAAGAGACTTGAAGACGATGTAATCAGTCCATCACCCTTAAAGTTTTGAGGTGGTCAGTCCCTCAGTCTGGAGAAGAGCATTGTTCCGAAGTCTGAAACAATATGAAGTTGAATGGACAGGATGGAGCCTTATATAGCGCCAGGAGGTGAGACGTAGGTCACTTTGGGAGGTCAGGTCCCTCTCAAATCCAGCCGTTCTCACTAGTAGAGGTTGTCGAAGTAGATTTCAGGTCTGTACCAAGATACCCTTGTGTTGCAGTGTCTGACAGATTGAACATTAAAATGGTATAAAATACCAACAGGTTGTTAGGTAAGACACATATGCAACGGTTAGGTATCTTTATTTTGAAGCGTTTCGCCTACACAGTAGGCTTCTTCAGTCGAGTACAGAAAAGTTGATAGAAGCAAAAGAGACTGTCAGACACTGCAACACAAGGGTATCTTGGTACAGACCTGAAATCTACTTCGACAACCTCTACTAGTGAGAACGGCTGGATTTGAGAGGGACCTGACCTCCCAAAGTGGCCTACGTCTCACCTCCTGGCGCTATATAAGGCTCCATCCTGTCCATTCAACTTCATATTGTTTCAGACTTCGGAACAATGCTCTTCTCCAGACTGAGGGACTGACCACCTCAAAACTTTAAGGGTGATGGACTGATTACATCGTCTTCAAGTCTCTTTTGCTTCTATCAACTTTTCTGTACTCGACTGAAGAAGCCTACTGTGTAGGCGAAACGTTTCAAAATAAAGATACCTAACCGTTGCATATGTGTCTTACCTAACAACCTGTCGGTATTTTATACCATTTTAATGTTCAGATACACAAGGTACCCACACGGTAGCTAATACTGAAGCACCACCTCCAGGTATATTAGGTAACTCAGCAGTGTTGGACCCTCTTTACAAATAAGTCCATGATGGCCTTACACCAATATGAAGGTAGGGTAACAGGTGTTACGTCTTTGAGGGACACTGGTAGCACGTACACCTTGCTTCTTAGGGGCATATTGCCAGTGTCGGATGACACATACACTGTGTTGGACGTTTTTCCTCAAGGGAATTACCGGATTCACTGTCAAGACTCCAGTGCACAGGTTATGGGTGGAGTCTGCATACAAGTGTGGTTACTTAGCTGTAGGTATCACAGAGGATATACCTTGTGTAGGTGTTGACTTACTTTTAGGCAATAATGTCATGGGTTGTCTTGAAAGTGAGGAACCTCTGGTTTGGAGGAACCCAGCCTCACAGAGTTGGGAGGAAAAAGCTAGGGCTACCTTTCCCGAGTTATTTTCAGTGTGTGCAGTAACCAGGAAAATGTCAAAAGATAAGAGGGCAGTCTCCTTCTGTGACTCTTAGATCCTGGGGATGATTTGGGTTTGGGAACTCTATTCCTCGAGCTTAGCTTGGAGGGGGCTCGGGGATGTGATGAACCATCCCAGGTAGGACCCTGTTTGAGTGGGGGGTCTTGGAGCTGGTATAGGGGGGGCGACTCCTACTCGAGAGCAGCTGATCGAGGCCCAGGGGTGTGACGACACCCTAAAAGCTATTCAGTCATCTGCTGTTACCGAGGAAGAGGCCTCTCAACGAACTAAATGTTTCTTTTATGCAGACGGTATTTTGATGCGAAAGATGCTATCGGATGCGACATCTAATGATGGAGCAAGGCAGGCACTCTACCAAGTGGTGGTGCCGGAACCATTTAGGTATCAGGGTTTGTGTTTGGCCCACGATGTTCCCATAGGAGGACATTTAGGTGTTAAAAAGACTATGGGCAAGATTTCTTAGCATTTTTACTGGCCCCAGGTATGGGAATCAGTGGGTAAGTATGTAGAATCATGCCCAGTTTGCCAAAGAGTAGGAAAACCTAATCAGGGAATTAAACGTGCCCCTCTTAACCCTATTACAGTAGCCGGAGAACCTTTTAGCAGGCTGGTGGTGGATTGTGTGGGGCCACTACCCATGACCAAGATGGGAAACTAGTATTTACTTACTATTATTTGTTCCTCTACCAGGTTTCTGGAGGCCATTCCACTACGTAAAATTACAACACACGTGGTCTTGAGAGCATTGGTGAAATTTTTTATGCAGGTCGGGATCCCTAAGGAAATTCAAACAGATCAGGGGTCAAATTTTAAATCTAAACATTTTCGCACGGTTTTGGGAGAGTCTAATATTAAAATGACGACCTCCATCGCCTATCACCCAGAGAGTCAAGGGGTTGTGGAGCGGTTTCACCAGTCTCTCAAAACTATGCTGCGTGCTTATTGTGCCCAGTACCAGAAGGACTGGGATGAGGGTATCCTCCTCCTTTTATTTGCCGTGCGGGACAGCACTCAGGACTCATTACGCTATAGTCCCTTCAAACTGATCTATGGTCACCAGGTACGGGGACCACTGATGATTTTGAAGGATTACTGGCTTGGTGAGGATTGGTGAGGATTTTCTCACTTTCATAGACCGTTTGGTTCACATGAAGCGTCTGGCGGCTGAGAACCTGCACATCAGCCAAACCAAGATGAAGAAACAATTTGACCGCAAGGCTGTGCCTCGTACCTTTGAAGTGGGGGAGGAGGTACTAGCATTGGAGCCGGTGCCTGGTAATGCCTTAAAAGCAAAGTTCAGTGGGCCATACAAGATGGTGGAAAAGGTCACAGATCAAAATTAAAGATTTCACACACCTGGGCGGAGGAAGTCTGAACGGGTGGTACATATAAACAGGCTGAAAAGGTACCACCAAAGAGGTGTGGCGTGTGTAAATATAGGTGACCCAGGGGGCAGACACTGATGCACAGGGGGCCACAGATGTACACCTAAGTAACAGGGCATTGTTAAAAGACCCTTCACAATGTATGTTAGGTCTTAATAAGGAAAGGGTTGCTGAGACGGTTCAGCTTCTTTGGAATTTTGAGGATTTGTTTGGGGATATCCCTCGTGTAAGCAAGCTAAAGCCCCATGATATAGATGTAAGGGAAGCTGAACCAATTCGGCAGGTCCCTTACAGAATGAACCCACAAAAGAGAAAAAATATGGAGAAGGTGAAATTTCTACTTGACAATGATTTAATAATACCAAGTGAGAGTGAGTGGGCATCCCCCTGTCTGATGGTTCCCAAACCAGATGGCACCATGAGGATGTGCACTGACTACCATAAGGTTAATTTAATAACTAAGGCTGATTGTTTTCCTCTTCCTAGAATGGATGATGTCATTGATGCAGTTGGGGGAGCTAAATATGTAAGTAAGTTAGACCTGTTGAAGGGTTATAAGCAGATACCTTTAACCCCACGTGCCAGTGACATCTCTGCTTTCGTAATGCCAAATGGGCTTTTTCAGTACAAGGCTCTCCTTTTTGAGCTGCACAATGCACTCTCCTGTTTTCAACGCAGAATGCAGGAAGTTATACGTGGCCTAAAGGGCGTGAGGTGTTATATTAATGACATGGTTATTTTTAGCGACTGTTGGACAGAGCATGTGAGGCAGCTTAGAGAACTTTTCTCTAGGCTCACTGGTGCTCAGTTCACAGTTAATTTGGCAAAGAGTGTTTTTGGGCAAGCCCAGGTAACATTTCTAGAACATGTTATTGGCCAGGGGAAGGTGGCCCCAGTGAATACCAAGCTGGAGGCTATAGACAATTATCGTGTACCAAAGAACCGGAAGGAGGTTATGCGTTTTGTGATCATGGTAACATTTTATAGAAAGTTCTGTCCAAATTTGTCAAAGGTGATCTCTCCGCTCACTGACCTGACTAGCCCCAAGCGTACATTTGTGTGGGATATGAAGTGTCAGAGGGCATTTGAACATGTAAAAGCTTTGCTTACAAGTGCTCCTATGCTGGCTAGTCCTAATTTCACATTGCCATTTTCTCTACAAGTAGATGCCAGTGATACTGGTGTTGGGGCTGTGTTAGTGCAAGAAGTAGTGGGACAATTATTGCCAGTCAGCTACTTTTCGGCAAAACTGAAGAAACACCAGCAGCACTATGCCACCATAGAAAAAGAGGTTCTTGCTTTAGTGTTGGCAGTGCAACATTTTTAGGTGTATATATCATCATCAGTTCACCCTATAACTGTGTATAGTGACCATAATCCTTTACGTTTCCTTCACTTAATGAGGAACCACAATCAGAGACTTACGAGGTGGGCTTTGTTTCTCCAACCTCTTAATCTTGTGATTCATTATGTGAATGGAGCGGAGAATGTGGTTGCTGATGCCTTATCTCGTGTTTAAAGTGCACGATGTAGTGTAGATCACTTATCTATTCTTATTTTGCCGTGATTTGCAGTACACGAGTAGATGGAACCCTGGACCACCCAAAGGAGAAGGGCAGGTTGAGCTGGAGCTGGAGGTATCAGGATTTCCTAGTGTGTGTGTGTTTTGGTGGTAGTCACTTCAAGTGCCATGCCTAGGTAAGGTATGCTACGTTTTTTAGATGTTGGCTGGGATGCCTTGCCTCCGTTTTATGTTGGTATAGGGACTGGTTGGACCTGCAAGTTTTAGTGAATGTGGGGTTGGCAGTGATGTCCCCCACTGTTTGTGTCATGTCTCTTGATCCAAGGTGTTCTGGTTCTCCAGGACCTTTTAATATTTTTTCTCCTTTTTGGATCACTGCTGGGGTGACTCCAGAGTCCTTGGAATGACATGTAGGTGTCGGCCTGGGAGGTCCACCTTTTGGAGGTCTTCAGTGATGACTCCAGGGTTTTATGGCCTCAGTCCAACCAACAAGATTTATGTGACTATCCACCCGTTTTTTGGGGGGACTGATATTTTCCCCCCTCCTGTGCTCTCCTGATTCTCGTAGAGGTGTGTCATGGGGAACCAGTTTTGTTTACTAAATATTGCTGTGAGATGGGAGTGATAATGTGATGTTGCTTTCTAAGTAGAATTTAACATGTAAAATCTGTTTTTCTTTTCTTTGAACTTCTCCTGGAAAATGTACTCACTGTTTAAAATTTTTTTTGGTATCACATACAGTTTGGTCTGCCTTGCACCATACTGAACTTTGGTGTTACTTCATAAAATGGCATTCCTCAGGGGCACTTATGTACAAAGTTAACTTGCTCGTTTATAAGTTTGCTTGATGTAATTTAGGTAAAAGGCATCAACGCCGGTGCCTGGCCAGAGTTGTGTTGTGATGGTGCCTTTTCCTAACACAATTGTCTAAGAGCGTGACTGTGGGCTTGTTTGACATAGAACTTGATCACTTTTATGTTCGGCGAGTTTCACATGTCTGCAATCTAGTACCTCAGTTTGTTAATATTGCATATTTGTAGTACCAAAAGACCGTGATTGTGTGGTGGTCATTCCCCAGTTATCATTTTGCCTGTTGCCTTGGACCTTAATGTGGGGTTTATTTTCTTTTTCCTTTTGCCTAGCGGTGTCTGTAGGGACCCCGCTAGCAGAGTGAGACCTATGGTCTAGGGGTGGGGGTGTTATGCAGGGTTCTGCATGACATTGTAATGTATATAGAGTGGAGAAGTGTGCCATAATAGTATGAATGTTATAATTGTAAAGCATAATTTTATAATTCATAATGTGCATTTGGGGGTACTGTAAAGTACTCTAACTGTAATTATAAAGAAATCCTGCTAGGTATTGATTTTCCAACTGTGTTTGGGTATGCGGGGTAAGTGTGGCTGGGTGGAGTCACGTGGAGTCAGCATGGCATGGAGACTGGCGTCGGAGATGCTGTGTATTTAAGCTAAGTTTGTAGTTGTGCACTCCTTTTGTTTAGTTAACCCAAGCCATAGGCTCTTCTGTGGCTTACCTGCATGCTCACCTAGGCTCTGATATGGTTAGGGTGCTGTGGGATGAGTGAGGAAATAAGAAATGGGTTTGGTATTGGAGTAGTGACGGCCTGGCGCTGACTAGGCCGAGTGTTATGGTTACTGGACTGCCAGCCGCCTCCTTCTTGTGCCCGCTATGTGGGCGTTTAGGAGAGAAGATAGATGAAGGTGTTTCTAGAGAGTGTATATAGTGTTATGTTGAATAAATAGATATATTTTCCTAACTAGGATTTTTGTCTAACCAACCCACTGAAGTAACAAATACTGGTTTATCGCTTTTTGTTTTGACTGGGATAGCCCTGGGTGGCCTGTTTATGCTTGAGATGTGTGTAACTTTTACCTTTGCCCTTAGACAAGGCTCTAGCCCCCAGCTGTCCCACTTTTCTGCGTAACAGGAAGTGCAGTGTCTGCACTCTGAAGGAGGGGTGTTAATGTTGCAGTTTTTTAAACTGTAGTGTAAAGTACCCCTCTGGCAAGACAGTGATGGAGTGAATGATGATGAAAGTTTTTCTTTTTTTGGGCCACCCTGCCTTGGTGGGAATCGGCCGTTGTGTTAATATATATATACATGTATATATATATATATATATATATATATATATATATATATATATATATATATATATATATATATATATTTATATATATATATATATATATATATATATATATATATATATATATATATATATATATATATATATATGCAATAAGATCACAGTAAACAGGTGATTTCAGAATATGCAAAACAACCACTCTGAAAGAATAGAGAAATTCCAAGCGCTTTCGTGACTGCTCACATTATCAAGGAACTATGAAAGTAAAGCATCCAAAGAAGCTATATAAGGGGTCTGGCCAGCACCTTACTATCAGATCCCACAACGGTTAAACACCTGACGCGCGCCGACCCAACTTGGATAGGTCCTTTGCACAACTCACCCCACAAACTATTCTACCCAAGAAAATTTAAAAATTATTTGTCCAGTGTATTATTAAATTCTTCCCAAATTCTATTAATTACAAATGGATCTAATTTATATAAACCAAAGGAAATATTCATATTATTGTCAAAACTGCTTTTTATGAAACAAGATTCAATTATATTCCTGTCAACCATGGACTTGATTGATACTACTTTCTCAACTTTTTGAAAATCAATTGGATGGTTAAAATCTCTTACATGAATAAATAGAGCATTGGAATCTTGTCCAGTTCTAATGCTATATTTATGTTGTTTTAATCTTAGTTCGAGATTTTTACCAGTTTGACCGTAATAAACTTTATCGCAAATTTTACAAGGAATCTTATAGACACATCCATCAGCATTTTGGGGGGAAATTCTGTATCAAAAGTTCTTTTACTGCATCAAGATTTTTGAATACAACTTTAATATTAAAAGTCTTAAGAAGAGAAGGCATATCAACCAAGTTTTCATGGTAAGGGAGAACCAACATATTTTTAGTTGAATAAGGCTGGTTGTCCCTTTTTGGATTGTAAAAAGTATTTCTAGCAACTTTAAAAGAATTATCAATTACATTTCTTGGGTATTTTAAATCATTACCTATTTCATAAATTTTGGATATTTCCTCATCTATGAACTCAGGACTACAAATTCGTAAAGCTCTCAAAAACATTGATGAGAAAACAGACAGTTTGACTCTATCTTGATGCGAGGAATAATAGTGGACATAGGAACAGTTATTTGAAGGTTTTCTGTAAATTTTAAATTTGAATTCATTATTACCCTTAATAATTAAAACATCTAGAAAAGGCAATGAGTTATTTTCTTCAAACTCAACAGTAAAGTTTATAGAATGGGCTAAGCTATTTAATTTTCCAAGGAAATGGTGTATATCTACATTTTTGGGCATAAGACACAAAATATCATAACATATCTGAACCATTTAGCTCTATTAGGGAGGATTGTGTAAAGTAACCTTGTTTCAAAAAATTCCATGTATAGGTTACTAAGAACAGGTGAAAGAGGATTTCCCATTGCCATACCAAACTTCTGAGTGTAAAACTTATCATTAAATACAAATTTTGCATCAACAATGCAAAGTTTAATAAGTTTAATGATAGAAACTGGCAATGGTAAATCATAGTTAACGAGTTCTTCAGATAAGAAACTTAATAAATCATCAACAGGAACTTTCGTAAACAAGGAAGTAACATCAAAACTAACCATGTTAAAATCATTTAAGTCAGTCAAGGAGCTTAATTTATCAACCAAGTCTATGTTGTTTTTAACATTAAAGTTAGAAATTTTGCCAACAATAGGGCTCAAAATATCAACAAGCCATTTGGATAATTTATATGAAACTGACCCTATGGAGCTAATAATTGGTCTGACTGGATTCCCTGGTTTGTGTGTTTTTATTAGTCCATACATGTAAGGCAAAGATGGATTAGTGGAAGTAAATTGTTTGACTAATTCATCTTTGCCTTTCAGTAGAAGTTTTATAGATTTATTGAAATTGCTGTTAACGGTTTCTAGATGCAGACTGGTTATAAATGACCATAATTTTTAAAGGGGTGGACCGGTAAGCCAGCGGAAGGCCTCGGTCAGATGACCAAAAGCTCCAAAGGCGGGTCATCATCTGACTAAGACCCGCGTCAGGAAACATTTGTCCTGTTTCCTGACGAACCTTACCTAACCTAACCTAACGGTTTCTAGGGGATTTTTCCTAAGTTTAGAATAGGTTTCAGTATCATCTAAGAGATTATTCATTTTTTCTTGGTAATCATTTTCTTTCATAATTACTATTGCATTTATTTTGTCTGCTTTAGTAAGGAGCAAATTTTTATGGTTATTAAGTGTATCATAAGACTTAAAGAATCTTTGAGGGCAATTGGGAATGTCTGGTTTTAACATAGAGCTATATACCATTCCTTTACTAATATTAATTTCATCAGAGGATAAATCAGAAAATTTTTCAAAGTTACAAAAGGCTTTTGCAATTTCAACATTATTAAGCTTTTTTGAAGTTGCAAAACTTAGGCCAAAACCTAGAGCAGCAGTTGTATGTTTGTCTAAAATTTCATCTGATAAGTTAATTACAAAATTGTTATTAGCATGCTTTGTCCAATCACTATTTTCAATTAAAATGTCTAATTTTCTTTGTAGTTTGCTCTTGAGTTCATTACAAATTCTTCTGAGTTTATTATAGCAATGATCCAACATACTGTGTTTCCATTCTGATGGAATGGCCTGGTTAAAAGAGTATTTTTTTTTTTTTTTTTTCTCTCAATATTTTGAATGCTTCCTTCTCCTGTATTTTAGTTATTTCAATACGTTTCTGAAGAAAACTTCTACTGAAAGGCAAAGATGAATTAGTCAAACAATTTACTTCCACTAATCCATCTTTGCCTTACATGTATGGACTGATAAAAACACACAAACCAGGGAATCCAGTCAGACCAATTATTAGCTCCATAGGGTCAGTTTCATATAAATTATCCAAATGGCTTGTTGATATTTTGAGCCCTATTGTTGGCAAAATTTCTAACTTTAATGTTAAAAACAACATAGACTTGGTTGATAAATTAAGCTCCTTGACTGACTTAAATGATTTTAACATGGTTAGTTTTGATGTTACTTCCTTGTTTACGAAAGTTCCTGTTGATGATTTATTAAGTTTCTTATCTGAAGAACTCGTTAACTATGATTTACCATTGCCAGTTCCTACTATCATTAAACTTATTAAACTTTGCATTGTTGATGCAAAATTTGTATTTAATGATAAGTTTTACACTCAGAAGTTTGGTATGGCAATGGGAAATCCTCTTTCACCTGTTCTTAGTAACCTATACATGGAATTTTTTGAAACAAGGTTCCTTAACACAATCCTCCCTAATAGAGCTAAATGGTTCACATATGTTGATGATATTTTGTGTCTTATGCCCAAAAATGTAGATATACACCATTTCCTAGGAAAATTAAATAGCTTAGCCCATTCTATGAACTTTACTGTTGAGTTTGAAGAAAATAACTCATTGCCTTTTCTAGATGTTTTAATTATTAAGGGTAATAATGAATTCAAATTTAAAATTTACAGAAAACCTACAAATAACTGTTCCTATGTCCACTATTATTCCTCGCATCAAGATAGAGTCAAACTGTCTGTTTTCTCATCAATGTTTTTGAGAGCTTTACGAATTTGTAGTCCTGAGTTCATAGATGAGGAAATATCCAAAATTTATGAAATAGGTAATGATTTAAAATACCCAAGAAATGTAATTGATAATTCTTTTAAAGTTGCTAGAAATACTTTTTACAATCCAAAAAGGGACAACCAGCCTTATTCAACTAAAAATATGTTGGTTCTCCCTTACCATGAAAACTTAGTTGATATGCCTTCTCTTCTTAAGACTTTTAATATTAAAGTTGTATTAAAAAATCTTGATACAGTAAAAAAATCTTTTGATAAAGAATTCCCCCCAAAATGCTGATGGATGTGTCTATAAGATTCCTTGTAAAATTTGCGATAAAGTTTATTACGGTCAAACTGGTAAAAATCTCGAACTAAGATTAAAACAACATAAATATAGCATTAGAACTGGACAAGATTCCAATCCTCTATTTATTCATGTAAGAGATTTTAACCATCCAATTGATTTTCAAAAAGTTGAGAAAGTAGTATCAATCAAGTCCATGGTTGACAGGAATATAATTGAATCTTGTTTCATAAAAAGCAGTTTTGACAATAATATGAATATTTCCTTTGGTTTATATAAATTAGATCCATTTATAATTAATAGAATTTGGGAAGAATTTAATAATACACTGGACAAATAATTTTTAAATTTTCTTGGGTAGAATAGTTTGTGGGGTGAGTTGTGCAAAGGACCTATCCAAGTTGGGTCGGCGCGCGTCAGGTGTTTAACCGTTGTGGGATCTGATAGTGAGGTGCTGGCCAGACCCCTTATATAGCTTCCTTGGATGCTTTACTTTCATAGTTCCTTGATAATGTGAGTAGTCACGAAAGCGCTTGGAATTTCTCTATTCTTTCAGAGTGGTTGTCGTCACGTGAGGTCACAGACCCTGAGCTGCTTTGGGGATTAGCGTGGACGGTTACAAAGCATGGCTTGCTTCTGCAGTGTTTTAAAAACTGAGTTTGGAGAGTTGAAGGAGGAGGTCTTGCTTCTCCAGGAGGAGATTAGGAGGCTGAAGGTCCACCTCAATGGGCCTGGGAGAGAGTGTGAGGTGGTTGGAGATGTGGGGAATGAGGCTTCTAGCAGTGAGGTGCAGTCTGTCTCTCACTGTGAGGAGGCTGTAGGTGGGGAGGTAGCAACGGGTACCAGCAGTGAGGTGCAGCCCAGCACCTGCTACAAGTGGCGAGTTGTTCACAGTAATGGGAGGCGCATCAGAGTAAGGAAAGTTAAGAGTGAAGATCTGAAGGTAGGAAATCGCTTCTCTGTTCTCCAGGATGAATGTACTTCAGTGGCCAGTGAAGGTAAGGGTACTACTGCCCCTGCTAATGAAGGTAAGCGCATTCTTGTGGTTGGTGACTCTCAGGTAAGATATGTTGACCGTGCTTTTTGTAATAGGAATAAGAAGATGAGAGATAGAGTGTGCTTCCCTGGAGCTGGTGTTGGGGACATTGTCAACAGACTGGATAATATCATGTCAGGTAATGGGAACAAGCCCATTATCTGTCTCAGTGCTGGTGGAAATGATATTGGGAAGGGTAGGAGAGAAGAGCTGCTAGATAAGTACAGGTCAGCTATAGATTTCATTAAGTCTAAGGGAGGGATCCCAATCATATGTAGCATCTTGCCTAGAAGGGGAGTAGGAAATGAATGGTTGTCTAGGGCAATTGGTGTAAATTGCTGGCTAGACAGATACTGCAAGGAACTTGCAATCCCATTCATTGACAACTGGAACAACTTTTATGGCAAACATGATATGTATGCAAGGGATGGGGTTCATCTCTCTGGGGCAGGGGTGGTAGCACTTGCAGACTCGATTGAGAAGGCCATTGGTGAAATGCCTATGATTTTAAACTGATGGAAGATAGAGGTATGGGTGTGTGTGGGAAACAAGCAGGTTGCAACACTAGGGTTGGAAACAGTAAATGTATAAAAGGCATTCAGCATGAAGTTATAAATAAAGACAATAGAACAGGTCAGAAAACAAAGGGGGACAGCAGAGGGCAGCAAGGGACTAGCTCCCTTAAGGTTTACTATACTAATAGCAGGAGTGTTAGAAATAAGATAGATGAGCTAAGATTAATTGCAAGTGCAGGAAACATAGATATTATTGCTATAACAGAGACCTGGCTCAATCTGAAAGATAGAGAGATGCCATCTGAATGTCACATACAAGGCTATAAATTATTCCACACTGACAGGGTCAACAGGAAAGGTGGTGGAGTAGCGATGTATGTCAGAGACAATTTAAATTGTTGTGTTAGACAAGATATTAAATTAGAAGCGTCAGCCACTGAATCTGTTTGGTTACAGCTTCTCGAGGGCCGAGAAAAACTAATTTTGGGTGTGATTTACAGGGCCCCAAATCTTGATAGGGAGTGCAGTAAACTTCTATGGGACGAAATTCGTAAGGCATCTACATACGAAAATGTTGTGCTAATGGGAGATTTCAACTATAGACAGATTGACTGGAGCAATTTGACAGGAAATTTAGAGTCGGGTGACTTTCTTGATACGATCCAGGATTGTTTTTTAAAACAGTTTGTGACAGAGCCAACTAGGGGAAATAACCTCCTTGACTTGGTTCTTGCCAGTAGGGAAACACTAATTAATAATCTTGAGGTTAATGATGAGCTTGGGGAGAGTGATCACAAATCACTCAGTTTTAACATATCATGGAATTCCCCTAATAATGGCAATCAAGTCTCCGTCCCTGACTTTCGCTTGGCTGATTTCATAGGACTGAAAAATTACTTAGGTGGGCTGAACTGGAATGACTTGACTAGGGGTCAGGTAGGTGGTGATGGTTGCCGATATGATGCTTTCCAGGGCATAGTTCTAGCTGCTCAGTCAAATTATGTTCCAAATAGGGAAATCAGATCAAACAAAAATGATCCTAAATGGATGAACAATAGATTAAAATATCTGATTGGTCAAAAGAGAGGCATATATAGGCAAATCAAAAGAGGAGAGGGGCAATTAAGAAATCGATATATTCAGTTAAAGAGAGAAATAAAAAAGGGAATTAGAAAAGCAAAAAGAGATTATGAGGTTAAAGTTGCAAGAGAATCGAAGACTAACCCAAAAGGATTCTTTCAGGTATACAGAAGTAAGATCAGGGACAAGATAGGCCAACTCAAAAGTTCCTCGGGTCAGCTCACTGACAGTGATAAGGAAATGTGTAGAATTTTTAACACATACTTCCTCTCAGTTTTTACACAGGAGGATACCAGTGATATTCCAGTAATGATAAATTATGTAGAACAGGACGATAATAAACTGTGCACTATTAGGGTCACAAGTGACATGGTCCTTAGGCAAATAGATAAATTAAAACCTAACAAATCCCCAGGCCCTGATGAACTGTATGCAAGGGTTCTAAAGGAATGTAAAGAGGAGCTTAGCACACCTTTGGCTAATCTTTTCAACATATCACTACAAACTGGCATGGTGCCAGATAAGTGGAAAATGGCAAATGTGATACCTATTTTCAAAACAGGTGACAGGTCCTTAGCTTCGAACTATAGACCAATAAGCCTAACCTCCATAGTGGGAAAATTTATGGAATCAATAATTGCCGAGGCAGTTCGTAGCCACCTTGAAAAGCATAAATTAATCAACGGATCTCAGCATGGTTTTACAAAGGGACGTTCCTGCCTTACGAATTTATTAACTTTTTTCACTAAGGTATTTGAGGAGGTAGATCATGGTAACGAATATGATATTGTGTATATGGACTTCAGTAAGGCTTTTGACAGGGTCCCACATCAGAGACTATTGAGGAAAATTAAAGCACATGGAATAGGAGGAGAAATTTTTTCCTGGATAGAGGCATGGTTGACAAATAGGCAGCAGAGAGTTTGCATAAATGGGGAGAAATCAGAGTGGGGAAGTGTCACGAGCGGTGTTCCACAGGGGTCAGTGTTGGGCCCCCTGCTGTTCACAATCTACATAAACGACATAGATGAGGGCATAAAGAGCGACATCGGCAAGTTTGCCGATGACACCAAAATAGGCCGTCGAATTCATTCTGACGAGGACATTCGAGCACTCCAGGAAGATTTGAATAGACTGATGCAGTGGTCGGAGAAGTGGCAGATGCAGTTTAATATAGACAAATGCAAAGTTCTAAATGTTGGACAGGACAATAACCATGCCACATATAAACTAAATAATGTAGATCTTAATATTACGGTTTGCGAAAAAGATTTAGGAGTTCTGGTTAGCAGTAATCTGAAACCAAGACAACAGTGCATAAGTGTTCGCAATAAAGCTAATAGAATCCTTGGCTTCATATCAAGAAGCATAAATAATAGGAGTCCTCAGGTTGTTCTTCAACTCTATACATCCTTGGTTAGGCCTCATTTAGATTATGCTGCACAGTTTTGGTCACCGTATTACAGAATGGATATAAATTCTCTGGAAAATGTACAAAGGAGGATGACAAAGATGATCCCATGTATCAGAAACCTTCCCTATGAGGATAGACTAAGGGCCCTGAAACTGCACTCTCTAGAAAGACGTAGAATTAGGGGGGATATGATTGAGGTTTATAAGTGGAAGACAGGAATAAATAAAGGGGATGTAAATAGTGTGCTGATAATATCTAGCCTAGACAGGACTCGCAGCAACGGTTTTAAGTTGGAAAAATTCAGATTCAGGAGGGATATAGGAAAGTACTGGTTTGGTAATAGAGTTGTGGATGAGTGGAACAAACTCCCAAGTACCGTTATAGAGGCCAGAACGTTGTGTAGCTTTAAAAATAGGTTGGATAAATACATGAGTAGATGTGGGTGGGTGTGAGTTAGACCTGATAGCTTGTGCTAACGGGTCGGTTGCCGTGTTCCTCCCTTGAGTCAATGTGACCTGACCTGACTAGGTTGGGTGCATTGGCTTAAGCCGGTAGGGACTTGGACCTGCCTCGCATGGGCCAGTAGGCCTTCTGCAGTGTTCCTTCGTTCTTATGTTCTTATGTTCTTATATATATATATATATATATATATATATATATATATATATATATATATATATATATATATATATATATGTCGTGCCGAATATGTAAAACTGGTCAATTAGCAAGAACTCATATAAAATTAAGTCCTTTCTGAAATTTTCTTTTATACGTTTAAAGATATATTTTTTTCAATAATGTTAATGTAAAAAAATTTAATTTTGCACCAAAAGAATCTTAGAAAACTTACCTAAACTTATTATAACAAGAACAATTTATTTTAGCCTAACCCAACTAAACATATTTTAGATTTGTTTACAGTAATTTAATAATAAACAAACACAGTGAAATATTCTTTTTTTGTTAGGTTCAGAATAATTTTGGCGAAATTATTGCATACACAAATTTTCACTTGTCCTATATGGCAAGATGAGCGTTGCTATTTAAGCCAAGATGGCAAGTTCTGCCTATTCGGCACGACATATATATATATATATATATATATATATATATATATATATATATATATATATATATATATATATATATATATATATATATATATATATATATGTGTGTGTGTGTGTGTGTGTGTGTCATGAATGGTTTGAAAAACCGACAAGTTGAAGATTGAGACACTTATGCAGCATATGTGAATCTTTATTCAGGAAACTTTTCGCCACACAGTGGCTTCATCAGTCCAATACAAAGAGGAAGGCGTAAGGAGAGGAGGAGTATGAGGTAATCAGTCCCTCGACTCCAGGCTGAGGGACTGATTACCTCATACTCCTCCTCTCCTTACGCCTTTCTCTTTGTATTGGACTGATGAAGCCACTGTGTGGCGAAACGTTTCCTGAATAAAGATTCCCATATGCTGCATAAGTGTCTCAATCTTCATATATATATATATATATATATATATATATATATATATATATATATATATATATATATATATATATATATATATATATATATGTATATATATATATATATATATATATGTATATATGTCGTGCCGAATAGGCAGAATTTGCGATCTTTGCTTAAATAGCAACGCTTTTCTTGCTATATAGGACAAGTGAAAATTTGTGTATGCAATAATTTTGCCAAAATCATTCTGAACCTAACGAGAAAAATATATTTGATTCTGTTTGTTTAGTACTAAATTATTGTAAACGTATTTAAAGTATATTTAGTTGGGTGAGGCTAAAATAAATTGCTCTAGTTATAATAAGGTTAGGTAAGTTTTCTAAGATACTTTTGGTGCAAAATTTAAATTTTTTACATTAACATTAATGAAAAAAATATATCTTTAAACGTATAAGAGAAAATTTCAGAAAGGACTTAATTTTAAATGAGTTCTTGCTAATTGCCCAGTTTTACATATTCGGCACTACATATATATATATATATATATATATATCTATATATATATATATATATATATATATATGTATATATACATTATTGTAACCACGGACGAGTGGTATTGATCAATAACAACACTACGGTAGCCAAGAATTCGAACCCATGTTGTACTGGCCTGCCTCCTGGTAAGCGATAACCACGTAACGCTTTAAACCACAGGACCACCGAACGCTACAAGAATGGCGCAGCCAGCGGACCTACCTGTTATGCCGCCATCCGAGGGCATACGGAGGAGTGGGAGCTTTTAGCTAATTTAATTCTCTTTCCTTTTTGGTGTACTAGCCTCACGAACAGCATATATATATTATTGTAACCACGAATGAGTGGTATTGATCAATAACAACACTGCGCTAGTCAACGATTTGAACCCATGTTGTACTGGCCTGCCTCATATTAAGCAAGAACCACATGATACTTTAAACCACAGGACCACCCAGTCCTACAAGACTGATGCGGCCAGCAGAGCTGGCTGTTTTGCCGCCATTAGACCTCATACGGAGGTGTGGGAGCTTCTAAGCAAATTTCATTCTTATCCCTGTGTGGTGTACTAGCCTCACGAGCAGGATTTATTTATTTGTGTAACCACGCTCTTCATGCCAGATAAGGCAAGCGAAAAATTGTGTATGTAATAATTTCGCAAAAATCATTCTGAACCTAACGAATGGCAGAGATAATGAGGTGGTAGAGTAATGATGCATACAAAATTTTAAGAATAGGTATGATAGGTCTCACGCAGCCAGAAGAGAGTAAACTTAGTGTTAGTCAATGGATAGACAGGGGCAGTAGGTAAGTCTTCTTTCTTGCAACCACAGATAGGTAAGAACATTCATATATATAAATATACTTACAGAGACGTAGCAGTGGTTGCCGAGCGTGAAGAGACCCAGGATGGAGAAGGAGGATGGGGCTTGGAGGATGGAAGTCAAGAACATTCCCTGCAAAGCCAAATTATATTATTACCACATTCTTACTGAAGACACTAATTTTCTAATGAAAACGATTGTCTTCATAGAAAACGAGATTTAGACTCAAGTTAAAAAAAAAAATGCGAAATTAATCTTGAGGATATATTTACTAAATGTATTTGATATACAAAATTTTTTGATTGAATACTAAAACAGTTTTTTTAAATTAAGAGTACTTTCTTCTCCAAGTTTATTATCCATTTTTTTATATTTTCATCAGTAGTTTCGCACCAATACTTGCCAGTTAGACAGTCTTCTTGTAGTTCAGGTGATACACCCATATATGAGTGTTGGTATCACTACGGTCATTTACATTTTGCCTCCTTGAATAACTGTGGAGAAATTTTCTCCAGAAGGGGATATCAGCCCCCTTCAGCCCCTTCAGCCCCTTTCAGCCCTGAGGGGCCCAGCCCTCTCAGAAGGGGCAAATATCTTGTTTACTGCTACAACGAGTAATTGATCCCAGATGCAGTACCAGTATACGACCTGTGGTCAAGCGACCGCCGCTCCTTGCAGTCCAGTGTTGCAGAGTGTATTTTAATAAGAGACAGTACATCTCTTACCTTAGCAGGACAATTAAGGAAAATCCTGCTCCCACTTTATTACCATAATGAAGATAATGGACATTGGTGTCTATGTTTTAGACAGCAAGAATCAAACATTCTGCTTTGCTTCATCGAGGAAGTGGTAAGGCAGCAAAAGTACTATGTCAGCTTTTCCATTGTGCAAGGGGCAGTAACGGTGTGGGGTGCTGTGGCGTCTTCAGATTACTTTTGACTCTACTGAGAGTGACACTGACGCCAGGATAACCAACAAAGAACGATCTGTGTGTTAGTGTGAACGAAGTGTCTCACAAAACACAATAAACACTTACAGAGAAGTGTGATCAGCTTCTTCAGTGATACTGTGTGAACAATTATTGATGAACAGTGTAACAACGAGTGTTGCGATCCAACAGAGTGTAGTGCGACATTCTTCAAATCAATCAATCTTCAATCAACTCAACGGATATCCGGGCGTAATTACGGGTCAGATACATATACCCAGGTAAGTGTTCTAACTCGTGATGTGCTACTATTGACTGCGCAGTTGAGTATAAAATCGTGAGTTAGTCACTTATCATAAACCCCAGTGATATGCGGACCTTTGAGTCCACACACGTAAGTTTGTCAGCAATCAGTGAATGAAATATGCTGACATAACACCCCCTAGGGGTAATTTATAATCTTACAAATTATAACTCATTTACAGCCCGTTGAGAGATGACTTCGACAGCTTCTCAAGACCTCATCTGCAGGGGTGGCTGTGCAGGCGATGAGCTGTCTTTCTAAGTTAAGTTTCCCTATATTTAAATTTAGCTGGTAATCCCATTTCTCAACAATAACTTTCTTTGTCTCCACAGATGCCTCAATGCACCTCTCACCATTTTCCCCTCATCAATTCTATGGTTTACCTCGTCTTTCATAGAACTATCTTTCGACAAGTCCGTTCCCAAATATCTGACATATTAACTTCCTCCATACTCCCTTCTTTGAATCTGATGTCCGATTTTTCATTACCTATCTTTTTGTTACCCTCATCATCTTGCTCATTCCTTAGTCCCCTTTTAATTTCCTTCTTTTACATATCCTCCCAAATTTATCCACTAATCATTGCAACTTCTCTTTAGAATCTTCCAAAACCACAGTGTCATCGGCAAAAAGAAACTGTGACAACTTCCACTTTATATTAGATTATAAATATTTTTATCCCACACCTCTTCCCAATATCACAGCATTCACTTTTACAACCCCATCTATAAATGTTGAACAACCATGGTGATATCACGTACTGCTGTCCAAGGTCTATTTTTAAAGGGAAATAATCTCCATCTCTCTTACATATGCTAACCTGAGACTCACTGTCCTCAAAAAAAACTCATAAACGCTTTCATTAACTTAACACCTATTCCAAAAACTTGCAACATATACCACATTGCTCTTCTATCCACTCATCACATGCCTTTTTAAATACATAAACGCAAAGAAAACTTCCTTTCTTTGTATCTAAATATTGATCATTTGTATATTTCAATGCAAACACTTGGTCAGTTCATCCCCTAGTCTTTCTAAAGCCTCCTTGTTCATCTGCGATCCTGCACCCTATCTTACTCTTATTTTTTTTAATAACCACTCTTGCATTAACTTTACTTGGTATGCTCATTCATTTATTAGATAAAAACACAAACACTCGAACACTATGTCTCTACCTGATTTTAACATTTTTGTCTTGATGCCATCAATCACAGCTGCTTTACGCCCTTTCATTTAACTCTCTGTCTCACGCACCTCCCTCTCTGTAACATCTGGCTCTAACACTTCCTCACCACTCTTTAATCCTCTCCTTTACTTTTTCTGTACTCCTCTCTCCTTATATAACTTCTGATTTGTAAAACCTCTCGTATGCCACCTTTTCTCCCTTACTATTCGCTTTAACTCATTCCATCACTCGCTCCTCTTCCCTCCAGCACCCACCCTTCTATATCCACAAACTACTGCTGAACACTTTAATACTGCAGTCTTAAATCTGCCCTATACTTCTTCAATCTCTTCATTTCCTATACTTTCACTAGCCAATCTTTTTACTAATACATGTAGTTGCTTATATCTTACCCTATCTACATCCTTCTTTAGTTTACAGACCTTCACCTCTCTCTTACTCGCTGATGCCATTCTCCTTGTACACCTATCTACCTCTTATTTTCACTGTAGCTGCAACTAAATATTGATCTAATATATTTGTTGTCTCTTTAAACATACACATACAGAAATCTACCCGTCAACTTTAATCCACCAATACATAGTACAACAAACTTCTGTCAGTACGCCGTATATCATATCTAGTACACTTATTTATCCTGTTTTTTTGTTACAATGAGTATTACCTATTATCAAACCTCTTCCCGTACAAGGATCAATCAAAGGTTCCCTCATTATAATTTATCCCTGGAACCCCAAACGTACCTACCACGCTCTCCACAACAATTACTTTCTAACTTGGTTCAAAACTATCTCAACACTCGCTTAACATTTCCCATAATCTCTCTTGTTCATCGAAACTCCTCTCTTCTCAAGTTGCATAAGCGCTTGGTATAACCCACTCTTTTCATTCGCTCGTTATTTTAATCCTCATAATCTTTTAATATATACATATATAATTCCCTTTTTCTGCCATAACTGATCCATCAACAGTATTGCTACCCCTTCCTTAGACTTAACTCTGGCATACACCTAACCTAATCCTATTTATTTCTCCCCGCTGAATCAGCCCCCTATCCCCCACCCTTCAACTTTTTTTTCGCTTAGAGCTAGGACATCTAAATTTATGCAAGAGTTATATTAGAGTTTGCTTCCGTCATTTTAGCCACCTCTGGCGACATGCAGGGTTTATGGAAGAGCTTTCTTATCTTTCCCATGGAAATAAAAGCAAATAACTATGAACAAGAACTATAGGATTATAAAAAAAATCAGATTCGTTATGAAACAGAAAGAAAATATACCAGCGATCCTACCATTGTGTTAAACAATTACAGATTTCCGTTTCACACTCATTTAGCAGTAGGGTAGTACCTCCCTGGGTGACTGATGTTAATCAATTCAAGCTTCCTTTTTTCCTAATTCTGATTTTTCCCTAAATGCCACCTAATTTACGCTATGTCTTTCTCCAAATTGGTTTTAATAAGATTCATTATTACTTCTTTCTTCTCACATATTGTGTCCCACTACCATATTTTTTTTTAGATTAAATCAGCTGTTTCATAATAGAATGTTATAAAGGAGTTTGACTCAATTAACCGAGTGAAGGTTTTATTTAATTGGTCGTAGTTGTCATTTTCGTTTTTCCATAATGTGAAAATTGTAAGTATTTTGTAATCTCACAGACCTGACATAGTTCTTCATTATCTCTTTCTTTTGCCAATTATATTTTTTTTTCATTTTAGCTGAAAATAATAAGTGTACTGTTTCCGGTACTAGGTAGGGCGTATTTGAAAATGCATTTTGTTTAATAAAACAATGTTGAAAGATCAGTTATGGAAGGAGAAAAGGGAATATAAATATATAAATTCAAGGATTTTGTGGATTAAAATAAGAATCAGATGTAAAAGGTGGGTTATAATAAATTAAATATTTATGCATCTGGAGAAGAGAGGAATGTAGAGGAGAGAGAGACATTTTGGGAGAAGTTAAGTGAGTGCTTACGAAGTTTTGAGGAACCTGAATGCTAAAGTGGGAGAAACGGTTATATAGGACATGGCAGGTAATTTCGGAGTATAGACACAGGTTTGGTAATAAGTAATACATATTTTAAGACAAAAAATAAATAAGGGTAAATAAGTATACAAGATATGATATGAGGCGAAATGACAGTAGTTTGTTGGATTATGTATTGGTAGATAAAAGACTGTTGAGTAGACTTCAGGATGTACATGTTTACAGAGGGGCCACAGATATATCAGATATTTTTTTAGTTGTAGCTGCAAGGAGAATGGCATCACCAAGAAAGAGGAAGGTGAAGGTCTATAAACCAAAGGAGGAGGTACTTAGGATAAGATATGAACAACTATTGGAAGAAAGATAGGATAGTATAGTAAAAATATAGGTAATGAGGTTGAATAGATATGGGATAAATTTAAGAATGTAGTGTTAGAATGTTCAGCAGAAGTGTGTGGTTACAGAAAAGTGAGTTTGGGAAGGAAGAAGAGCAAGTAGTGGAATGATGAGGTAAGGAGAGTAGTAGAGTGAAAAGTTAGCAAATGAGAGGCTTTTACAAAGTTAAGATGATTTAAGAAGGGTGAAGTAAATGGAGAGAATAAAAAAGGTTAAGAGAGTGGTAAAGGAATGTAAAAGGAGATCAAATTAGAGAGCGAGTGAGAAGCTATCAACAAATTTTGCATAGAATAAGAAAAAGTTTTGGAGTGAAATTAACAAGTTGAGGAAGCCTAGGAAACGAATGAATTTGACAGTTAAAAATAGGAGAGGAGAGTTATTAGATGGAGAGTTAGAGGTATCAGGAAGATGGAGGGAATATTCTGAGGAGCAGCTGGAGCTTTTAAATGTTGATGAACATAAGGAAACTGTAATTTCGTCCAGTAGGCAGGAGTGAGGAAGGGCCAGTTGTGAGAGTGGGTAAAGCAGCTGGGATTGATGGGATAAAGACAGAAACATTAAAAGCAGGTTGGGATATAGTTTTGAAATGGTTGGTGTTTTATTTAATGAATGTATGGAAAAGGGGAAGGTACCTAGGGTTAGGCAGAGAGCATGCATAGTTCCTTTTTATGAAGGCAAAGAGGAGAAAAGAGAGTGTAAAAATTGCAGGGGGACCAGCTTTTTGAGTATACCTGGTAAAGTGTATGATAGAGCTGTTATTGAAAGAATTAATATTATGAAGGAAAGCAGGATCGCTGACGAACATAGAGGCTTTAGGAAGGGTAGGGAGTGTGTAGACCAAGTTTTTATAGTAAAACATATAGGTTTTTCTTGCTTTTATGGATTTGAAAAAGGCATATGATAGGGTGGATAGAGAAGCCATGTAGAACATGTTGCAAATGTATGGAATATGTGGTAGGTTACTGAAAGCAGTTAAGAGTTTTTACGAGAATTGTGAGGCTCATGTTAGAGTACATAGGGGAGAGGGAGATTATTTACCAGTAAAGGTCTTAGACAGTGCTATAAATATACTGAAGAACCATGGTGATGTCACTGTCATACCGAATAGGTAAAACATGCTAATTTAGCTTAAATATCAACGCTCTATTTACCAAATAAGGCAAGGGAAAAAGTGTGCATGCAATAATTACACAAAAATCATTCTGAACCTAACGAAAAAAATATTTTATTATGATTGTTTATTATTAAATTATTGTAAATATATTTAGTGGAATAGGCTAAATTAAGCTGCACTTCATATAATAAGGTCAAGTAAGTTTTCTAAGGTCCCTTTGGTACAAAATAATTAATTTTTACATTAACATAAACGAAAAAATATATCTTTAAACATATAAGAGAAAATTTTAGAAATAACTTGATTTTAAATGAGTCCTTGCTAATTGACCAATTTTATCTATTCGGCATAACATCACAATGGTTGTTCAGTATATTTATACCTGAAGTATACCTGGAGAGGGTTTCGGGGGCCAGCGCCCCCGTGTCCCGGTCTGTGACCAGGCCTCATGGTGGATCAGGGTCTTATCAACTAGGCTGTTACTGCTGGCTGCACGTAATCCAACGTACGAACCACAGCCCGGCTGGTCAGGTACTGACTTTAGGTGCTTGTCTAGTGGCTGCTTGAAGACAGCCAGGAGTCTATTGGTAATCCTCCTGATGTATGCTGGGAGGCAGTAGAAGAGTCTTGGGCCTCTGACACTTATCGTGTTGTCTCTTATCGTGCTAGTGGCACCCTTGCTTTTCATTGGGGGGATGTTGCACCGTCTGCACAGTCTTTTCCTTTCGTAGTGAATGATTTTAGTGTGCAAGTTTGGTATTAGTCCCTCTAGGATTTTCCAGGTGTTTATAATCATGTATCTCTCCCGCCTGCGTTCTACGGAGTACAGGTTTAGGAACTTCAAGCGTTCCCAGTAATTGAGGTGGTTTATCGCAGTTATGCGTGCCGTGAAGGTTCTCTGTAGATTTTCTAGGTCAGCAATTTCACCTGCCTTGAAAGGAGCTGTTAGTGTGCAGCATTATTACAGCCTAGATACAACAAGCTATCTTGTGGAACAGAGCTTTTCACCGCAGCCGTCTCAGACTTTACTCTGTTGACTACTTCTCTTTGACTACTTTTCCTGTTATTCCTTTATCACGCATTTTGTGTGCTATTACACCTTGGTCACACCTGTCAAAGGCTTTTGCAAAGTCTGTGTATATTACATCTGCATTTTGTCTGTCTTCCAGAGCATCCAGAACCTTGTTAGGACAGACATGAGTGACCTGCTCTAAATCCATGCTGCCCTGGGCTGTGTAACTGATGGATATTTAGATAGGTGGTGATCTTGCTTCTTAGAACCCTTTCAAAGATTTTTATGATATGGGACTTTAGCGCTATCGGTCAGTAGTTCTTTGCTATTGCTTTATTCACCCCTTTGTGGAGTGGGGTTATGTCTGTTGTTTTTAGTAACTGTGGGACGACCCCAGTGTCCATGCTCCCTCTCCGCAGGATGTTAAGAGCACATTGCAGTTCTTGATGAACACGGAGTTCCATGAGTCTGGGCCTGGGGCAGAGTGCATAGGCATGTCATTTATCGCCTTTTCGAAGTCATCTGGCGTCAGGATAATATCAGATAGGTGAGTGTCTACCAAATTCTGTCTCTCTTTCATAAAAAATTCATTTAGGTCTTCGACTCTCAATCTGGTTAGTGGCTCGCTAAAAACCGAGTCATACTGGGACTTGAGTAGCTCACTCATTTCCTTGCTGTCATCTGTGTTGGACCCATCCTATTTAAGTAGGGACCCAATACTGGATGTTGTTCTAGACTTTGATTTGGCATAAGAAAAGAAATACTTTGGGTTTCTTTCAATTTCATTTATGGCTTTTAGTTCTTCTTGCGTTTCTTGACTCCTGTAAGATTCCTTTAGCTTTTGTTTGATGTTTGCTATTTCTCTGACCAGTGTCTCCCTACGTATGACAGATATATTGGCCTCTTGTAGCAGCTCTGTTATTTTTTGCCTTCGCCTGTATAGGGAGCGCCTTTCTCTTTCTAGTTTACATCTTTTCCTTAAGGGAATATGCCTTGAGCATACCCCAAGTGCCACAGAGATAATTTGTTCTAGACATAGGCTAGGATCCGTGTTGCTTAGTCTGTCTTCCAGTTTATATCATTTAGGGCTTGGTTTACTTGGTTCCACCTTATGTTTTTGTTATTGAAGTTGAATTTGGTGAAGGCTCCCTCGTGATTGATCATATTTTGTCAGTCTGAGGCTCCTCGCATACATGTCTGGACCTCTATTATGTTGTGATCTGAGTACATTGTTTTTGATATGGTAACAATTCGTATCAGATCATCACTGTTAGTAAAGATGAGGTCCAGCATATTCTCAAACCTTGTAGGCTTTATTATTTGCTAGTTTAAGGTGAATTTGGTGAAGATTTAAAAGCTTGTGTGTGTGCGAGTTTTCATCTGAGCTGCCTCCTGGTATTATCTCTGCTGCAACATTATTTGGTATATTAATCCATTTTAGGTGCCTTATGTTGAACTCCCCCAGGAGCAAGATGTTGGGGGCAGGAGCTGGAAGATTTTCCAGACAGTGGTCAATTTTCAACAGCTGTTCCTGGAAGTGTTGGGACGTTGCATCCGGAGGATTGTATGCATGCTCAATGACCTGGTTTTTGGTTCTCGATTTTTACTGCTAAAACTTCAACTACATCATTTGAGACATTTAGAAGTTCTGAGCATGTAAGTGACTCTGTGATATACAGGCCAACCCCCCTCCCCCCCACCCTTTTGCCTGTTCACTCTGTCATATCTGTATAGATTGTAACCTGGGATCCATATTTCATTGTCCAAGTGATCCTTTATGTGGGTCTATGTGAAAACCGTGAACATTGCATTTGACTCCATAAACAGTCCACGGATGATACATGTTTTGTTATTCATTTCTGGCTTTAGACCCTGCATATTTGCAAAGATGAATGTCGTCGGATTGGTGGTATGGGGGGGAGGGTCTTTTTTCCTGGCACTAATATCTGTTGTTATGGAGTGGAAACCATCTACTGTGACTCCACTCCAGTAATGATTGGAGTTTGTGTACGATTTTTGTCATTTCCTGCCAGCTTTTTTTCCTTCCTGGCGCTATAAAACCTTTCTCTCTGAAGTGGCTGTGGCTACCCAGGTTTTCCCATGGTCTGGATGTTTTGTGTCTTCTTGCACCCTTTAGGTAGTGTGCCTAGGAATATAAGTTATAGCACTGTCTTTCCTGAACTGAAGAGTGACACATTTCAGGATGGAAAAGCTTACAGGAAGGTAAGTTGCATTTTCTTGTTGTTATATGGGCATAGCCTTTCCTGGGGTGGTCAAAGTTGCACGTCCTTCTGTTTTTCTGGATATTCCATGCCTGCAGATACCAAGTGCATATCATTTGCATAGACCTGGTTTCTATTTGCCTTGTTTTTTGTGACTGTATTCACTAATGTATTCCCAAGTGGTGCGTGTTTTCCTGTCTCATTTCTATCGTCAGCACTAATGCTAACAATGAAGCCTTCATCAGTTATTTCTGGTAATTTATCTTCACTATTTCTCGGGGCATCTCCTTGTTTACTATCTTCTGTGGTATTACCATTTTGTAACATTGATTTTTGCATGTCTTTGTCTTTGTCTACACCTGTTTCACCACTAGGGCTCCTGTCCCCCTCCAGGCCACAATCATTTATTTCTCTATTCTTACAGTTACTATCTACCAGAACAGCATTTGTACCAGCGGCGATAGCACCATCTGGCCCAGATTTTTTATTTCCCCAACTCTTATAGAATGCTGTCATTTTTTATGAAGGTTATTTTGATGTTATTGTCTTTTATTATCAATGTGATTTTACTCCAGAGTTCAGTCTCATTTGGGCATACCCAAAAACACTTCACTGGTTTAATATCTCTTGTGGTTGATTCTTGAATACCTGCACAAGGGGTGTGGCTCCATTTCCCACAGAAATTGCATGTAATCCATGCAGAAGCCATTTATTTGTTTGCTTGCAGACTACACAGGATTTCATGATGTGATATTATTGGTTGTGTTACTATATATTCCACTAAAAGCTTCGTTAAAGTGGAGATCTGTCTATTTGCATTGTATCTATTTTATTTATTCCAACGAATCCGTTTGAATTCGGTCCTTTGTTCCCTTTTGTCTTGGACAAATCCGGTTAGTGGATCACTGTATATTTTTTACTTATAACCACCTTAAAAGTAGATCTGTCTATATGCATTGTACCTATTTGTTGTAGTTACTGTGTGGGTGTTTGATGAGGGCGCGTAAAACCCCGTCAGCTTAAGAATCCAGTCAGAGGATACCTTGTTTTCAATGAATCCGTTTGAATCTGGTCTTTGGTTCACTTATTTCTTGGACGAATCCGGGCGAATCAGGACGAATCCGGATTAGTGGATCACTTATTTTGGACGTGTCCAGTCGGTGATTTTTGGACTAGCTCATGAAATGGACTACTGGAAAAATATTTAACAGAGTAATGTGTGTTCAGTTTGATGCAAAAAGTATAACTTGCATGTTGAAGCAGCCGTGGCTTCTGAAGATGAAGATTACTGAAGGGATATTTGATTTTCATTGTGTATATGGCGACCGCTGCTACTAATTACAGGTTTAGTATATTACCACAAACTGTATACATCACTCCATCACAATAAGTACCGATTTGTTACTGGTTATTAGCTTCGGGAACACTGTTGAAATTCCTGTGTGATGTCACTAGGTGGATGGTATCACTAAAATATAAGTCGGGTACACTGGTAGGTTTAGAAGATTATTAATACGAGCTGACCTGCATGGTAGGGTCCTGGCGACTGTTGGCAACTGTTTACCACATGGAACCTGCCTCCTTATTCCTAAGTTAACCTTAAGTTCACCAGACATTTATTTTGGGACCTTATCTATACACTATGGTACCACTGGGATAAACACTGTAACACTATGTATGACACTGTTATCTTGGAGACTTTCTATCCTCTGGCTAAAAGTTCTAGTATTGTTGTTATTTGTACACACACTATGTCTAATGCCCCCTCTGAGAGTATACTCTGGCAGGTATTGCACACTAATTATCCTTTTTTTGATGCATTGTATACTGTTTTCTAATAAATTGGGTCCAAACACTGGAGGGATGAGCCTTATAAGTTCACTGGCACAGTCTAGAATTCTAGCATGCAAGCGAGATCGTGATAATGAAAAAACAAAAATAATAATATGGAGCACAGCGGGGCATGTGAGGCTTAACAAGACAGATATAGCTGGGGTTGTAAGAGAAGTGAATGCCTGAGTGTTGGAAAGAGGTATACAAATAAGAGAAATAGAATTTAACACAAAATGGGAGTTGTCACAGATGCTTTTTGCTGATGATAATATGCTTTTGGGAGATTCTGAAGAGAAGTTGCAGAGGTTTGTAGACGAGTTTGGAATGGTATGTAATTAAAAGTGAACACAGGAAAGAGACAGGTGATAAGGATAGCAAAGAGTTCGGTTAATGAAAGAGTGGATATCAGAGTGAGGAGGGGGGGGTGTGGAGGATGTGAATGTATTTAGATACAGTAGGGCCCCACTTATGTGCCACGTTAAGTTCCAGGCTACCGCCGGAAAGCGGACATCCCCGAAAAGCAGAAAGCCATATTATTATAAATGCATATAAAAGCCAGATTACATATATTAATTTAACAATAGAACTAGGCATTAAAACAGTAAAAAATAAAATACACACACAGTACACTCATTACTTACCTCAAAATATTGTAGTCTTAATGTAGGGTGACAGGTGAGTAGTATTTATTGTAAGAAGTCAGGTATAGGAGGTATGGTAGCCCTCCTGGCCAACCCATCCACACGTTTAAAGTGCCCTATAATGATATAGTGCATATACAGTACACTCATTATTTCCCTTATAGCTGTATAGCCCTTGTGGCTTAGCGCTTCTTTTTGATTATAATAATAATAATAATTTCCCTTATAATAATAAGAATAATAATATCTTTATTTACTACAAGTACATGTTCATGGTATACAGGCCAAGTTGACATCAATGACATGCTACTATATAGAAAGCTGAACATTTCGGGCAAATTAGTTCTGTTTTGTGCCAGGATGCGACCTACACCAGTCGATTAACACCCAGGTACCCATCGTATACTGATGGGTGAACATGGACAGCAGGTGTCTTATGGAAACACGTCCCTAATGTTTTCCAGCTGTACCGGAGGAGACTCGAACTCCGACCTCAGTGTGAGCTGAGTGAACTAGTGATTGAGCTATTTGTAGTCTTAATGTACGGTGAGAGGTGAATAATATTTATTTGTAGAAAGTCATGTGTGGGAGGCATGATAGCCGCTCTGGCCACCCCACACACACACATAATATGCTGTTATTTAAAGCGCCCTAGAGCAATAAAATGCATATACAGTACATTCATTACTTACCTTAAAATATATGTTGTCTTAATGTAGGGTGAGAGGTGAGTACACGATATAAAAACGAATAAACGACAGAGAGAGAGAGAACGAGTAAATGAGAGAGGATAGAGCCGCAGAGTATGTAAACAAACGAACGAATGCGTCTGGTTTTGATTAATACACGTTCATTACCATGTCTGTGAATCTTATACCATAATACAAACACCTTACATTGTGTACAAGTTGTCTCCACGTTGGTAAAGCAGAATAAATAAAGAGCAACACTCCCATTCTCATGTAACACATATTTTTTAGAAGGAATAACGTTCTGAGTGAAGGCACACGAAAAGTATAATTTTCTACAGTTACTCCAGAAAAATACTATTGCGTCTACATTATCTTTGGTGTTGAACTAGACATAACGTTACTCTTCCCAACACTTTCACATGACGACTGGAAAAATATCTCATATTTATGTTAATTTATTCTACTGTGGGGTGTATTTATCATGTTTATATATTACGAAGCGTGTTTATTATATAATTTTGAAAACATATGTAATAGATGGATTAATAAAAATACCTAAATTAACCTAATATACGACATTTAATGCGTCTCAAAGTGCTCACCTAATTTTATTCACCTAATTGTGGTTGCAGGGATCGAGACTCAGCTCCTGGCCCCGCCTCTTCACTGATCTCTGCTAGGTCCTCTCTCTGCTCCCTGTGCTTTGGCATACCTCGTCTTAAAGCTATGTATGATTCCTGTCTCCACTACATCAATTGCTAGACTATTCCACTTCCTGACAACTCTATGACTGAAGAAGTACTTCCTAACATCCCTTTGACTCGTCTGAGCCTTCAGCTTCAAGTTGTGACCCCTTGTTTCTGTGTCCCTTCTCTGGAACATCTTGTCTCTGTTCATCTTATCTATTCCACGCAGTATTTTGCATGTCGTTATCATGTCTCCCCTGACCCTCCTGTCCTCCAGCGTCTTCATGCCGATTTCTCTGAACATTTCTTCGTAGGACATTCCCCTGAGCTCCAGAACTAAACTTGCTGCAAACCTTTGCACTTTCTCTAATTTCTTGACGTGTTTGATCAGGTGTGGGTTCCATACTGATGCTGCATACTCCAGTATGGGCCTGACGTGCACAGTGTACAGTGTCTAGAACGATTCCTTACAAAGGTAACGGAAAATTATTCTCAGGTCTGCCAGGCGCCCATATGCTGCAGCATATGGGCGCCTGGCACATCTGGTTGATGTGTGCTTCTGTAGTTTAGTGCCTCGTTTTTGTCTTCTTCCTGAAAAATGGGGACTACATTCGCCATCTTCCATACCTCAAGTAGTTGCCCAGTTTCAAGGGATGTATTGAAGATTGTAGTTAGTGGCACACACAGCGTCTCTGTTCCTTCTCTAAGGACCCACGGGGAGATGCCCGGTCCCATTGCCTTTGAGATATCAAGGCCATTTAGCAGCTTCTGCACCTCCTCCTCCGTTGTATGTATGTCATCCAACTCTTGTTGGTATATTCCTTGTTGGTGTGCCCCTTTGTGCTGTCTTCCCAGAACCCTTCCTATCTCTACTGTAAATACTTCCTTAAATTTCGTATTGAGCTCCTCGCTTACCTCATGATCGTTTCTTGTGAGTTCCCCACCTTCTTTCCTCAGCCTGATCACCTGGCCTTTGACTGCTGTCTTCCTCCTGATGTGATTAAACAGCAGTTTTGGGTCAGAGTTGACTTTCGATGCTATGCTGTTTTCATACTGTCTCTGGGCCTCCCTCCTTACCTGTGCATACTCGTTCCTGGCTCTTTGACTAATCTCCTTATTTTCCTGTGTTCTTTTCCTTCTGTACTTTTTACATTCTCTAGTGCACTTAGTTTTTGTCTCCCTACACCTTCGGGTAAACCAGGGGCTCGTTCTGGTCTTCCCATTATTTCTGTTTCCCTTGGGAACAGATCTTTCTTCTTCCTCTTTGCATTTTGTTGTTATGTATTCCATCATTTCTTTTACTGACTTTCCTACCAGTTCTCTGTCCCAGTGAACCTCCTGTAGAAAATTCCTCAAACCTGTGTAGTCCCCCCTTTTATAGTCTGGCTTTTCCCATTCAACTCCTGTTACCCTCTCCACTTGTAACTCTACTGTGTATTCAAAGCACAGAGCCACGTATTCACTAGCTCTTAGGAGCCTCTCATATGCGATGTCCTCAATGTCTGAACTTCTCAGGGTGAACACAAGGTCCAGCCTTGCTGGTTCATCCTCCTCTCTCTCTCTTGCAGTGTCCTTAACATGTTGAAATCGCCCATAACCAGTAACTTAACATGTTGAAATCGCCCATAACCAGTAACTTTGCTCTGCTTGAATAAGCTCTTCTTGCCACCTCAGCTAGTGTGTCCACCATTGCTCTGTTGCTCTCTTTATATACCTTTCTTGGCCTCCTACAGTTCTGTGGTGGATTAAACATCACTGCAATGAGTACCTTACGTTCACTAGACTGAAGTGTATCTACTACGTATTCCCTTTCTCCAATCTCGTCCATGGCTCCCATTTCTTCAAATTTCCATCGGTTACTTTATGAGGAGTGAAACCCCTCCTCTCCCTCTGCTCCTTCTATCTTTCCTCAGGATCTGATATCCTGGTGGGAAGATTGCATCTGTTATTGTCTCAGTGAGTTTCATTTCTGTGACTGTTATGATGTCTGGGGACTTTTCATTGATTCTTTCATGCCACTCCTCATATTTATTCATTATTGCATCTGTATTCGTGTACCAAATCTTCAACTTCTGTTCTAAAACTGTGGTCCTGGGAAAATATTGGGGTTGGGAGGGCGGGAGCCCTGGCAGGGGCCTATGGGGGATTGCAGTGGAGGTGGGGACAGAGTTCCCATATGGGATTGCTGAAGGGGTGGGGTTCGTGGTGTAGGGGGTGGGGACAGAGGATCAGTGTGTCATTGTTGGTTTAGATTGTTCAATTGCCTTGGGGTTGTCGTGTTTGGAGTCCTTCTGAGGGTGTTTCTGGAGGCGGTGTTTCCCCTTCCACCTGTGTCTGGGTCATTCTGCTCTTCTTTGTCATTTCCTCTTGTTCCTCCTTTCATTTTTGTACTCTCTCTTTCAGTATCATCCTTTCCTCTGTGTTCTGTCTCGATCGAGGTACACACTCTGGAACTCCACTTTGTCTCTCAGTCGTGTTTTCTCCTGCAGGATCATAGTTCGAGTTGAATCTGCCTTGAAAATTACTCTGAGAGGTCGTTTCCTTCTCCTTGCAAACCACCGAATTCTCTGAAAATTTGTCACCTGGGTCATGTCGCCCTCACCTATTGCCTTCATGATACCTTCAATCACTTTTTTTTTCTCCTGTTTCCTTTCAACATAGGTTTCCCTTTCAGTTTCCTGGAGCTCATAGAGAAAACTGATCTCTCCACTTCTTCCGCCCATTGTGTCTCCCATTGCGTCCTCTGATGTGTTTTAGATCATTCCCCTGGAGCGTACCTTGCTTCAATCCCTTCCCTAGCTGAGGCCCCTTTGCTCAGCTGTTCCTGGCCCCCTGCAAGTGTCTGATAGAGTTCCTGCATATATCATAGTTGCTCCAATGTCTTCAGACCCCTCATTTGTTCCTAGTGTGCTCCTTGCTTTTGCCATGGCCCCATGTGGGTCTGACAGGACCTTTGCATACAGTATAGCTTCTTTGCTCCCTTCAGTCTACTTGTCTGTGCCTGATGTACAAGTTCCTGATGTTATGTCTGTACTGTTATTTTTCTCTTTAGGCTGTTTCAGGTTTCTCAGTTCCTCTTTTAAGTTTTGTATCTTGCCTTCTGCTACTATGGTTTGTTGCTCCCAATTCCTGCTCTCTGCAGCTATTCTCTCCTCCATCCTCCTTCCATGCTCTTCTAGCTTCCTTCCCCAGTCTTCCTCCTTATTTTTAAGCTCTGCCTTCCAATCCTCCTTCCCAGATTTATCCACCACACCCTTTTCTCTCGGCCTTGTTCTTAGTTGACCCAATGTACCACGGAATGAAGCTTACATATTTTCAGAGTGGGTGCTTTGTGTGAGGAGGTAGGGCAGGGGGGAGAAGGATATGAGAGTGATTTTTATAGTGTGTTTTTATTATTATCATTATTTATGTGGCATCTTCAATACTAATATGACACTGATTTTTAACATGTACCTACACGGTAGCCCAGTGTGTAAGTTTATTTAGGTACAGGTACACATAAGTATAATTATCAAAGTATATATAAAACATGAAATTACTTTAAACGCTTGAAATTTTGGAAAGTTTCCAGACATAATGGACAGTCGTACTCACGGAGAATGTAAATAATCCAGGTGGCCCAGCGGTGACCGTATTAGAAAGTCAGGTAGGGATAGACGTATAGAGAAGTTTCGACATAATTTGAAATGTCTTTATTAGCAGAATGCTATAGGACAAAATGCTGTAAAGTGGGGCACTACTAAATTTGGAAGCGGACTTGTCAGTAAATGGATCTATGAAAGACGAGATGAATCATAGAAATGATGTGGGAAAAATGGTGAGTGGTCCACTGAGCAGTCTGTGGAGACAAAGAACGCTCTCCTTGAAAATATGTGGGAAATGTACAAAAGTATAGTGGCACCAAAGCTCTTAAATGTGTGTGGAGCATGAATGGTGAATGTTGCTAAAAGGAGAAGACTGGAGGCAGTGATGTCGTATCTGGTGGCAACGTGCAGTGTAAATATAAGGTAGAGCTTAGAGAATAGGAGGATGTGCAGGTTTTTTAAAAGTATTATTCAGAGGGTTGAGGAGAGGTTATTGATGTTGTTCAGACACTGATAGAGGAGGAAACAAAATAGAATGACTTAGAAGGCATATAAATCTGTAATGGAAGGAAAGCAGAGTAAGGGTCATCCTGGGAAAAGGCTGGTGTGTTGGGGTAAAGGAGGTTTTGTGTGCATGGGACTTAGACTTCCAGCATGCGTGCTTGAGCTTGTTAAATAGAGAGTGGAGGCAAATGGTTTTTATGACTTGATGTGCTGTTGGAGTGTGAGGAAAGTTGCATTCATGAAGGGATTCAGGGAAACTGGTTAGCTGGACTTGAGTTCTGGAGGTGAGAAATACAGTGCCTGTGCCTGAAGAAGGGGTGGAGATCTGTTGCAGTTTTTTAACTGTAGTGTAGGCACACCTCTGGCAAGACAAGGATGGAGTGAATAATGATGATGAAAGTGTTTCTCTACAGTGCACAACTGTATAGAAATTCAACCAAGCCTATTATAATCTGCATGACTCCAGATAACTATGAAGACGATAAAAACTCCAGAACTTAATATAAAGGAGGGTGAACGAAAAGCTAATAATATCATTCAGTTATTAAGATACCTTCTCTTGCCAGGAGTCTGAAACATTATGACCAGTCAGGCAAGAAAATGAAAGCCATGCATCCAAAGAATTTTTAAACCCAGGGGTAATCAACTATGAATCATTGTTACGTAAATTACCTGCACGAGGTTTGCAGGGTATTACCTGAATTATTACATGCAAGTAATTTGAGTGAGATAATTGGGACTTAAGTCACAGTAGGTCACCAAACTGCAACTCCCTCGATGCCAACTTCTTTACCACTCTCACAAAAAGCTAGGCCTAACATAACATTAATAATTACAATATTGAAACCAGCTACTTTGATAATTTAAAATTGTGAACTATATATAATCAGGCTTGCTGGGCACACAAAAGAAACTCGTATTACCACTTACCATTTAATTACTGTAGATGGATCACACCACAACACCGACCTGACACCTAGACCCTACACTGGCCAGCTAGAGATCTAAATTGTGTACTTCCTTGTGAGTGATGGTCGTATCCCTTATCTTCTGCCATCCACACATAGTTCTTGAGGTCCCGCAGCTCTTCAGCATGGGACATTAGCTTGGATTCCTATTACAAATTTAGGCCAAACCCCTTCAATTTCACTTGGAAGATGCCGAATTATTAGCTTAATGGGAATGTAAATTTTTGCTTCCTTTTCTTGATATACATGTCCACCACTTGGCTACTGGCTAGTCTTTTCCCTTTTTATTGCAGGCCTATGAACAGAGGCATGTACATTCACTACTTTTTTTACTATGCTCCCTCTGTCAAGTGTTCTTTCTCCGTGCCCTTCACATTTGTGATCCTTAGTTTCTTGATTCGCAATTTGTTATCTCGTCTTGGCTACTCTTCCAATTTCATAAACTCTGCTAAACGGATTTTCATCTCTCCCAAACTTTCTACTCCTGTGAAATCTCCTGTTCTCTGCCTTCCCTATATTTCCAGTCCTCCTAATCTCAACAGCTCTTTCCGTTCCTTGGACATTAATTAAACTTACTTTTCGCCAAACTAACACCCTTCGCAGTAACCTATTTCATACTTCTCCTGTTATTGATGTCCCTGGTGTCTACTCTATTTCCCACTCTTGTACTCTTCAATATTCTGGAAAATCTGGCCGCTCTAAAAGACTTAAAGAACAAAAGAAAAGTGTTAGGCTTGACGACACCAATAAAACTCTTTTCTTTCATGTTAGAGATCACAGTCATACTATTGACTGGTCCTCTACTAAATCTCTCTACTATTTCTTGTACGAACCTTAATCCTGGCTTCGTCTCTGTAGATGCTTTCCTTTCTTATTACATTGTCAAATTCTCCAAACTTCAGAACATTCGTGACTTGATCTGATACTTTCTTCTCCTCCTCCTTTCCTTACCTCTTCTTCTTTCCTATTTTTTCTTTTTTTCTTCTTTGTTTTCCTGTGTTTTTTTTTTTGGTCCTACCTCTTGTGGGCTCTTAGCTCTCCTGCAGTGCTCATTTTTCTTGTCCTTAGACTGACTCCACTTTTACTACTACTACTAAGACTATCACACCATTATTACTACTAATGCTAATACCATTACTATTGCCTCCCTTCACCCTTCACCCTCCTAATTTCTACTACTACTATTACTTCTATTACTACTTCCATTACCACCCTCACTACTGCCACTACTTCTTTCTCTGCATCTCTTGTTCCCATCCTTGTTCCCTTTCGCGTATATACAGTAGCTCCCTCACTCAAAGAGAACCGGCCCATGAAGCTCTTACGGATTTGTACTAAATAAAATCTTTGTAAATGTTGTCAAACAAAATGAAGAACTGAGATTAAAAAACGATTAAACAGAAAAAGAACATATCGTCCATCATAAACTCAATATCAAACAAAAAGTTTTCAATTAACACATTGGCAGTTTCCCACCAAGGCAGGGTGACCCGAGAAAGAAGAAACACTTTCATCATCATCATTCACTCCATCCCTGTCTTGCCAGAGGTGTGCCTACACTACTGTTATAAAACAGCAACAGCTCGCCACCCCTCCTTTAGGTCACAGGCACTGTTTTTCCGATCTTCAGGACTCAAGTCCAATTAACCAGTTTCCCTGAATCCCTTTATGAACATTACTTTGCTCACATTCCAACAGCACTTCAAATCATAAAAACTATTTGCCTCCACTCTCTGTTATCTAACATGATCAAGCACGCTTGCTGGAAGTCTAAACCAATCACACACAAAACCTCCTTTACCCCTAGATATCATGAAGGCAAAGGGATCTGATAAAAATCCTCTGTAGATTCCGTGAGAGATAGTAATGGAACTGTGTGAAGCACCAGCAGCGATCTTCAACAAATCGAATGATACAAAGAGGTTTCCAGAGGTCTGAAAAACAAAGAATGTAGTCCTAGTATTTGAAAAGGGACAGGCAAGTGGCACTGAACTGTAGGCCTTTGTCAATAACATTCATAGTACGTATTTGAGGCTGTAGAGAAGATTATCAGAAAAAAAAATAAAGGAATGCCTGGAGAGGAGTGGATTCATGAACAACATTCAGCTTGCATTTCAAGATGGTAAATCCTGTCTCACAAATCTGCTAGTACTCAGTGATAAAGTAATGAACGTTAGGTAGTAGAGAGTGATGGTAGAAGGCGTCCGATACAGGAGCAGGCAGGAATTACGAAGTACTACAGTGCATCAAGGATTACTTAACAAGATGGAAGCAGCGAGTTACTGTCAGCCCCTCAAGGAAGGTTCCTTGATGTTGGTGAGGGGCTCTTGATTTAGGGAATTGGATCTGTGCTCCAGTTCCCCGAATTAAGCCTGAATGCCTTCCACATCCCCCCCCAGGCGCTGTATAATCCTCCGGGTTTAGCGCTTCCCCCTTGATTATAATAATAATAATAATACTGTCAGCGAGGATGTGTCAAAATGGGAGAGTGTAACGAGTGAGGTTTCTCAAAGGGTCTGTACTTGGAACTATATCTTTTCTTTTTCTTTTTTGCGTATATAAACATGACAGGAAATCGCAGACGAAATGAAATTAATGAGGAGATTATAAACACATGTACGCCAGAAATAATACAAATTAATATAAACGAGCTGCAAGATTGGTCTGACAAATGGTTATTAGACTTTAACCACAGCAAATACAAAGTTATGAAAATCAGAGAAGTGTAAAGATGTCAGGAAACAGACTCGGGGACATAGGTTGCAAACCTCCCTGAAAAAGGAGGACCTCGAGGTGAACACAGTTCAGAGCATTTCGCCTGAAGCACATCAACCACCGAATAACCGTTGCAACAAATGAGAAACAGGTAAATTTAAGGTTAGATTTCAGAAACATCAGCAAAAAGCCATTCACAACCTATCACACTGCGTATGTGAGGTCTACCTTGGAGTATGCAGCACAGTTATGGAACTTGCATCTGGTAAAGTATATGAAGAAGCTGGAAAAAGTGCAAAGGTTTGCAACAAAATTAGTCCCAGTGCTGAGAAACATGAACTAAAAGAAGAGACTAGAGGAGCTAAACCTAATGACACTAGGGGACAGATGGGCCAGAGATGACATAATTATGATCTATCAAATACAGAATGGAGTTGACAAGGTGGACGTTAAAAGCACAGGTAAGACACAAGGATGTTTGTAAAATACTTTTCTAGAATTGAAGAGGTAAAGAAGTAGCAAGAACTAGACAGCGAAGTGGAAGAGGCAGAATACATACATAGATTTAAGAAAATGAATGATAGTTCTCACGCAGCCAGAACAGAGTTAGACCAGTAGCTGCCAGCAGAGAGGTGGACCAGGAGCTGCAATCACAACTTAGTGATGAGAGTTAGGTAAGTAATACACACACACACACGGGAGCGTGCGGGCAAATGTAGTCCAGTTTTTAAAAAAGACGACAGGCAGCACTGAACTACAGACCAGTGTCACTAACATGTATAGTATGTAAAGTTATGAAGATTATCAGGAGAAGAGTGGTGGAGCACATAGAAAGGATTGGGATCATACATGACAATCAGCACAACGTCAGGGATGGGAAATCCTGCGCCACAAATCAACTTGAGTTTTACGAACCATACCCCCGGCCGGGATTGAACCCGCGGTCATAGAGTCTCAAAACTCCAGCCCGTCGCGTTAGCCACTAGACCAGCTAGCCACAATAAGATTCATCCAACTAGGTATATTTCTACACCATAGGAAAGTTAGCACAGGCACCACTGTGACCACAAATGCAAGTTTTTACAGACGAATCTCCAGCTAGCGTGGCCGTGACGAACTCTAGCTCAAGTCCCTTCACTTGAGTCAGTTGAGTTTTACGACAAAATAACAGAAGTAAAACAGGTAAGAGAGGGATGGGTATATTGCATCGTTTTGGACCGAAAGAAGGCTTTCGACACTGTACCACACAATAGACTGGTTCAAAAGCTAGAGGAACTGGCAGGAATAGTAGGGAAAGCACTGCCATGGATCAGGAAATCCCTGACAGGAAGTAAACAACGAGTGTTGGTACTTAATGAGGTGTCAGAGTGAGCGCATGTATCAACCTTAGTGGGGTTCCACAAGGTTCAGTCTTGGGTCATGTACAATTTCTTGTGTATATGAATGATATGATTGAAGGAATAGATTCAGATGTACCCCTGTTCGTTGATGATGTGAAAATAATGAGGAGAATACAAACGGACGAGGATCAGGTAAGATTACATGGGGATCTGGTCAGGCTACAAGCTGGGCCCGACAAATGGCTCCTGGAGTTTACCCCACCAAGTGTTAAGTCATGAAGCTCGGAAAAGGCCAAAGATGACCGCAGACGGAGTACAGGCTAGGGAATCAAAGGCTGCAAACCTCACTTAAGGAAAAGGATCGTGGGGTCAGCATTATAGCGCACATCAACCAAATAACTGCTGCAGCGTAATGGGTGCCTGGCAAACATGAGAATAGCATTTCGACATCTAAGTAAGAAGTCATTCAAGATACTGTACACCATGTACGTCAGGCCCATATATATGCAGCACCAGTATGGAACCCACACCTGGTCAAATACGTCAAGAAACCGAAGACTGAAAAAGTTTGCAGCAAAACTAGTCCCTGAGCTAAGGAGTATGCACTACTAGGAGAGGTTAGGGAACTCAACTAGATGTCACTGGGGGACTGGAGAGTGCAGGGAATACATGATAACGACATATAAAATATTGAGAGGAATTAACAAGGTGGACAGGGCTAGAATGTTTCAGAGATGGGGTACAGGAACAAGGGGGCATACAGAGCTTTAAGAAGAGGTATAATAAGGCTCTCGGAGAGGAGAGTGACCAATAGTGACTAGCAAAAAAGCGAGGCCAGGAGCAATGAATCGACACCTGCAACCACATACATAGGTGAGTATATATAGATGAGTACACACACACACACACACACACACACACACACACACACAAACACACAAACACACAAACACACACACACACACACACACACACACACACAAACACACACACACACACACACACGCACAAACACACACAAACACGCACAAACACACACAAACACACACACACACACACACACACACCTAGGCTTGCAGGTCTGACCCCGGGTGTTGCCACAAGTGATCATAATTATACAAATAACAATGGAATAAGGTATGACTACAAGACAGAGAGATAAGGGTAAAGGCAAGTTACATTAGTGAGTGAGCAGCTGAAGAAACTGTACAGTGAGTGAGAAAAGAATAAAAAAATAACCGAAAGGAAGTATAGCAGCCATCAGGCATAATTCTTGGGGATCTTTAATAATAATAATAATAATAATAATAATAATAATAATAATAATAATAACAATAATAATAATAATAATAATAATAATTATCTTTATTTTTAAAAGTACTTGATACAGCTTATACAGCCTTAGCTGACATCAGTGACATTCTATAGAAAGCCCCTGCTTATGCAAAACATTTCAGACAAATTAGGTTAATTTTGTTTCCAGGATACAACCCACACCAGTCGGCTAACACCCAGGTACCTATTTACTGCTAGATGAACAGGGACAGTAGGTGTCTTAAGGAAACACTCTCTAATGTTTCGACCCGTACTAGGGATCGATCCATGGATCTCAATGTGTGTGAACTGAGTGCACTACCAGCCTGTGAATCTGTGTTCACAAAATAAGAAAAGAAATGCGAATATCTGGACAGAAATAAGTGACGCGTGAGGTACATAGTGAGTTCAGCAAATAGGTAGCACAGAAATTATCAAGGAACTGGACTTGATACAACATCGTCACATCGAGCAAGGACCAAACAGGACCACCAAGACAACGCAAGTTAGATCTATAGCTCCAGGTTACCTGCGATAGCCAGAAGTGAACTGGCCACTCATCCTATGAGAGCCTTCAGTGTAAGTCAGGAACAGAGTAATTAAAATTCAATAAGGAACAGTATTTGATACTCATCGAGTCGCGGCGTGTTAAGAAGCATTTTTAATAAGACTCCATGTGCACTTGAAGAAGAGTAAATAATCAGATGGTTCACCAGTATCCTAGTTAGGGAATCGGGGCATATTAGTATATACAAGCTAGGAATACTTGAACAGTCCAAAGGTTTAACGCATTTGAGTTGATGTACAGGGATCAGGAGAGTAGTAATGTCAGCGCGCGAACACACACTACACAAGGAATAGATCCCTCACACCCATACACATGCAAACACAACTTTACTGAATACGTGTACACACGCACACACGTACTAAATTAGTGTATGTACGCGCATTCATATGCATACAACACACACATAATACACTCAAACACACATGCACATACACACACATACATGGCACACCATAGCAGATAGAATAACAAATAAGTGTGAGGAGTGGCATGAAAGAATCATGGAGGCATCCCCAGACATCATAGCATTCATGGAAAGAATGTTCACGGGGATAATAACAGATGCAATCCTTCCAACCAGATATTAGACCCTGAGAAAAGATAGTGGAAAACGAGGGGGAAGGAAGAGTTGCACTGTTCATCAAAAACCAGTAGAGTTTTGAGAAGCTGCAAGGAGTGGACAGAAGGGAAACAAGGGACTGCATAGTAGGAACACTTCAGACTGGAGGTCTCAAGGTGGTGAGATGTACAACCCACCACACAATAACAGGAGGCAAAGACAAGAGTATGACGAGAGCAATAGAGCAATGTTGGACACACAGCTGAGATGGCCAGATGGGCCCATATGGGCAGAGCAAAGTTAATAGTTGTAAGCGATTTCAGTCACAAGGAGATTGACTGGAAAAACCTGGAGCCACATGGGAGACCAGAAACGTGGAGGGCTAAGATGATGGAGGTGGTACTGGAAAACTTCTTGCATTAACATGTTAGGGACAATACCAGAGACAGACGAGGGGATGTACTTGCAAGGCCGGACCTCATATTCACCTTGAGTGAATCAGACATTAAGAACATTACTTATGAAAGGCCCTTCGGAGCTAGTGATCACAGGGTCCTGAGCTTGAATACTGCAGAGTTAATAGAGGAGAGCGAAGCAGCATGAGAAGGACTGGATAAGCCAAACTTTAAAAGACGAGACTACATAGGCATGAGGGAATTCCTGCATGAGTGGCAGTGGGAAAGTGAAATAGAGGAAGAGACTGTAAATGAAATATTGAACACGTGACCACAAAGTGCAGGGAGGCAGAGAAGAAGTTCTCATCCAAGAGCATCAGAAATAATGGGAAGTCCAGAATAAGCTCTTGGTTCACCCGAAAGTGTAGTGAGCCCAAAAGTAATTGTGCTAGAACATGGAAAAAATATAGAAGGCAAAGGACACAGGAAAATAAGGAGATGAGCCAAAGAACCAGAAACGAATATGCATGGATAAGGAGGGAGGCCCAGTGGCAAAATGAGAATGACATAGCAACAAAACCCAAACCTGACCCAAAGTTATCGTACATTTACATCACGAGGAAAAGAACAGTTAATGATCAGGTAATCAGACTGAGGAAGGACAGAGGGGAGATCACACGAAATGACCAGGAAGTATGTGAGGAGCTCAACACGAGATTTAAGGAGACATTTTCAGTGGAGACAGGCAGGCTTCCAGGAAACCGGGTATACCAATAAGTGAGCAGATACCTCAAAGGAGTTAGGACTGGACAAAATCTCTCTATGGGTCCTGAGGGAGGGAACAAAAGCAATGAGTGTGCCACTAACAATAATCTTGAACACATCTATGATGACAAGGCAACTAACTACCTAGAGGTGTGGAAGACAGCAAATGTAGTCCCATTTTTTAAGGAGATAGACAGGAAGCATTAAACTACAGACCAATGCCACTGACATGTACAGAGTGTAAGGTCATGGAGAAGATTACCAGAAGATTGGAGGAGCACCAAGAAAGGAATGAGCTTATACACGACAACCAGCATGGTTTCAGGGAAGGGAAATCCTGTGTCACAAACCTACTGGAGTTTTACAGCAAGGTAACAGAAGAAGACCGGAAAGAAAGGGGTGGGTAAACTGTGTTTTCTTGGACTGTTAAAAGGCTTTCGACACAGTTCAGCACAAGAAATTAATGCTAAAGCTAGAGAAGCAGGCAATAATAACAGGAAAGGCACTGGAACATGAAAAGCCTTATAAGAAGGAAATAATGAGTGATGATACATGTTGCGAATAAGAATTTTTTTTAAAGAACTTCAGAATGTGGCCTGTTACCATTTATTTCTTATGCAACAAGATTTTTGGATCCGAGTTCTTTAAAGATCTTTTAGAGTCTAGGGGAAATAATTTCAACTGGGAAACTCCATAGAATAATATTCAAATTTATTAAAGTATTTAAATACAATACTTTATCTTCTCTTTGTAGTTAATTTAACTTAATACTTTGTACAATAAATTTACCATATACATTTAGTTCAAAATCATGGAAATGTCACATTAATAAGGAAGTTTAATTATTCTTCCTGTATCTAAGTCCTCATTAATATTTACGTCTCTTTCTTAACAAGACTGTAAACTCAAAATACAAAAGGTACAAGATTTAACAAGACCTTTGAATCTGGCCGTAGGTATCTCTATGGATTACTGAACTGACCAAGAATATAAATATCAAAAGAGTCTTTCAGAGTAATGAGGAACAAAGTGAGTCAGCTCTAGAGTCCAATTCTCAAAACCATTCAACTGTACACCGTAAGAGCCAATATACGATCAGTTGTCAGGGCTAGAGCAGGGAGCAGACTGACTACTTGCCAGTCTGTTGACGTGTCGTCAGGTTGGATCAGCTGAGCCACGTCAGCCAGCCGGACATAAACAATTGAACAATTCACCGGATGGTTCCGAGACTTAAACTCTATATAAACAAGAAATCCTACCTAACAATAATACTAAAATAATAGTGATAATTACAAAATAGTGATAATAACGATAATAGTGATAATAACGATAATAGCGATAATAACAATAATACCATGGTATTTTTCATATATTAACAGATAATAATATAACGCCGAAAGTCTCTATTTTAGCTATAAACGGGGACTTTCACGCTATAATATTAAGTGATGAACATATTCTTTTACAATAGTTAAATAACACAGGATGACCAATTTCGAAGATATAACACCCCCCACCGTACGACAAAAGGTCGCAGTAGGGAGTTTGCAAGCGTCCTTGGTAATATCTCCTTTATAATAAGCGTCCTCTTGGTAAATAAGGCATGTAGTACGACAGAAGAATGGAGAAGCAATAACTCGATCAGCATGGTTATTTGCCATAGGATGAGCTTTCGGAACAATGGCCGGAAGAACTATCTGGAGTGGCTTCCATCATAATTCGAGAATAGGAGTCTCGGACATGACTATCAGGGTCATCCATGTGGACTTAATACTTCGTCCCATCAACGAAACGGCTTTCATAGTCATACTGTCAATATAAAAGAAAATTATTATCAAAAATATATAATAAATATACAAATTAGGCTCTAAGAGTACTCATTTTTTAACTTTACATTTGAAGGTATACATTTTTTTTTTCAGGGGCGAGAAAGAGCATCAGCAATTATGTTAAGGGACCCACTTAAGTGTTGAATACTAATCAGATAAGGTTGGATCCTCAGAGCCCACCTGAGGATTCGGGTGTTCTTTGATTTCATAGAATTAATATAAATTAAAGGGTTGTGATCAGAAAATACCATAATTTTATGGGGGGAGGTTCCCAGATAAATGTCAAAATGTTCCAAAGATATTACTAGGGCAAGAGCTTCTTTCTCTACAGTGGTGTAATTCTTTTGGTGACATTTCAACTTTGAAGAAAAATAAGATATAGGATGCAAAATATCAGTAGAGGGGGATTTCTGAAGTAACACCGCCCTCACAGCATAACCGCTGGCATCGATGTGTAAATAGAAGGGTTGATTAAAGTCAGGATTTTTCAATACGGGTGACGAAGAAAGCAACCGCTTCAACCGATTAAAAGCTATCTCACAATCTTTCGTCCAGCAAAACTTCATCTTACTACTGGTTAACTCAGTAAGAGGAGATGCAACCTGAGAAAAATTAGGACAGAAACGTCGATAATAACCAGTCATTCCAAGGAACCTCTGTATAGACTTTCTATCTTGAGGGATAGGAAACTCGGCAATGGCTCTAACTTTTACATCAACAGGACGTACCTCACCTTGACCTATACAAAAACCGAGGTATTTAATCTTGGCTTGTCCAAACTGACACTTGGCTAAATTTATGGTGAAGTTGTACTTTTCTAACTTCTTAAATAAGGTTTCCAGGCGAATTAAATGTTGCTCCCACTCATTGCTATATATAACAAGATCATCTAGATATGCATCCACTCCTAAATCATTGGTCAGCAGGTTCATCAGGCGATGAAAGGTAGAGGCCGCGTTACACAACCCGAAGGGCATAACACGATAATTGAATAATCCTCCTTGTATAGTAAATGCGGATATTTCTTGGGCTTGCTGGGTAAGCGGCACTTGGTAATAGCCCCTTAATAAATCCAGGCGGGTGACATAGGCGGCTCCTGATACTCTGTCTATTAGATCATCAATACGGGGTAGTGGGAAACCATCTGGTACCGTGAGAGCATTAACCTTACGATAATCAGTGCACATTCTAGAAGTTCCATCAGGCTTGGGAACTAATATACAGGGCGAGGCCCACGGACTTTTACTCCGTTCTATGAGTCCATGGGACAACAAAAATTCTACTTCTTTGTTTAATGTTTCTTGTTTGAGTGGACTTGTCCTATAAGGTGACTGTTTGCAAGGCTTTGCTCCTTGTACATCTATGTCGTGAATTCCCAATGTACAACACCTAGGGACGTCATCGAATAAAACCTCATAACGTAATATCAAGTCTTTGATATCTTTGGCTTTCTTCAAATCAAGGTCCCTAAGAAAGGTATCAAGAGATTGCAATGTCTCTGAATTTTTTAAACGTACTTCTATTGCTTTAGAGATGCTGGGCAGACTTACATTTTCAGTTTCAGCTAAAGGAAGAACTGTCGAAACTGGTACGATACTAGGGTGGTAAGCCTTAAGTTGGTTTACGTGATAAGTACGTTTTGCTTTTCTCTTTCCTGGAGTTTGTAGTGCATAATTTACCTCATTCAGCTGCTCAATCACTTCCAAAGGACCTTCGTATCTAGGTTGCAGAGCGTGTCCAGGTAAGAATTTCTGTGCCATTACACTGTCACCTGGTTTGAAGAAACGAGAGCGTGTGTGTTTGTCATAACAATGCTTCATTTTGGATTGGGCCTTAGCTAAGTTTTTTGAGGCTAATTCCCTCAGTTGTGACAAACGCTTTTGCATTAGAGTTGGAGTTGTTTTAAGCGAGGGATCGGATTTTCCAGTCCATGAATCTTTTAGTAGGGCGAGGGGGCCGCGTACTTGGTGTCCATAAATTAATTCAAATGGACTGAACCCAGTGCTTTCTTGTTCGCTTTCCCTTAAGGCGAACAAGAGGAATGGTATTCATTCGTCCCAATCTCTGGAAAACTGCTCGCAGTACGCTCTCATCATTGATTTTAATTTTTGATGAAATCGTTCGAGGGCTCCTTGCGACTGAGGGTGATAAGCAACAGAAAATATGGACTTAATTCCGAGGCGGGATAAGGCATCACGAAACATCTTAGAGGTAAAATTTGAACCTTGATCGGATTGAATTATTCGGGGAATCCCCACCTGTGAGAAAAATTTTTGCAAAGCTCGAACAATGATGCGAGAATTAATTTTTCTCAAAGGGAGAGCCTCTGGATATCGAGTAACGACATCCATAATTGTAAACAGATATTGATTCCCTTGTTTAGTCTTGGGTAACGGACCAACACAATCTATTATCAGGCGTGAGAAGGGCTCACCACTGACGGGAATCGGAATGAGGGGAACTGGTGGAGGTGTGTGCGAAGGTTTGCCGGTCACTTGGCAGACTTGACAACCTTTTAGATAGCTTTCCACAGTCTCCTTCATTCTGGGCCAATGAAAATGCTTGGCTATTTTTCCCAGCGTTTTCTTTACTCCCAAATGTCCTCCCATGGGACTATGGTGGGCGAAACTAATAGCCAATTCTCTAAAGGTGCTAGGTAGCACTACTAGGTGTTTGCTGGTAGCCAGATGATCGTCGGAAGACAAAAGAGACTTTTCCTTTCTCATTAATATACCGTTAGCAAGGTAGTAACAATTTTCCAGGTCTTGGGCGTCGTCTTCTGTAATAGTTATCTCTCGTAATTTCTCTAGGGATGGATCAAGGAACTGATCCCTTATTAAATCTTCTTTCGATAGCATTTTAATATCAGAATCTTGAAAAGGGCCGATCATAGAATATTTCAGATTTGAAGATTCGGGTTTTAAGGATCGGCTGAACAATAAATCGAGACCTAAATCTTCGCCTTCACTTAGGACTTCAGTTGATAAAGGATTCTGAGGCGCTCTAGACATTGCTCTAGTTATAACAATGAGAGGAAATAAGGTAGGACCCTCTTTTCGAGCTTCTATGGCATAGTTAATGTCAGTAGAATTATCAATAACTACAGGCTCTCGGTTTATACCCGGATAGTCTAGATCATTGCCTATGAGTAAGTCAACGCCCTGAATAGGAAAAGTTTCACTGGATATACCTACCGACACAAAGCCAGTATAGGTTGGTGTTTGGATGTATATCCTGTGAAGAGGCACTCTTATAATGGCGCCTCCATAGGCTTCTAATAAGACATCTAGCTTTGTGCGAGTCATATCACTTACGGGAAGTATGTCCTGCTTCAACAATGTTAAATAACTTCCAGTATCACGGAAGGAATTAATTTCAACTAATTGAGTCTCGTCTATTCCCACTTTCACTTTAGCAAAGTAGGGACTCATAGCTGAGTGAATATCTTTTTCTGAAACAGCTCTAGCATTGAGTCATCTAGAATGACTACTGATTCGTTCTTGTGAACCTTGTTCGGTACTAGGGTTCAGTTTCTTTTGAGTTGTCGATGAAGATATTACCTGAGTTGGGAAACCAAGTCGCTCGTTCCTGGTATCCCTCTCTAGCCAATAACAGTATTTCCTTACATGCCCTTTCTTATTACAATAAGTGCAGTTCAACTCACCGTTATGCCTTAGTGGTTTTGAACTTTTCCTAGAGTTAGATCTAAATTTATTATTAATGGGCGTGGAGGCATCATAGGAGGTCGGGTAAGGATTCTGTATGCGACGCATCTCTGTAAGATTGGATTGTCTTTTCTTAGGGCATATTTAGTCACTGTTTCCTTACTTTTTATTTCGCCAATCAATTGTTGAGATATTTCATAATTATCGGCGAGCGAGGCTGTTTCTAGTATATTTACTATGGGGCAACTAATCAAATACCTATGCAAGTCTTCTGGTAAATTATTATAGAAATCCTCATGCAGGATCAATTGGGAAAGACTTTCCATAGATTTACAGTTAGAAGCTCTACACCATCTCTCAAAAGCGATTTTCTTTTCACGTGCAAAATCTACATACGACTGAGTTGGCTGGCGTTTTAATGCTCTAAAGGTTTTTTGATAACTTACTGGGAGGAGATCATAAGCCTCTAGGATAGCCTTCTTAACGGAATCATAATCCACATATTTCTCAAAAGGTAATGTAGCCGTACAACTTTGAGCTTTACCAGTCAATGAAGTATGTAATATGGTTGCCCAGTGTTGTCAGGGCCAGCTCATAGCACGTGCTTGATTCTCAAAGACTTTAAAATAAGTATCTAAATCTCCGTCATTAAATCTTGGAACCATAGATGCAGCTTTTTGTATATTGAAAGAATCATTTGAGGATTCAGTACATCTTTCACTCACTTTACTTTGTTGTTGTCTTATATAGCGGAGCGTTTCCCTTTGAAAGTCTTCTTCATTTAATTTACGCTGAGCCTCAATTTGAGCAGTCTGTAAAATAAATAGTCTCTCTAATTTCTCAAACTGACTTTGAGAAATATGCCCCGATGGTATCGAAAATGAGGGAATTGAACTGGCGGTATGTGGATATTCCTTTGGACGTGCACCTTGGTGAGGGCCAGGCTGACCATTAATAGGAATCCCTTCAGTAACGGGCGAATGCCGAACAGCGGCTGCACCCTGCAATACTTCATATCTCGACTGGTAGCTTACTTGAGAAACTAAACTTTCAGAGTCAGAATCTCCTGCTACATGATGGTTAGAGGCCCCTGGAAACAATTTGTTTCTAATTATTGCCCTTACGGTATTGGCTGTGTAATATCTATCGTATGGCACTCCCAATTTACGAGCTATCTGCCAGCACGTTTGAAGTTTCAAGGAGTCCAGCTTTGACAATGTTAAATCTTCAAATAACTCTTTAATGTGATCTTCCATGATCAATATTTTGAAATTAACTAAAGATAAATTCCCAGTATATAACTTTAATATTGTTCTTTTGATCAATGTCTTAGAACAACCGAGCTCCCGGACGGGTACCCCATTTGTTGCGAATAAGAAATTTTTTAAAGAACTTCAGAATGTGGCCTGTTACCATTTATTTCTTATGCAACAAGATTTTTGGATCCGAGTTCTTTAAAGGTCTTTTAGAGTCTAGGGAAAATAATTTCAACTGGGAAACTCCATAGAATAATAATCAAATTTATTAAAGTATTTAAATACAATACTTTATCTTCTCTTTGTAGTTAATTTAACTTAATACTTTGTACAATAAATTTACCATATACATTTAGTTCAAAATCATGGAAATGTCACATTAATAAGGAAGTTTAATTATTCTTCCTGTATCTAAGTCCTCATTAATATTTACGTCTCTTTCTTAACAAGACTGTAAACTCAAAATACAAAAGGTACAAGATTTAACAAGACCTTTGAATCTGGCCGTAAGTATCTCTATGGATTACTGAACTGACCAAGAATATAAATATCAAAAGAGTGTTTCAGAGTAATGAGGAACAAAGTGAGTCAGCTCTAGAGTCCAATTCTCAAAACCATTCAACTGTACACCGTAAGAGCCAATATACGATCAGTTGTCAGGGCTAGAGCAGGGAGCAGACTGACTACTTGCCAGTCTGTTGACGTGTCGTCAGGTTGGATCAGCTGACCCAAACGTCAGCCAGCCGGACATAAACAATTGAACAATTCACCGGATGGTTCCGAGACTTAAACTCTATATATACAAGAAATCCTACCTAACAATAATACTAAAATAATAGTGATAATTACAAAATAGTGGTAATAACGATAATAGCGATAATAACGATAATAGCGATAATAACAATAATACCATGGTATTTTTCATATATTAACAGATAATAATATAACGCCGAAAGTCTCTATTTTAGCTATAAAAGGGGACTTTCACGCTATAATATTAAGTGATGAACATATTCTTTTACAATAGTTAAATAACACAGGATGACCAATTTCGAAGATATAACAATACATGACAAGCTACCAGAGAGGGCGCATGTTACAAGCGAGGTTCCACAAGGGTCAGTCCTAGGACTGGCGCCGTTTCTGGTATATGTGAATAACATAATGGAAGGGATAGATTCTGAGGTATCCTTGTTTGCAGACTATGTGAAGCTAATGCCGAGAATTCAAGCGTACGAGGAACAGGTAGGACTACAACGAGATTTGGACAGGCTGCAAACCTGCTCAAACTGGCTCGTGGAGTTTAACCCCAGTAAATGTAAAGTCATGAATCCAAAGAAAACCGCCGACGGAGTACATTCGGAAAAGGATCTCCGGATGAGTATTATACCAAGAACACCACCTAAGGTGCTGAATATGGGCGCCTAGCAAACCTAAGAATAGTGTTTTTGTAGACAGTAAGCCTACATGGCTAGTTTCCATAGTTTCCACCAGAGGGCAGGTCTCTGGGTAGGCATGCCCAGGCCTGCCTCGCTCTCACTTGGCGACCAAGCAGCCTAGAGTCAGCAACAGTTCCACTCCTCTCTCCCTCGCGGGCATGGCTGTCTGGGTCACCCTGAGCACTTAATTAAACACTGCCTGTGTACCAAAAACCCAAATAAAGTAAGAAGCCTTGTCATTGTTCCCCTCTACCAAACACACATGTAATTTTTCTACGATATTGGTGATAGTGGTGGGACCAGCAGCTGTGTTGCCCGGAGAGAGGAAGGAAGAATGAAGATGTCACTCCTTCATTACCCCATACAAGAAGCATCCGTCTCTCTGTGCATTATTCTGAAGTTGTATCTGCAAGTTTCATTATTCAGACCCAGGATCAGCAGTGTCCAGGACAAAATTTGCCGAATTTTCCTCGAGAAATCTTTGTGGCATCACCTGGGTCTTCCTAGTTTCCCACGCTGTTCTTCAGCCATGTGTTCAGCGTCACTTGTATGTTTCTGTTGTTGTTCAGCTCAGCACGATTATTTCAGCAAGTCAGAGGTGAGTTTGTGGTGTATTCTGCGTCCAGTTGGTAGAATCTGCACTACCTTCCACGTGTGTGTGTGAGGAGGGTAGGCATGCTGTCCCTCCACCATATGCACCTCGCCTCATGTCATTCAGGCTGCTACCACCATACACCACTATGTTACTCACGCTCTCTCTGTTGTTTTTTATGAATTCAGAGTGAATTCTTTGCCAAAGCTGTGTATCGGAGTACCCAAGGTCACTCGAAGCCATGTGCATCTACAAGCCACATGGACTGAGCCACGTGGGTTAATAAGCCAGAAGTTGAATGTCACATGCTGTTATCTACTGCCTGGCATCCTCCATGACATCACCATGCTGCTGCATCACTCCCCTGCCATCACGATGATGAAGCACAGTGGTGGGTCAGTATAAAGTGGAAAGCACAGTTGTGGGTCAGTATAAAGTGGGAAGCACAGTGGTGGGTCAGTATAAAGTGGGAAGCACAGTGGTGGGTCAGTATAAAGGGGGAAGCACAGTGGTGGGTCAGTATAAAGTGGGAAGCGTCACCTCAGGACGTCTGCCCGACGTCACCTCGCGACGTCACCCACGACTTCTGCCGACATCACCCACAATGTTGCCTGATGCCACAGTTGCCCGACATCATCTTCCGACGTCACCCTGTACCTCTACCTGACGTCACCTCGCGATTTCACCCCACGACATCTCTCACGATGTCACCCCTGCCATCTCCACTTGATGTCACATCGACAGTGTTGGAGCTTCACAGTGAGCAATATTGTCGAAACGATTGAGAGAATTGATGTCACGTGTTAATTCCTCTCAGTGTTCCTTACCAGTGTTCTCAAATGTTTGTGAATTTCTAAGTGTCGATTTTTGCACAGAAAAGCATCTGTTGCTAGTGCAAGCCATTTTGTAACCACATGTGCAATGCTGGTGTGTGCAGTTTTACGTGTCCCAGTGTGTGGTCTCTGAGCCCAGATGTGTATGCAGACCACAGTGTGGTCTGAGCCCAGACCATTTGTAGCACCCTTGTGTTGCTTGTCACCCATTGTGACCGTTGTCAGCTGACATTATTCAAGGCATCAGTTGACGAGAGTCTGAGCTCCCTTGTACAGAAAGCTCTTATGCTCGTCGTTCATAGGTGCCTGAGTCATACTTGCTATGACTCCAGTTGAGACTTGTTTGACTCCACCTCCTAAGCATCAGAGTGCAGTTATCTGTAGAAATGCGTCTGAGGACACTTAGACTAACCTCTGGTATGACGCCACCTCTGTCGAGTGAATTACACCATCAAGCTGCAGTAGCGCTGTTGTCAGGCAACTCTGAATTGTGTCACAGCTTCAGTGAGTAGCCTGCACAAAGATGATGTCACTTTGTCAGCTAGCCCACTCACTCCAGCTACAGTGTATGCTGTTATGACTCCCAGATGTTTTACCTGAGTTGTCCCTGCAACGATTCACTCCACTCTCGCTGGCAGTGACAGCCCCAGCGACAGTACCAGTCGAGAAATGTCCTCCTGAGTCGCTTGCCAAAAGAAGTCCTGCCCCGTTACGTCACAGCTCAGCCACAGCGATGTCTCCTTTGTTGCAGTATCTGTCCAGACACAGGAAGGGGCGCAGTGACGCCTGCAGAGGCTCACTGCCTTGGACCACGATTTTTAGCATCCCCTTATTTTGTCTATGAGCACACACACACACACACACACACACACACACACACACACACACACACATATATATATATATAATATATATATATATATATATATATATATATATATATATATATATATATATATATATATATATATATATATATATATATATATATATATATATGTTTTATTTTGTGTCCTATGCCCTCTTCCTGCGAGAGAGAGACCGAGGTTTTTTTTTCAGTCGAGCATGATCGAGGATAACCATGGGCAGGTGGCCGAGCAAAACGTAGAGAGTAAGCCTACATGGCTAGTTTCCATAGTTTCCACCAGAGGGCAGATCCCTGGGTGGGCATGGCCATTGAAGACACTATACATCGTGTATGTCATGGCGATATTGGAGTGTGCAGCACCAGTATGAAACCCACACCTTGTCAAGTACGTCAAGAAATTAGAGAAAGTGCAAATGTTTACAACAAGACTAGTCCAGGAGCTAAGGGGTATGTCTTATGAGGTTAGGTTAAAGGAAATCAAAGCGACGACACTGGAGAACAGAAGGGAAACGGGTCACATGATAGCGACATATAAAATTCTGAGAGCGATTGACATGGTGGACAGGGACAGAATGTTCCTGAGATGGGACACAGCAACAAGGGGTCAGGAAGTGGAACAATCTGGAGAATGATGTAGGGGAGGAAAGGATACATTCACTTTTTTAAGAAATAGGGGGGGGGGGAGAAAGAACCTAGTAGCGACCAGCGAAGAGGCGGGACCAGGAGCTATGAATCGACCCTCCAGCTACATAAAGGTGAGTACTAAAAGGTGAGTACACGCATACAAGCAAACATACACTCACACTCATGCACACTCTATAAAACACACACACACAGGACAGGCAGGACTACAAAAAGACCTGGACAGGCTGGACAAGTGGTCCAGAAACTGGCTTCTCGAATTCAACCCTGTCAACTGCAAAGTCATGAAGAGTGGGGAAGGGCGAAGAAGACCACAGACAGAGTAGGCTAGGTGGACAAAGACTACAAACCTCACTCAGGGAGAAAGATCTTGGGGTGATCATAACATCGAGCACGTCACCGGAGGCACACATTAAACAGATAACTGCTGCAGCATATGGGCGCCTGGCAAACCTGAGAATAGCGTTCCAATACATTAATAAGGAATAGTTCAAGACACTATACACTGTGCACGTTAGGCCCATACTGGAGTATGCAGCACCAGTCTGGAACCCACAGCTGGTCAAGCACGTCAAGAACTTAGTGAAAGTAGAAAGGTTTGCAACAAGGCTAGTTCCAGAGCTCAGGGGAATGTCGTACGACGAAAGGTTGAGGGGAATCGGACTGACGACACCGGAGGACATAAGGGTCAGGGTAGACATGATAACGACATACAAAATACCGAGGGGAATATACAAGGTGGACAGAGACAGGATGTTCCAGACAGGGGACACAGAAACAAGAAGTCACAATTGGAAGCTGAAGACTGAGACGAGTCACAAGGACGTTAGGAAGTATTTCTTCAGTCATAGAGTCGTCAGGAAGTGGAATAGCCTAGCAAGTGATATAGTGGAGGCAGGAGCCATACATTGTTTTAAGACGAGGTATGACAAAGCTCAAGAAGCAGAGAGAGAGAGGACGTAGTACCGATCAGTGAAAAGGCGGGGCCAGGAGTTTCGACCCCTGCAACCACAATTGGGTGAGTACACACACACACACACACAAACACACACACACACACACACACCACTGTGATACCTCATCATGTACCATGACTCGTTATTGCCTCAATGTCAGGTATTTTCTCATCCATTGCAGTGCCCTTCCTGTTATACGCACCTGATCCTATAGTTTCTGCAATAATCTCTTGTGAGGAACTGTGTTGAAGTCCAAGAAAATGCAATCAACCCACCCCTCTCTTTATCATAAAACTCCAGAAGGTTTGTGACACACTATTTACGTTCCATAAATCCGTGCTGGTTGTCATTTATACAGTTGTTCCGTTCCAGGTGCTCCACCACTCTCCTCCTGATAATCTTCTCCATGACTTTGCATACTATTCACGTCAGTGATGCTGGTCTATTAAGTGCCTCTTTTCTGTCTCCTTTTTTAAAAATAGGAACTACATTTGCCGTCTTCCATACCTCAGGGAGTTGCCTAGTTTGAAGGGATGTATTGAAGATTGTGGTTAATGGCACACACAGCGTTTCTGCTTCCTCTCTAAGGACCCACAAGGAGATGTCGCGTCCCATTGCCTGTGAGGTATTAAGGTCACTTAGCAGCTTCTTCACCTTCTCCTCAGTTGTGTGTATGTCATGTTTGTGTGTGTGTGTGTGTGTGTGTGTGTGTGTGTGTGTGTGTGTGTGTGTGTGTGTGTGTGTGTGTGTGTGTGTGTGTGTGTGTGTGTGTGTGTACTCACCTATTTGTACTCACCTATTTGTGGTTGCAGGGGTCGAGTCCTAGCTCCTGGCCCCGCCTCTTCACCGGTTGCTACTAGACCCTCTCTCTCCCCGCTCCATGAGCTTTATCAAACCTCGTCTTAAAACTGTGTATGGTTCCTGCCTCCACTACGTCATTTTCTAGGCTATTCCACTGCCTTACAACTCTATGACTGAAGAAATACTTCCTACTATCTCTCTGACTCATTTGTGTCTTCAACTTCCAATTGTGGCCTCTTGTTTCTGTGTCCCCTCCCTGGAACATCCTGTCCTTGTCCACCTTGTCTATTCCACGCAGTATTTTATATGTCGTTATCATGTCTCCCCTGACCCTCCTGTCCTCCAGTGTCGTCAGGCCGATTTCCCTTAATCTTTCTTCATAGGACATTCCCCTTAGCTCTGGAACTAACCTTGTTGCAAACCTTTGTACTTTCTCTAGTTTCTTGACGTGCTTTATCAAGTGCGGGTTCCAAACAGGTGCTGCATACTCCAGTATGGGCCTGACATACACGGTGTACAGTGTATTGAATGATTCCTTACTAAGGTGTCGGAATGCTGTTCTCAGGTTTGCCAGGCGCCCATATGCTGCAGCAGTTATCTGATTGATGTGTGCTTCCGGAGACATGCTCGGTGTTATACTCACCCCAAGATCTTTCTCCTTGAGTGAGGTTTGCAGTCTTTGGCCACCTAGCCTATACTCTGTCTGTGGTCTTCTGTGCCCTTCCCCTATCTTCATGACTTTGCATTTGGCAGGATTAAATTGACGGAAGGGTTAGACTCAGAAGTGTCCCTGTTTGCAGATGATGTGAAGTTAATGAGGAGAATTAAATCTGATGAGGACCAGGCAGGACTTCAAAGAGACCTGGACAGACTGGACACCTGGTCCAGCAAATGGCTTCTCGAATTTAATCCTGCCAAATGCAAAGTCATGAAGATAGGGGAAGGGCACAGAAGACCACAGACAGAGTATAGGCTAGGTGGCCAAAGACTGCAAACCTCACTCAAGGAGAAAGATCTTGGGGTGAGTATAACACCGAGCATGTCTCCGGAAGCACACATCAATCAGATAACTGCTGCAGCATATGGGCGCCTGGCAAACCTGAGAACAGCATTCCGACACCTTAGTAAGGAATCATTCAAGACACTGTACACCGTGTATGTCAGGCCCATACTGGAGTATGCAGCACCTGTTTGGAACCCGCACTTGATAAAGCACGTCAAGAAACTAGAGAAAGTACAAAGGTTTGCAACAAGGTTAGTTCCAGAGCTAAGGGGAATGTCCTATGAAGAAAGATTAAGGGAAATCGGCCTGACGACACTGGAGGACAGGAGGGTCAGGGGAGACATGATAACGACATATAAAATACTGCGTGGAATAGACAAGGTGGACAAGGACAGGATGTTCCAGGGAGGGGACACAGAAACAAGAGGCCACAATTGGAAGTTGAAGACACAAATGAGTCAGAGAGATAGTAGGAAGTATTTCTTCAGTCATAGAGTTGTAAGGCAGTGGAATAGCCTAGAAAATGACGTAGTGGAGGCAGGAACCATACACAGTTTTAAGACGAGGTTTGATAAAGCTCATGGAGCGGGGAGAGAGAGGGTCTAGTAGCAACCGGTGAAGAGGCGGGGCCAGGAGCTAGGACTCGACCCCTGCAACCACAAATAGGTGAGTACAAATAGGTGAGTACACACACACACACACACACACACACACACACACACACACACACACACACACACACACACAAACATGACATACACACAACTGAGGAGAAGGTGAAGAAGCTGCTAAGTGACCTTAATACCTCACAGGCAATGGGACGCGACATCTCCTTGTGGGTCCTTAGAGAGGAAGCAGAAACGCTGTGTGTGCCATTAACCACAATCTTCAATACATCCCTTCAAACTAGGCAACTCCCTGAGGTATGGAAGACGGCAAATGTAGTTCCTATTTTTAAAAAAGGAGACAGAAAAGAGGCACTTAATAGACCAGCATCACTGACGTGAATAGTATGCAAAGTCATGGAGAAGATTATCAGGAGGAGAGTGGTGGAGCACCTGGAACGGAACAACTGTATAAATGACAACCAGCACGGATTTATGGAACGTAAATAGTGTGTCACAAACCTTCTGGAGTTTTATGATAAAGAGAGGGGTGGGTTGATTGCATTTTCTTGGACTTCAACACAGTTCCTCACAAGAGATTATTGCAGAAACTATAGGATCAGGTGCGTATAACAGGAAGGGCACTGCAATGGATGAGAAAATACCTGACATTGAGGCAATAACGAGTCATGGTACATGATGAGGTATCACAGTGGGCACCTGTGACGAGTGTGATCCCACAGGGGTCGATCCTAGGGCCAGTGCTATTTTTTGTATATGTGAATGACATGATGTAAGGAATAAACTCAGAAATGTCCTTGTTTGTAGATGATGTGAAGTTAATGAGGATAATTAAATCAGATGAGGATCAGGCAGGACTTCAAAGAGACCTGGACAGGCTGAACACCTGGTCCAGCAACTAGCTTCTCGATTTTAACCCTCTCAAATGCAAAATCAGGAAGATCGGGGAAGGGCAAAGAAGACCGCAAACAGAGCATAGGCTAGGTGGCCAAAAGACTGCAAACCTCGCTCACGGAAAAAGATCTTGGGGTGAGCATAACACCGAGCACGTCTCCGGAAGCACACATCAACCAGACAACTGCTGTAGCAAATGGTCGCCTGGCAAACCTGAGAATAGCGATACCTATATAAGGAATCTTTCAAGACACTGTACACCATGAACGTCGGGCCCATACTGGAGTATGCAGCAGCAGTTTGGAACCCACAAAGGCTTGCTACGAGGTTAGTGCCAGAGCTAAGGGGAATGTCCTACGAAAAAGGGTTAAGGGAAATTACCCTGACCACACTGGAGGATTAGAGGTTTAGGGGAGACATGATAACGACATTCAAAATACTGCGTGGAATGGAGAAGGTGGAGAGAGACAGGATGTTCCAGAGAAGAGACACAGAAACAAGGGGTCACAATTGGAAGTTGAAGACTCAGATCAATCAAAGGGATGTTAAGAAGTATTTCTTCAGTCATAGAGTAGTAAGGAAGTGGAACAGACTGGCGAGTGATGTAGTGGAGGCAGGAACCATACATAGCTTTAAGACGAGGTATGATAAAGCTCATGGAGCAGGGAGAGAGAGAGGGCCTAGTGTGCTCAGTGAAGAGGCAGGGCCAGGAGCTGAGTCTCGACCCCTGCAACCACAACTGGGTGAGTACATTTTGGTGATTACACACACACACACACATACACACACACACACACACACACACACACACACACACACACACACACACACACACACACACACACACACACACACACACACACATATATACACTCAAACAGAAAGTAGCAACCAGTGAAAAGGAGGGACCAGGAGGTAAGACTCAACCCCTGCAATCAAAATTAGGTGAAATAGGTGAGTACATACACACACACACACAGACACACATTTACAGATTTAGGAAAGAAGGAAAGGAGCTCACTGCGAACGACCAGGATGTATGTGAAGAGCTCAGCTCGTGATTCAGGGAGGTATTCACAGTGGAAATTGAGAGACTTAAAGCAATTAAAGGCGGTAGGATTCACCAGAAAGTGCTGGACACAACTCACAACCACGGAGGATTTGAATAAACTTCTAGGAGAAGTAGATGTCTCGAAGGCGGTGGGCCTAGATGCACTGTTTGTACCAATCTTCAATAAATCTATTGAAACAAGGCAACTGCCTGAGGTGTCGAAGACAGCAAATGTAGTCCCGGTTTTTGAGGAAGGGGAGACACAGGACCAGTGTCATTGACATGTATTGTATCAGGAAAGAGTGGTGGAGCACCTAGAAATGAATGGACTCATACATGACAACGAGGATGGCTTCAAGCAGTGGCCAGTGAGGGGACTGAAGGACAAGGGTGGAGCTAATAACACCTTCACAGATTTGGTATCAGGCCACTGGGAGGTACAGGACATAATAAGGGAAACAACAAAGGCGATGATCAAATCGGATTCAGAGGTATGGAGGGAAATAAATAACAAAAAGGCACAATACCGTGACTGGAACGATACACAAATAACCCGCACCTCGGTGCGCTTGCTCTCCCTCTGTGGGTTTCTAGCTCTCTTGCAGTGCTCCCCTTCCTTTGTATTTGACTGGCTCGTCTTCCTTATTTCCCACTTCTACCACTACCACTACTACTACCTCTTCTTCTTCTACTACATCTACTGATGAAATTAGACACATGTGCGGCGTCTGGTTGTCTTTGTTGTGGACGTTTCGCCATCCAGTGGCTGGCTGGATGGCGAAACGTCTACGGTGGGGATGCCCGGGTGTTGTGCATGTGTCATTTCATCCTGTCGGTATTATATACAATTCTTGTACTACTACTACTACTACTACTACCACTACTACTACCTCCACCTCTTCCTGCCTATATATAGCCGTCCTGCTCCACCTCTGTTAGTGTGACTTTGTCAATGGTCCAAGTCGGACCGAAACGTCGTCGTAAGCTTCTGTCTTTTATGTGCGGGTTATTTGTGTATGGAGGGAAAGTTGGAAGAGGAGTAGGAGAGGTGATTATTCAGGGGCATCAGTAAGCTGACTTATGACGAAAGAAACAGAGATTAAATTTATCATCACAATAGCCGGAGAGGAGAACATGTACCAGGTCACAAATTTTCAGAGTCTGGGGTGATTTTCGAGAGTAAAAGGTAGCCAGTTAAAATGATCCTCACGATCTATTCTTACAACCCCACCCCTCTCCCCATCCCAGGTCACATCGTTTTTAAACTCAAATTAAGTTGCAATAAACAAATGTCGATGAATAAACAGAAGGATGCACGAAGTCTACCGTCTAGGCTACCACAGGCCTTTAATAGGAAGGATTCAGATGTAATACTGTCTGAGGCAGCAACTGTAACCCAACCCAACTCCTTCCCTCGGCCCAGGAACTTTAATAGTAAATCTGTTCTGACCATCTTCAGCTGGCTTACAGTTGGTGCCTCTGACAGAATGTAATACAGTAGGTAATACTTCTGTAAAAGGAAATACAGTAGGTAATACTTCTATAAAAGGCAATACAGTAGGTAATACTTCTAGAATAGGCAATGAGTTATTTTGTTCAAATTTACAGCAAATTTTATAGAATGAGCTAGATTATTTAATTTAATAAGGAAATGGCTTATACATATACTTAGGCATAAGACATAAAATATCATCAAAATATTTTAACCACTTAGCTCTACTGGGAAGGATTGTTAAGCAATCTTGTCTCAAAATATTCCATATACAAATTACTAAGGACAAGTGAGAGAGGATTTCCCATTGCCATACCAAACTTCTGAATGTAAAACTCGTCATTAAACACAAACTTTGCATCAGAAAATCAAAGTTTAATAAGTTTACTGATAGTAGGTACTGGCAATGGTAAATAGTAATTAATAAGTTCTTCAGATAGGAAACTATATAAATCATCAACTGGAACTTTTGTAAAAAAAGGGAAGTAATATCAAAACTAACCATATTGGAATTCTGTTTTTGCACCGTGGTTGTTCTGCTTATTGTCATATCACGTGCTTACAGTGATCTCATTTACTGCTCTCCAAGCAGTTTATAGAAACTTCCCTTCCCTTTATCCCTTCATAGAATCGTGTTATAGTGTGACTTCCAAACTATTGTTTGGGGACCATGAAATTGACTCATGTGAGGGCGTGCAACAGGGGAACCCTATCGCCCCCTTCTATTTTGTTTGGTCATCAAGGAAGTCACAGAAGCACTCTCCAGCGAGGTCAATATCTGGTTCCTGAACGATGGTACCCTAGCGGGCACAACAGAATCTCTCCTAGAGGACATCAGTAAAATTAAAGACATGCGAGAAAGCCTGGGCCTTTCTTTGAACCTCATCAAATGTGAAATAGTTTCCACCAGTCAACAGATGATCCAGAATATTAGCGCCGCTTTACCAGGAGCACGAGCCATTGATCCAGCCAATAGCACTCTCCTTGGTGCTCCTCTTGGATCCAATGCCATCGATCTGATCCTAGAAAAAAAAATCTCAGACCTCCAGACGATGGAAAGCAGGATGAAAGACATTGACACACACGATGCCTTCTACCTACTCACCAGGTACCTGTCAATCCCTAAACTTACCTACTTTCTGAGATGCTCCCCAGCCTTCAGCAGTCCAAAACTCAAGGAATATGACTCTCTCCTTAAGACCATGCTAGAGAGTTTATTGAATCTTTCCCTTGAAGATGGATATTGGTTGCAAGGCTCACTTCCGGTCAGTCTTGGAGGGCTAGGAGTACGTAGATCCTCAGATCCTCCCAGATTGCTCTACCAGCTTTCCTATCCTCTTCCATAGCATCAAACGAGTTGATAAGACAAATTCTTCCTTATACCCTCAGCGACTCAGCAGGAATAGAAGACCCTAGCTATGCCAGTGCCATCACTGAATGGGAGACTCTTGCTGCTCCAGCACCAAACCCTAGTGCAGCACTGGCTCACAGTCAAGCTGGGATGGCCCGATCGCTGAAAAGGTGCTTGCCAACATGCTTAGGGCTGCAACATCAGATAGGGAGATTGCCCGTCTCCAGGCTGTGAGCACACATCACTCTGGGTACTTCCTCCAAACAGTTCCCATATAGGCAATGGGAACGCGACTCGACATTAAGACCCTCCGTATTGCAGTGGCTCTGCGCCTTGCTGCCCCAATTCACACAGAATATACGTGTATTTGCGGCGAAGCGCAAGCAGACCAATACGGTCTACTTGGTCTTAACTGCTCCAAAACCAAGGGCTGGCATACAAGACACAATGAGGTCAATGACATCATCAAGAGAACCCTTGCTACAGCTGGATACCCAGCCGAGAGGTAGCCCCGATCACTAGCAGCCAACAATGCCCACAACTCAGCAAACTGCCCTGACGGGATCACCATCTATCCTTGGAAGAATGGCAAGCTCTTAGCATGTGTCCACACTGGCTGACACCTATATCCATCACAGTGTGGGGCGACAGGGAGGAGCTGCTGACCACAGGGAGGAGTACAAGATCAGCAAGTACAGGGACATAAGCCTACAGTATCAATTTGTCCCAGTGGGATCAGAGACCTTGGGATCATGGGGAAAAAATGCCACACGTTTCCTTAAAGAATTGGGTTCCAGACTCATCGACACCACCAGGGACCCAAGGGCAGCCGCTTTCATGTTCCAGCGCCTCAACGTAGCCATCCAGAGGGGAAATGTTTGCTTCATACTTGGCTCGCATCCAGCCTCGGAGGAGCTGGAGGAAATTCATGATCTTTGATATATTGTGCTATTGTATTCATGTTTGTTTTTTCTGTAAATGTATTCTGTTTATTAATAAATGTTCACATAGAATATAAAATATATAGGGGATGGTAGGAGAAGAAAATATTCAAACGGCTCCGGGGAGAACCTTGAGTTTTCCCTGAGGTACGTTTATAAGAACATTAAAACAAACATAACACAACCTACAGACTTCTTCTACGCACATTGTTTCACAAGTACTCAAGGGTTTATATATATAATTGAACCTACCCATTATTGCTTACACTCTCCCCCTCCCCACCCAATGAATACATTCCACATTTACTTGCTATACACATCATCATAATCTTGTTCTTTTAAAATTTAAAAATGGCTTGAACAAGAACAACATCAATAACACAATATTTTTATTATTTTTTATTATCACACTGGCCGATTCCCACCAAGGCAGGGTGGCCCGAAAAAGAAAAACTTTCACCATCATTCACTCCATCACTGTCTTGCCAGAAGGGTGCTTTACACTACAGTTTTTAAACTGCAACATTAACACAATATATAAACACAAAACAACCCAGGTAACAACTGACACTACATACAAGTAATGCCCATACATCTTACATTCAACAAACCTGCATTATACAATTTAAATATTGCCAGTGTTGCTACACAGCTGATGCATCCCCCCCCCTCCCGCCCACACACACACACACATTGATAAGAACTCATATTCATTCATTTGAATAAACTTGATATTAAATAACGTCAATTTAAGACTTATCCTAACTCATCCTGTCACTGTAGGATAAGTAAGTACAATCATGCAAGGTACAAGAACATTAGATACACAATACCTTAAATAAGACAAACACATTTTACAAGATGCATTTTGAAACACTTGTATACAATACCATAAAGGTGTTGTTACTCTAATCAACAGAACTTTTCACACTTAATATATTCTTCCCCCCAAAACACCATAACCGCTATCATCAACATGCTTAATTACATCCTTACAGTACATTAAGGAAAAAACTTAAGTATGTAGTCATCGGTGTTCACAATGACATCAAAGACACGATCCAATGAATATCAAATTATTAACATAAGTGTGTTATAACCTAGTCTAACACAGTGTCACCGCAACCAGGTGACAATAACTGCCAGTGATAAATATTTCTAAATAACAAAAAAGGCACAATACCGTGACTGGAACGATACACAAATAACCCGCACATAACTTTGTCAATGGTCCAAGTCGGACCGAAACGTCGTCGTAAGCTTCTCTCTTTTATGTGCAGGTTATTTGTGTATAAATATTTCTAGGAACGTTACAACAGTGACATTCAACTTAACCCTAAGCAACGTATATATAAACCTTTACTTGTAACCCTACCATTTCTACCGTAAATAACTAAATAAAAGAGTACTCCCGATGATGGCAGTCTGATGTCTCGCTTATATGTGGACATCTTCCATAAGGCAAAAAATGTGTATATGAATACACATGGGGTACAGGATAAAACACAGTTTACACTCGTGCTGGCTGCTAGCTCAGTCACAATTCTGACATGCCCTTACCCATCCTATAACACAAGTGCGTTACACATCTGAAAAAGTGCGTGTATTCCAACACTCTCGAACTCCCAGCACATTCATACACACCCTTTGCAACTGTCAATCCGAAGAAGGCGACCCCGTTTCATACCCCTGACATCCCTTCTCACAGTAGCATACTATCCCTATCCTACCCTCCCTCCTGATTTACAGTTCTAATAAAACCCCTAACATAAGTTCTCTGTATCCCACTGTAAAATCCCGCTCCCACCTCCGCCCATAAATATCCCAGTTTCGACACAACGTTTTATGAAACGTAACCACTAATACCCGCCGCTTCACCTCGCCAACCCCTATCCCCCGTATCCCCCACGATATGTATACATAATCTATCATAATGTACCCCACTCTCATCCATACTCCCTACGTCAAGACTTAACACCCGCAGAACAGAAATGTCTCTACCCCCTATCCTATGCAACATCCTACTCAACCAACTTCTGACGCTCCCCATCCCCCTCACAAAAATGCACTACTTGGAAAGCCGAATCCTTCCCTCCACGTATTCCACAGACATTTCCCCTCAACCACCCATCTATCCTGTAGAACCGCACCCGACGGTAAAACTCCATGCAAAAAACGATACATGACTTCATGCCCACGGGGTTGCAACCTCAACCTGCTGAACCTACCCCATATACTTCCCCAGTCATACATGGGGAAAATCCCCTCCACCCATGCCACTACCCTCCCCACTAACATCCTACACAGCCTACCTATTTTTACCTTCCCCAGATCCCGAGCAAACACCAGAGTCCTCAAAACAGTTTCACACTCTCGCAACTCTACACCATTATACATATGTTTCAACCTACCGTGTATCTTGACCAACCCTCCCCCACCCACACCTTCCCTCATCACCTCCCTCCTAATGCAGATACATTTGACCCTCTGCTTTAAATCCATCAAACCCAACCCCCCCTGACGCACAGGTAACATAACCACTTCCCTTTTAAGCCAATCACAGCCTGAACCCAACAAGAATTTAAAAACCCTCCTAAGTATGTTCGTAATTGCTGTCCCAGTTAAAGGGAACACGGCTGCCACGTGCCATACCTTACTATACAATAAGAAGTTAATAACAATGGCACGCTGCACAAGGGTCAAATGATAAGGCCGCAATGCTCCCAAACGACCCAGAATAATGTCTACCAATCTAACCGAGTTTTCCACACATGCAACATCCAGATCGTCTGCATAGATAAGACCACAAATTTTTAACAAATTCACCCGCCTCCTCACGACTGCACTACCCCACTCAACCCTCCCCGTCCAAGTTCCTAACCCCATGATCATGAACTTTTCTGAATTCACTCATACCAGTTGCACCTGCGAACCTGTGTACAACCCCATCTAAGGCGTCCAATGACATCCCCTCCCTTACCAGAACAGTAGTATCATCTACATACCCGATCAGGACTGGCCAAACCCACCCAACTCCACTCCCCTCTCCCCCACTAATGCACATTTGCTGCTCCACCATTCTATAAAAGGGGTCTTGTATGTACACTAACAATAGCTGTGACATAGGACACCCCTGTCGAAGTCCCCTACCCATTACAATCCTCCCCCCAGTCTTCCATTAATCTATACCCTCGCCATTGCTCCACGATACAACGCATCTTCCCATCCCACTATTTCTTCCCCATAACCCTTTTCCCTAAGGATAGCTCTCAATACTTCTCGCTCCACTCTGTCATATGCCCCTTGCCAGTCCACCCCCCTTCCCCCTTTTTCTCCCACGAAATCCCAAAGTAACCCATGCCCCTCCACCATATACCTCCCTGGCAACCCAAACTGAGTTTTTGATATGACCCTCCCTACTACGCACTTAAACCTATTTCCCAAAATCTTAGCAAACAACTTGTAATACGCTGCCCCTTACCCTTCAGTACCAAGACTACTACAGACATTGCTTGCTTTTCTCCCAACTCTCCCCTCTCCTTCATTAAATTCAATAACCGTGAGTCCCCAGGTTAAGAGGGGAGCTTGGTCAGTGGCCGGGCAACATGGAACAAAGCTGAAGATCAAGAAAACGGTTGGAGAGGCAGAAACAACGAGAAACCAGAAGACTACCGTGGAAACTTCCAACTCATTCTCGGTGCTACATGACGAATGTGAGTGTTCTACTGGGAATGCCACAACGAACACCAAGGAAGCATTGGCAGTAGTGAGTGAGACATCCCTAGAAACCTCAACGAAGACCATCGAGAACGTCTTGACGAATTCTACAAGTGGTGTAATGCTACCTGGCGAATGTGAGTCGACTACTCGGAGCATCACGACGGACGACGCCAAGGAGGGTAAAAACATTGTTGTTGTTGGGGATAGCCAGATTAGGTACATGGATAGGGCATTCTGCTTGAAGGATAGGAGTAGGAGGCAGAGAGTGTGTTTTCCTGGGGCTGGGATGAAGGATATTGTTAGCCGTCTGGATGACATCATGAGAGGTAATGGGAGCAATCCTATTATCTGTCTCAGTGCTGGAGGCAACGATGTTGGCAGACGTAGGAGTGAGGACCTGATTAGCAGGTATAGGTCAGCAATAGAGATAATTAGGAGGAAGGGTGGGAAACCTGTCATATGTGGCATTTTGCCAAGGAGAGGAGTTGGAAATGAATGGTTGTCCAGAGCAATTGGTGTCAATTGCTGGCTGGACAAATACTGTAAGGAAAATGCGGTAACATTCATTGACAACTGGGACCTCTTCTATGGCAGAAATGACATGTATGCCAGGGATGGGGTTCACTTATCTAGGTGTGGGGTGGGAGCACTGGCCAACGCAGTGGAGGGAGCTGTTAGGTCTTTAAACTAGGAATAGTTAGTGGTATGGGTTTTGGCGGGAAAACTGTGAAGTCGCAGGGTAGTAATATGAGTACTAGGAGAACTAGTAATAGGCAAAATGAGGTGGATATTGGAAAGCCAGTGGCACTAATTGACAAGGACAGTAATAGGTTTAGTGGAATAACAGAAAGGAGCAGGAAGGGTAAAGAGAGAGGAGGGTCTTTAAATATTTATTACACAAATAGTCGCAGTGCTAGAAATAAGATGGACGAGTTGAGACTAGTTGCTAGTGCAGGTAACAGATGTATTTGCCATTACTGAGACGTGGTTTAATTCAAAAAGTCGGGACATGCCTGCAGAATGTCACATCCAGGGTTTTAAAGTGTTCCAAGTAGATAGAAGTGTCGGAAAGGGTGGTGGGGTGGCATTGTATGTCAGAGATAGCTTGAACTGTTGCATAAAAATGGGTATTAAGTCTGAAGTAACACATACAGAGTCTGTTTGGATAGAATTTTCAGAGGGGCATGAAAAATTAATTTTAGGTATGATATACCGTCCCCCAAATTTAGATAGGGACCAGGGGAGACTACTATGGGAGGAAATTGTTAAGGCCACAAGGCACGATAATGTAGTAATTCTAGGAGACTTTAACTTTAGTCATATTGATTGGAATTTCTTGACTGGGAATTTAGAATCACACGACTTCTTAGAAGTAGTTCAGGATTGTTTTTTGAAGCAGTTTGTGACAGAACCTACAAGGGGTAATAACCTGCTTGACTTAGTTCTGGCAAACAACGAATCCCTTGTTAATAATTTAGAAGTTTCAGAGGAACTGGGTGCTAGCGACCACAAATCAATTACATTTAGCATTGAATGGAAGTATGATAGTAGGGATAACTCAGTAACAGTCCCAGATTTTCGCTTAGCAGATTACGATGGGCTTAGAGAACACTTATCATCTGTTGACTGGGGTAACGAAGAGAGCTATCAATATGACAGTTTTCTGAACACAATACATGCTGCTCAAAGAACGTTTATCCCTTATAAAGAAATTAGATCAAATAGAAATGACCCAAAATGGATGAATAATAGGCTGAAATATCTACTAGGGCATAAGAAAGGAATTTATAGGCGAATCAAAAGAGGCGAGGGTCATCTTATGAATCAGTATATTGACATTAAGAGGGACATTAAAAAGGGGATAAGAAAAGCTAAAAGGGACTATGAAATTAAAGTTGCTAGGGATTCTAAAACTAACCCAAAAAGTTTTTTCCAGGTATATAGAACAAAAGTCAGAGATAAGATAGGTCCCCTTAAAAATAACTATGGGCATCTTACTGACAAAGAGAATGAAATGTGCTCCATTTTAAATAATTATTTTCTCTCGGATTTTACACAGGAAGACACTAATAATATTCCGGTAATTAATTTTTATAGTGGGCCAGAAGAAGATAAATTATGTAACATCACAGTCACTAGTGAAATGGTTGTGAAGCAGATAGACCGACTGAAGCAAAATAAGTCACCTGGTCCTGATGAGGTTTTTTCAAGGGTTCTTAAGGAATGCAAAATGGAAGTCTGTGAACCATTAACTAATATTTTTAATTTATCTCTTCAAACAGGTGTAGTGTCTGAAATGTGGAAGATGGCTAATGTGGTTCCTATTTTTAAAACAGGGGACAAGTCGTTACCGTCAAATTACCGCCCAATAAGCCTGACCTCAATTGTAGGCAAATTACTAGAGTCAATTATAGCTGAGATTATAAGAAGCCATCTCGATAAGCATAGCTTGATTAATGATACTCAGCATGGATTCACAAGAGGCCGGTCTTGTCTAACTAATTTATTAACTTTCTTCAGTAAAGCTTTAGAGGCTGTTGACCACAATAAAGAATTTGATATTATTTACTTAGATTTTAGTAAGGCTTTTGATAGAGTTCCGCACCATAGACTGTTAAAGAAAGTGACAGCTCATGGCATTGGGGGATAAGTGCTCTCGTGGATCGAGTCATGGCTCACTGACAGGAAGCAGAGAGTGTCCATAAATGGGGTTAAATCCGAGTGGGGATCTGTAACAAGTGGCGTTCCACAGGGATCAGTCTTGGGCCCGTTGTTGTTTATAATATATATCAATGATCTTGATGAGGGAATTACTAGTGATATGAGCAAATTCGCCGATGACACAAAGATAGGTAGGATAATTGATTCAAACGTAGATGTTATGGAACTTCAGGAGGATTTAAACAAACTCTATTCTTGGTCAGAAAAGTGGCAGATGCAGTTCAATGTAGATAAATGCAAGGTTCTGAAGCTTGGGAGTGCCCATAACCCTAGTACTTATAAGTTAAATGATGTAGAACTTAGCCATACAGATTGCGAAAAGGACTTGGGGGTTATGGTGAGCAGCAACCTTAAACCAAGACAGCAATGCCTAAGCGTACGTAATAAGGCAAATAGATTACTGGGATTTATATCAAGAAGTGTAAGCAACAGAAGTCCAGAGGTCATACTGCAGCTTTATACATCATTAGTAAGGCCTCACCTAGATTATGCAGCTCAGTTCTGGTCTCCGTATTACAAATTGGACATAAATTCGTTAGAAAACATTCAGTGTAGGATGACTAAATTAATACATAGCATTAGAAATCTTCCTTATGAAGAAAGATTGAAGACTCTTAAGTTACATTCACTTGTTAGACGAAGAATGAGGGGAGACCTGATCGAAGTGTATAAGTGGAAGATAGGTATTAATAAAGGGGATATTAATAAGGTCTTGAGGATGTCTCTCCAAGAGAGAACCTGCAGTAATGGATTTAAATTAGATAAGTTTAGATTTAGAAAGGACATAGGAAAATATTGGTTTGGAAATAGGGTAGTTGATGAGTGGAACAGTCTACCTAGTTGGGTTATTGAGGCTGGGACGTTGGGTAGTTTCAAATCTAGGTTGGATAAGTACATGAGTGGGAGGGGTTGGATTTGAGTGGGACTTTCACATCAGAGCTTATTTCTTAGGTGGCATTGAAAATTGGGTTGGGCAAATGTTTTGTTAGTGGGATGAATTGTAAAGGACCTGCCTAGTATGGGCCAGCAGGCCTACTGCAGTGTTCCTCCTTTCTTATGTTCTTATGTTCTTAAAAAAAAACCCTCATTAGCTTCCAATACTGTTGATAGAACTCTGCCGGTAATTCATCGATTCCTGGTGCTTTACCCTTTCGCATTTCACTTAAAACTCTCCATATTTCTCCCTCAGTTATTTCCCCACCCAGTGCTTCACTATCACTGTTTCCCAACCGACATATCACACTCCCACACACCTGTTCTAAATCCCCAGCTCCTACCCCTTCCCTTTGCCAATACTGCTCATACCACTTATCCACAAACTTCCCCATCCCATCTGTAGCTTGTATAACCTGACCCACCCTATACCCACCCACTGACTCGTGAACCTCTAACCACGAAATAGCCATTGCCTGCTGTCTTTGCTTTTGCCTACTTAATACACACGACGACGGCCTATCGCCCCATAACACCTCTTCCACCCCCGCCATTACCCTCACCGCTTGGAACCTCTCGTCCTGTATTTCGTGCAGCCTCCCCTTAATTGCCATAATGTCATTCATAGGATAAGTACCCGCCACCGCCCCCCTTACATAACATCCTCTTAACCTGTCCTCCAAATAGTTAACAAGCCCATATTTTAAAGAATTGATTCATTTCCCCTCTCGCACATAATAATGCCGAATCTGTTCCATAGCCATGCCATCCCATCACGTCACCACATCCTCCACCCTGTTTACCTCCTCACTTAGCCCCTCCCACAGTGTTGTAAAACCTTCCAACCCCTCCTCATCTTCTAATATACTCGCATTTAACATCCAGTATCCCCTAGAAATACCAGCTAGTGACTCCCACTCCACCTCTGCCACTACCGCCCGATGATCTGAAAAAGCTACTTCTATTGTACGGACAAACTTAGACAAGACCCCGTGAGAGACATACAACCTATCTAAACTAGCTGCGTAACCCCACCTTACGAAAGTATGCTCTACCTCCCACGCCCACCACCTACCACATCTATCAACTGAACATCCCCCAAGAGATTCCGTAAGGCTGCCGACACGTGCCCTGCCCCTTTTGGTTCCACATTAGCCCTCCTAATAACACAATTCCAGTCCCCACCAACGATGGCCACCACAGTAAAGAGAAAACTAGATCATCACATACAAAATCCTGTTTTACTTTCACATCGTTTTCTGCTGATGCATACACACTTACAAATGTTATCCTCTGCCCCATGCACCACCCATTCACACACAACACCCTCCCCCCCTCCCCCTCACTTCGTATCAACACAAACGGGCTCGTCTCCTTTATCAATAAACCCACACCACCTTTCAGATGTGCGGATGGCAGAGTCATTACCTTAAACCCTGCCACCTCCAGCACTCTCCCTTCCCTGAAATTATGTTCCTGTAGAAACGCTACATCCACTCTATATTTACACAGAAGCATACGAAAACATTCCTTCTTCACACTATTACACAGTCCATTCACATTCACAATCATACACCTAAGGCCTCCTTATAATTTTCACCCTTTCCTGCTCTCCTCTTTCCCAGGTCCTCCTGCCCCAGGGCCAACACATGATTCAACACCATTCACCCCGCCCCCCTTCTTTCGATGCCTCTTATCCTGGCTACCTCGACAATACTCTTCCTTCCTATCAGACCTCTGCGAAGGTGTCAGGACATCGTCTGAGTCTGACGCCGCCGCTCTTTTCCTCATGATTCCCTCCACTGCCATGTTTTCTTCCATGCTCCGTTCCACGGAACACGGCGACATCTCACGCTTACTACATGGCCCGTCATCCCTGCTATGGTTTTTACTAACACATTCCTCCATAGGCAACACCGTGCCTCTCACCAGCTCGGGAACATCATCCTCAGCAGGCGGCGTCAATGTCCTCAACATTTCCTCAAGCTCCTCCTCGAGTGCCTTTACCTACTCCTGCACTTGCACTTCTGCACTCTTCATTTGCCTAGTAACAGTTCCTGTTATGTCTCAGCTTGCTTCACACACGCCAACATGATTGTCCTCTTTGCTCTCGGGCTGAGAGGATGTACTGTGCAGATGCTCCTCAGTTGCCTGTCAGTGGTGGTGTGAGGAGGTGGTGTTTGGACCCCTGTTGACACCTCAGGAAAATTACTGCTGTCAACATGGTGGTTTATCATAGACGCCGGATTAATACTGTTGGTATTGAGCTTCTCCGGGGAACGATTTCGCCTAGTTCAGTGCAGGTTCTCTTACCCAAGATCATCAGAGAGACATATGGAATTCAAGATGGAGAGTTATATGGAGTGGCTTTAAATGGAGAGCATAGAATCTTCGTGAAACTGCTCACTGCAACGGTATATCGTTGGTTAATCGTTTCCAGGGTGTATAATCCTACGGGTTGAGCGCTCCCCCATGATTATAATAATAATAATCGTTTCCAGGACGTGAGTCTTGATGTTACACCTGCTGTACGTGTGAGAATGAGTGATGTTTCCAGGCATTATACCTGGATAAGGTTACGTAACGTTCCCTTTGAGGCGAATGAAGCTGATATCAGAAAAGTCTTTGAGAAATATGGGATAGTTCATTTTGCCCAGCATGGTATGTGGGTAGCAGGCGCCTACCCATACCGTCCTACGTTTATCTTCAGAAATACAGAACATAGGTCATGGTTTTGTATCCTGGGCAAAGGCGTACATGTCGCCTATGTGGTGAATATGACCACATAGCTGCAACATGTGAGAAGAAAAGATGCATGCCTGAACCTGTGGTAGAAGACGTCGCCCCTGTCTTACGGGTGGCAGGTGAGGATCAAACACCTGAGGGAGGGCGTGGTCGTTTGTGGAGTGAGATGGTGGAGCAATCTTTCAGGACTGGGGGTGAGTCGTCCCCTCAGTTCCATGCTCCAGAATCTCCTTTAGTGACTTCTGCAGGGATGGTACCACGGGAGGAAGTGTTGGAAATAGAGGAAGAATTGGAGGAAGTTTTGAAGACCTTGTCACCCCCTGAGGAGGACGTTACATCTGAGTAAGAAGTAGCTGGAGAGTTATCACTTCCAGCTTGTCGACAATATGAGAATTTTGGGATAGATGATGTGACTGAGAAGTCAGTGGAATTAATAAATCATTGTAAGGTGGATGTTGAGGTTCACCGTGAGGCTTCCCCAGACCATGCTATGGGGGACATGATTGTAACAAGGAAACAGGCAGCTACGTCAGACTCGGATGATGTCCTGGCGCCAGCGCAGAGGCCTGGGAAGCAGACGGGTGGTAGGAGAGGTAAGAGATGGCGATGGGGGAGGTCATGATAGGAGACATTAGAAGAAGGGAGGAGGGAAAGAAGGTATTGTGAAGATAACATACAGAAATACTAATTCTAGTGGTGAAAAGAGTGAGGAGAAGAGGCAGGGGTGGAAAATTTAAAAGGCCTTCGATATATGGCTGTCAATGTTAATGGCTTATGTAGCAGAATAAAGAAAGACTGATTGTGTTGTGTTCCTCCAGAAACATAATTTCAAGGAGGGTAGGGTGTTAGAGGTAGCAGGTTATTAAGTGATGACCCTGCCAACTACCTGTTTAAAAGGTGGTATGGGTATTTTAATAAAAGAGATGACCCCGTTTGTTTTGCAGAGAAGTGAGGGGGGAGGGTGTTGCGTGTGGATGGGTCATGGATGAGTAAGCGTGTATCTTTTGTGAGTGTGTATGCGCTTGCGGAGAATAGCATGCAGGTAAGGAAGGATTTTGTATTGCCAGGATCTTGTCTATTTCTTGCATGCACTTCCGGAAGTAGTAATAGTGGGGGGTGACTGGAATTGCGTTATTAGGGTGGCTGACATAGAACCAAAAGGGGCAGGACATATGTCTGTAAATCTCAGGGATTTGCTGAGGGACGTTAGGTTATGTGATGCATTTGGGGGTGTGTGGGAAACAGAACATACTTTTGTTAGGAGGGGATACGCAGCAAGGTTAGATAAAGTGTATCTTTATCAAGGGGTTGTTGTAAAATCTTTTAATACCTTTGAGGCGGCTATGTTGGATCATAGGGCTGTAGTGGTGGAAGTTGGGTGGGAGGAGCTGGCGGAAATATATAGGATTTATTGGAAATTGAACATTAGTGTGTTGAGTGATGAAGAAGGTTTGGAGGGTTTTTCTGTTCTATGAAAAGAGTTTTATAAGGAAGCTCAGGGGGTGGATGACATTGTAACATGGTGGGATTATGTGGCTAAAGAAAGAATCAGAAAGTATTATGTGAAGGAGGGTAAACGTATAAATAATTTAAAATATGGGTTTGCGAATTATTAGAGGACCGATTAAGAGGTTGTTTTGGGCAAGGGATGGTTGGTGGTGTTTTTTCCATGGACGAAATAGTTGACAAAAAAGGAGATTGCAAATGTTGCAAAATGATCGGTTTCAAGCGGTAAGGGTGCAAGCAGGGTTAGAAGTTTTGTGGGGGGACAAGCCGTCTGCGTGTGTGTTGCGACATCAAAAGCAAAGGCAGGCACTGACGGCTATCCTGAGATTAGAGGTAAATGAGACGATGGGAATCTATAAAGCAGGACAGGAAATAAGAAATACGAAGGGTATGTGTGGATATATGCAGATATGTGGTATGAAAAGTACTGGACAAGTGGGGGTGTGGGTGACGTGAAGTTAGACAGGGTGTGTACATATGAAACGTGCAATTTGGGTAATAGTGATAGGACGGCTTTGGGTGGGGTTATTACTGCAGGGGAAATAGAGATTGCTTTACAGGGCATGAGGAAGGAAAAAGCCCCAGGTATTGATGGCCTACCGGTTGAATTTTATTTACAGCATTGGGCGTTGATAGGAAATTTCATGGTTAGGTTATTTAATTGTATGAAGGTAAGTTGGGACATAAGCAGGCTACAACAGTTGTGGTGCTGCTCCCAAAAGGTAAGGGGCAGCCCACTCTTCGGGAGTATCGGTCAATATCATTGCTATGTGCGGACTATAAGGCTTTTGCAAAAATTTTAAGTAATAGGGTTAAATGTGTAGCAGGGAGGGTCGTTTCGAAATTGCAATTTGGGCTGCCCAGAAGATCGATGATTGAAGGACTCGGGATTCTGAGAAGTTTTGTGGAGTCGAAAGGAGGGGATGAGGGGGCGGCTTTACTGGCTTTGGACTGGCAGGCAGCCTATGATAGAGTGGAAAGGCGTGCACTGCAGGTTATACTTAGGAGACATGAGGGTACAAATAAATGGGCGTATGGGGAGGGAATTTGCGATGGGTAGAGGTCTCAGGCAGGGGTGTCCCATATCACAGATCTTATTTGCGTGTTTTCAGGACCCCTTTTATAGAATGGTTGATTGTACTGTCAGTACCCAGAGTGAGGGTGGGGTTGAGGGAGGAACGCTTTGGCCGGGATTAATAGGTCATGTAGATGAAACGACCGTTCTGGTTCGTGAAAGGATGTCTATGAAACTTTTGGAAGATGTGCAAGTGTTTGAACGTGCCATGGGTATGAAGGTAAACAGTGAGAAGTCAATGATCATGGGGTTGGGCACTTGGAAAGGGGGGGTAAGGTGAGTTGGAATGTTGTTAAAATGTGTGCGGTGTCGCTAAAGATTTGTGGTATTATATACAAGGATGACAAGGATGTGGCGCGCGAGGAAAACTCGGATAGGTTGTTAGAAAGGATCGTGGGAAGTCTGGGTGTTTTGAGGCCCCAGCATCTCACTCTGGCCCAACGTGTGATCGTCGTAAATGTTTTATTGTATAGTAAGGTTTGGCATGTTGTGGCTGTGTTCCTGATTACAGGGATGGGATGGGATTCATGGATCTAAGATGGAGAGCTAAATGTGTGTTTCTTAAATGGGAGGTATTGCATGTGGGCATCATGGCGGGAAATATAGAACAAGTATATATGAGGTTGAAGAAGTGGTATGGAGGCGTTGAACTGAGGGAATGTGAAATTGTTCTATGGGCCTTGTTGTTGGTTAGGGAATGGAGAAATATTCGAATACAGGTTTTGTGTAGGTTACTGGTGGGTAAGTGCGCTGCCCCTGTTGAGGGTTTGTTCCTCATGTATTCGTGGAGAAACATTTGGTATAGATTTAGCAAGCTGAAATTATTGCCTAGGGTGCGTGACGTTATGTTTCGTTTTTTGCACTGTATCTTGCCGTCAGGAGCCATACTAAAAACCAGGAGGGTAGTAGAGGGTGGGGAGTGTGGTTTTTGTGGAGGAGACGACACGACGTTCCATGTAGCTCATTTTTGTGAAGGGTTAGAAGACGTCAGGGGTTGGTTATGTAGGTTGGTACAGAGGGTGGGAGGGAGTGCGGGGGGGCGGTTCTGCGTGCTTTAAGTCTTGACATGGGTGGTTTAGAAGAGGAAGTCATTAGAGCTTCAGATTAGATCATGGTGGATTATATCTACATATCGTGGGTGATGAGGGGGAAAGGGGTTAGTGAGGTGCGAAGGCACATTCTTGCGATAACATTTCATCGTACGATGTGTCTTAACAGGGAATTGTATGGGAAGAGGTGGGATCAGGTATTTTTGGAAGGATATAGGAGGCTAACGTTAGAAATTCTCGTAAATCTGTGAATGAATATAAATGTACGAAGGGTATGGTTCTTTTTATTTAGGGTTTTAAATTGGTTGAGTGTAAGTCAGTGGGTAATAGCGGGCTCGTCTCCTGATAGGGGGGCATGAGAATGTGGTGAATGTTGGTATAGATTGTATTTCCTGGTTGTCATGGATGTGTGGTTGTGGAGCTTTGAGAGCTCATTGATACTTATTGTTACTTTTGTGTAATGAATGAAAGTGCAACCCTGAAGGTTTTCTCATGTATTTGGAGGTGTTCCTCTCTTGTAATGACCCGATTCTTGAGTAAAATGTTTTCAATGGTATATGTAATTGGTTATGTTTATTATCGGTTATGGGGTCATGATATGTGTTAGGTTTTGTGTAGATTAAAATATTATATACTGTTTTGTTTGTGTATATGTATGCATATGCATGGGCATTCCTTTTTTTCTGAAAATCAGTTTTTTCTTTTGTGCCACCCTTTAAATATTGTTTTGAGCCTTTGTTAAATGTTAGGCTCTAGTAAATTCCTAATATGGGTATGTTAATGTTGTTTTAAAGTTATATAAGATAGGTTAGTACTCAGTTACTGGTAGTTGTTTTGAGACGTTTTGTTGTAACCCTTTGCTTCATGTATTTCCATTTTTTCAGAGAGGTTATAGAGCCATTGGTTCTGAGAACTTTATGTTGTTATCTTTCTATGTCTATTTATATTTCGGAATTATACAATGCTGTGCTGTTTTTAAATAATATATATTAAAAAACACACGCCAGTCTCCTCTACGGGATCCTCCACCACTTCACTCCACAAGTGCCCACGACCTTGCTATCGCGTGGGGCTCTCAACAACAGCTTCCACACTGGTAACTGGTGCTTCACCAGTCTGTGCAGGCGCCCTCCTCAGCTTCACACTCACTGCCGCCATATCGTCGTACGCCCCACATAACCTGCACGTATATCTCTGTTCAGCATACTATACCATAACCTGCGTCCTGAAGTCCTCCAACACGACGTAAGACGGTATGGGATGTCTCAGAGTCA